>NC_092873.1:483253847-483560605 GCF_028372415.1 Notamacropus eugenii
GCTCTAGGTCAAAGCCCTTGTCTTAGAAACATAGTATCTAGAGTTGGATGAGACATTAGAAACCAACTAGTCCAATCCCATCATTTAACAGATGAGGAAACTGAGACCCTTGAGACATTGAATGACTTGATCATGGTCTCACAGGTGGTAGGTAAGAAACAGAAACAAGATTTGAACCAAATACCTAATTGCAAATCCAATGTTCTCTCTACCATGTCCTATCATCTTCCTCAGAGAGGAAAAATATCTTATTTAAAGTCACATGTCCAATGGTACTCAGAACTTTGTGATTCTGATGACTCTGAGCTCAGTGAGTATGTGTGTGTGTGTCTGTGTGTTTGTATGTGTGTTTGTGTTTTCCTTGCATTGCTCTCCTAAGCACTGAACTGCCAATCCTGTAAAGTTTCTTCCAAAGGAAACCATATGAAAGGAAGAAACTTTCACCAAATAAGATGGGGCTGCTCAGTTTCACATGCAGGCCTCTGATCCTACCTGCATCCCAATTGCCCTGATTTGCCTCTGTCACTGGGTGTCAGTACAAAGGGAAAGATTGCAGATCCAATTAGCATAATGTGGATAAGCAAATGAGGACTAATCAATTATGGTTCACACTTGCTTTCATCACTCTTGCCAACAGTCGGCAAATTCACTGACAGTTCAAATGCGACATTTTTAGAAGCCATCAGTAAATCAATAACAAGTGACAGTAATTTAGATGCACACTTCTCCCCAGCTTCATTTCTGTCCAGAAGATGCAATCACCACCACCCCCCCACCCCCCCCCAGAAACACCTGAGTTCAACGTCAAATGCTTTCACACCCTTAGCCTCCTATGCTGGCAAGTCTGAGTATGGCATTGTGGATCATTTTGCAAAGCTCCCAGATAGTAGAATTTAGAGCCGGAAAAGAGACCATCTGGTTCAACCCCCTCATATTACAGGTATGTTAACTGAGTCTCAGAGTAGTGACTTACTTGTTCCAGGTCAGACAGGTAGATAGAAGAGGCAGTGGTTAGAACATTGGCTTAGATTTAAGAAAACCTTAGTTTATACATGGTCTCAGACCCTTACTAGCTGTGTGACCCTGGCCAAGTCACCTGGGCAAGTTAACCTGTCTGCCTCAGTTTCCTCAGTTATAAAATTGGGATAATAATAGCACCAACCTGCTAGAGCTGTCTTGAAAATCAAATGACATAGTTGTAAAGTACTTTGCACAGTGCCTGACTATATAAATATTAGCTATTTTCATAATTATGGTTATGGTTAGTCTAACCTGTCTTTAAATAAGGGCTCCTCTCTACAACACGGTCATGCAGATTTTACTAGAAGACCTTCGGTGATGGAAAGCTCAGTGTCTATGAAGACATTTTATTGCTGGACATGTCTAATGGTTAGGAAGTTTTTCCAACAATTACCCCCAAATCAGCCTTCCTATAACTTTTCCCGATTGTTCCAAATGGCCCTTTGTATTAAGTCATTCATCTGAAGTCTACTTTGTCTGACGGTACAGGGTGTCCCAAAAGTTTTAGTGCAATTTTCATACCTTAAATAGGTTGTCCCAAAAGTCTTAGTGTAGTTTTAAGTTCTAAAGGTTGTCAAGGGGTGTTGATTTAACCTCTAAAAGCTTCAAACTGCACTAAGATTTTGGAACTCTATATTTTTTGTGTCATGTTAAGTATAAATTTCAGGATAATGAATTCTTTCTCTGTTTCATTTCAGTCTGCTTTTCTCTTCACCAGGTAAAGTGTCCATTATAATCCTATTGTACTAATTTGAGATATCTCTTTACAATCACATGTAGCTTTTTGATTTACTGAGGATTAGTTTCAAGGGGAAATGAACTCAACTGAGTTTTTCAGCCCAGGCTACCTCTTTAGTTGAATAAAATAGTTTGATCTGTATTTTATTATCAACATGCTGCTAATTTTCTCTGTAGTAAGGAAAATCCATTCAATGGTTAATGGTCCCATCTATGAGTGTGTGACATTTGCTGACACTATAATTTTGCAATGTCAGCACACTAGCTGCTATTTTTTCCCCTTTTTGTTATTATTCCTGCAATTTAGGTTCACCCTGACCAACTGAGTGGCCATAACTGGAAATCTTTCATATAGATTCAAATGTTAGGGATGTTGTTGAAGGGAATTGATGTTATTGGTAGGGGCAGGATTAGGGGATTTTCATGGTCCTTTTTAACAATGAGTTGATCATTTTATCACTGTAAGTGAAATTGAATTTCATGACCATGGAGGGTAAGAATTATAAAAGATTTAACTAAGAAGATATTAGTGTGCTTATTCCTTTCACCTGAAAAAAATCTGTTTATTCAAACACCTACGAAATCTATTAATGTCTGTTACTTCCTATTTACATAACTTTGGGCAAGTCATATAACTTTTCTGGGTTGTGAACTATACTGACTTTGGGAAGGGCAGCAGGGGCAAGGAAGACTCTCTGGCAAGTGGTTGCTAGTCATCCTGGATATTTATTTGATGATGACATTATCCATGTACCTGCTGACTCGTGTTAACTTAGTTCACAGTCATGGTCCCCAGGTAAAACTGACCATCATAATCCTAATGCGCTAATCAAAGATACATCTTTATAATAACATGTAGATTTTGCAAAGACTGATTAGTTCCCAGAGGAGTGAACTTGAGTTTTTCAGCCCAGGATATCTCTTTAGTTGGATAAAATACTTAGGTCTATAGCTTATTATCAATATGCTGATAGCTTTCTCTGTAGAAAGGAAAATCCATTCAGTGGTTAATGCCCCTGTCTATGGGTATATGACATTTAACAAAGTTCAAATTTGAACTTGTCTTCAGATTCTGAGTCCAGTCCAGGCTGTCTCTTCTAAAACTAAGCCATATTATTATCACTCTTAATGGGGATATTCTCATAAAATTAAAAAATGCTTAAAATTGGGGTGTCTCTCAATCATGCCTAATAAATTAGATTTCTGTTAGTTTTTTAATAGAGAGGTGAGGGTGTTACAGATATGAAATTTTGCATGTACCTTGCAATGGGGTATTACTAATTTTGCTTAGTCATTTTACTGTAATACAAGAGATCTTCTAAATATTTGTAATATTAAAACAAAAATATATCAATAAAACTTTTTTTAAGACAACAGATAAAAAGCAAGCAAAATGTCTTTCAGTTTTTAAGTATTAATTCCCACTCATTGTATCACCAGGTGCCACTATGGAGCACAAAGACTTCTCTGGTCATAGTACCTTAGTATTTCTAGTCTCAGGTACCTGATTTATGCCCAATAACAGAGGACAAAAACAAGTTAGGGTTATAGTCTAATGGGGTCTACTGAAAGGCCCAGATTTACAGTAATTTTGCCCTTGGAAGTGCAGTTATGAAACATATGAATGGCTTGTGATTGTACCCCAAGTAAGAGAGAGGAAAGGTCACTATCTCTAGTTTTTTGTCTCAGTACTGTCATTGATCAAATAAAGGAACACAAGGAAATTGAACATCACAATCAACTACAAGTACTTAAGAGGGAAGTTGAATCAAGTCAATAAACATGTATTAAGTGCCTACTATGTGCCAGACATTAAACTAAGCTTTAGAAATGCTAAGTAAGGGTGACAAAATATTCCCTGCTCTCAAAGAGTCCACAGTCTAAAAAGTGAGACAATATGCAAACCAATACATACAAATAAGATATCTACAGGATGAATTAAAAATAATATCAGTAGGAAAGGATGAAGAATAAGGAGGACTGGGAAAAGATAGGACTTCAACTGAGACTTGAAAGAATCTAGTAGGTGAAGATGAGGAAGGAGAGAATTTCACATTTGGGGGACAGTCAATGAAATACATGTAGTCAAAAGATGGAGTGTAGTGTTTGTAGAACAGAAAGGAGGCCAGTGTCGTTAGTTCAGAGAGTATTTGCTGCACAGCAAATTGTAATAATACTGGAGAGTGTGAAGGGGCCAAGTTTCTAAAGTCTTTAAAAACCAGAGAATTTTATATTTGGTCTTGGAAGTAATAGGGAATCAGAATCTTATGAGACATGAGATTAGATCAGTCAAACGCAGTCTTTAGCAGAATAAAGAACAGGATATTCTCATGAAATAGGTCTGGTCACACTCAGTTAAAATATACAGAGGACATGTATTACATATATAACTGTGACTTAACTACTAAGTTATAAAGATGTTCTGTTCTGTTTGGGTGGAAGCAAACCCCATACTCAAAATCCATGATCTTTCATGTATTCCAATATGGAGGAGAAAGAACCCTAGATCTGAAAACCTGGGATCATCACAGCTCTAATAATTTTTGGTTGTATGACCTTGAGAAAACCACTTAATTTCTCTGAAAATTGGCTTCATAATCACCACTGTTCCTCCTAGCTCTCTGCAGGCACTGAATTTGTGATTCCATTGGTATGGGGGAACTTTCAGTTGAAGAACTTCCCTTTATCAATGTACCTTGAGTCTTAACTGAAAGTTATAATCTTAGTGACTTGTTTAGGGACTGAGAGGTTAAGTAACTTTCTCAGAATCACAGAGAATGTAAGAGACCCCAATCTTCTTGGTTCCAAGGTCAGTTCACTGTCTATTGCTTTTTATGTCTAACTTAAATAAGATATTCAAGATGAACAGCCCATCATTTTAATCACATTAAGATAGCCTGAAGTTTGTGGCTTCTTTTTTCCTTTAAGTTGTTCCAGTTTTGAAGATGGCTTAGAATTTCTGTTTCTTTTCCTTCAGATTTCCTTTTTTGTTACTTTGAACTTGACAAACACCAAGAAACACAAATATTTCCATATATAAAAAAGAGAAAGAGTATTTCCTGTGAAACAAAAAGCCTCCACTATCTCCAGCTTATTTCTTTTTATAAAATTCAATAAATTGAACCTTGTTTCAAAGTGTTCCTTTTTTTGTGTCTGTTTTCTTCTGGGGTTTCTGTTGAATCCTTCAATGGTATTTTCTCCTTTTTCTTTCTTTCTTTTGGTATTACCATCACTGCCCCCTCCACCTCCCAATCATTCATCACTCTGCCCCCCTCCCACTTTTCCTTTAAGCAAAGAAATATAGTTAAACAAAACAAATCAACATATTGGCAATGCCTAAAAATGTACATTACATTCTATACCTGTAGAAACATGCTTCATCATTGGTTCTAAAGAATTGTGTTTGGTCATAATTTTCAAGTTTCTTTTTCTTTAAGAATTACTTCTATTTGCTGTGTTACAGTCAGTGAATAAGTTGTTCTGCCACTTTTACTTACTTCACTCTTCTTAAGTTCATATGAATCTTCTCAGGATTCTCTGAATCCATTCCTTTCCTCACTTCTTACAGGGTAGTACTATCCCCTACCTTCATAAAGCACAATTTGTTCAACCCTTCTATATAAATAATGAACATCCCCTAGTCTTTTATCTCACTTGGTATATAAACCAGGTATTGGGATTATTACATCAAAGAGTATGCTGGGGTTTTTTCTTATTTTATTTCTTACTTTAATTTTCCTAGTTTACATGTAAAAACATTTTTTAACATTCATTTTCAAAACTTTGAGTGATCTAAGGAGAGTTATAATCTATTATCTTGGCCTGTGTTCTGGTCTGTGAGGGACCACGAGCACTCTTTTCTGCCCTGCCACGGAGGAGGGTTCCCACTCCACTGTAGCTGAAAGCTCTGCTATGTTAGTACTTCACCTTGCCCTGGCCACCCAGGACTGCAACCCAGATCTGAATATGGGCAAAGCAACAGAGTCCTGCCTCAATTCTAGCAAAGAGATCCTTGTAATCTTCTGACCAATTGGTTGACCCCCTTACTCTCTGTGGGCTGAGAGCTCCAGAATCAGCTGCTGCTGCTGCTGCTAAGGATGATGATGAGGAGGAGGAGGAGGACTGAGGATGATGATGATGATAATTCAGGCACTCCCAAAGTTTATTCCTATTTTGCTGTGGTCAGTGCTGTGCTGGTAACAGCCTTCACTAAACTGCTCTTCACTCTCTTCTAGGCACAACAGACCTTTCCTGCTGATCTTCTAACTTGTCTTTGGCATATGTGGACATAAAGTATTGAATTTGGAGTCAGAAAGACCTGAATTCAAATATTGTTTCAGACAATTGTTATCTGTGTGACTCTGGGCAAGTCAGTTAACTTTTCTCATCTACAAAATGAGGATCCTAATAGCACTTATAGGATTGTCATGAGGATCGAATAGATAGTATACATAAAATGTTTTGCAAACCTTAAAGTACTATAAATTCTAGTTGCTCTTCTTATATAACCATGTGTTTTTCATTTTTAGTTATTAATGTGATCGATTATATTTAAAGTTTTCCTAATAGTATATTAATTTGCATTCCTCATGTAAATTGAACCAGGTCATAGTATATAATCTTTTAAGTATGTTTCAGTAGACATTTTGAAAATAATTTTTCAATATTTTTCTATCAGTAAACTTTAGGAATATTGGTCTGTAGTTATTTTTTTCTACTATCTTTCTTTCTTGAAGACACTACTTTAGTTAATGGTGGTTTCCTTGTCCTTGCTGATCTTCAAGCAGAAGCATGTTATGATGGGAATCATGTATAGGTTCAACTAGATTATCACTAAGGATCCTTCTAACTCTCTAAATCTGTGCTTCTGTTACCACACTACTTAGAATAGAAGTAAATTTGGTAAAATTGGTAAATTTGTTAAAATTTGGTAAAATTGGTAAAAAAAATTTTGATAAATTGGTAAAAAAAATCTCTTCCCATTTTTGCAAACAGTTTATCTAACATTAAGAACTGTTATTTGAATATCTGTTATTTTTCCTGTAAGACTTTACTCATTGCTTATTCAAGGCTATGTTATTGTTCTTTTTTCCTGAAAACTAAATGATTTAGATTGTCTTATTTCTTACTTCCTTAAAAATGACTATTTTACACCATTGTAAATAATCATCCATTGCACTTAAATTATCAAAGTTGAAAAGATTATTTTCTAATAATTTCATTTATTTCATCTTTATTTGTTGAAAATTCTCCTTTTCCATTTTTGATATTGGAAATTTGATTTTCTTGTCAATTTTAAAAATATCAAAGTAACTAAACATTTCATTTATTTTATTAGTTGTCTTTTAAAAAAACAAGTGTTAGTTTTAGTTATCTCTTCTATGGCCTTTTTAAAATCAATTTTGTTATTCTTTTCTTTGGTTTTCAGAAATTTTATTTTTGTGTTTGTTAAGAGTTTTTTGATTCATCTTCTTTCTAGTTTCTACTTTTTTGTCTGCTATACACAACTTGCTATCCTTTCAAATATACAGCAAAATTATCATGTAAATTTATTTTTTCTTCTCTCTCCCCATCCCCCACGCTAGAGATAGCTATGATTAGACACACACACATACACATGTGTATATATCTATGTATATATACATACATAGGTATATACGCATATGTGTATGCATGTATATATGTATGTGTGTCTGTATATGTGTATATCTACACATATGCACATGTACACACACATACATATGTGTATATGTAAAATTACTCTATATATACTTCTATGTATCAGTTCTTTCTCTGGATGCAGATAATGTCTTCCTTTGTATGTTCTTCATGATTCATTTAGGTATTTATAACAGTCAAAATAACTTATTTGCTCAAAGTTCACATCATCTAGAGTATCTTCACTTACAGTACTTACAGGTTTAATAACCTCTTGGACTGTCCATCATCAGAGTTCCGAGGTCTTATAAGTCCTCTGCAGTAACTTAGGTCAAAGTTCTATAGAAGTATATCCCCTCTAGGCTGTCCTAGTCAAAGCATTGCTAAGTCTAGGGTCTGTGTCTGAGAACAGAGTGGCCAATGGGATACAGGTTTCTGACCATCTTGGAGTTTTCCTTTCTGTGTACTCTGGACTATACCATATCCCCAGGAACAAAATATTGCAAGTTTTAGGTGCTCACGAAGCATTCTGATCAAGTGATGGCAGGGTTTTTCTGGCTGTTTTATTTATGCTTGTACTGGCTCCCCCAGATGGAGGTCTTCCACAGGTTTCTGGCTGTTTTTATTTTTATTACTGAGTCAGATAGGGGAGTTTATTATAGTTTACTTTTGGATTTCTTTATCACTATTCAATCTAGTGCCCTTTGTAGATATTTGTGGGAGAGTCTAGTTCCTGTGCATTTGTTCACATCTCCATCTTAACCAAAACTTAAGATTAAACATTGAACTGATTTTCATCTCAACAATACTTAAGCACCTACTATGTGCCAGGCACAGATTTCTTCCATTTGGGCCTACAGGTCAGAATTAGGAGCATCGGATGAAAACTATAAAGACACAGATTAGGTTTGATATATTGAAAAACTTCCCAATAATTAGAGCTATTCAAAATTGAAATGGTCTGCTTTAGGAGGGTCTTCCTAACTGGAGTTTTTCATAAGCAAAAGATAACTGGCCACTTATTGGTTGTGGTGTAGAGGGAATTCTTATTTAGCAATCAGTTGAACTAGCTGGTCTTCTAGATCTCTTCCAACTCGGAGATTCTGTGATTTTTTTCAAGGTGTAATAGCAACTTTCACGTCTACCCCCATGTACCAAATATTATCAATATCATTAAAAAAAAACCTTTCTGCCCCTCAATATCATTTAAAAAATTCCCTGAGTCTGCAAATAGCATTGGGATTCTTTTTCAATAATATTCCCTGCCCTGGAAAAATATACATTAAACAATAATTCTACCAATATTTTTTCAGCATCTACAATATAAAAGTCACTATGAGTAAGACATTTGGAACATGAAGATGAATTATCCAATCCCTATCCTCAAGAAACTTGTAATTTACTAGGGAAGAAAAAATCAAGTATACAAATAATTAAAATGCAAATTGAAATATAAATACCTGGAAGACTCAAGAAAAATATTGTAAGAGTTTTAAAGAGGTAGAGATATTTCCCAGATCAGGGAATTAGTGAAGTCTTCATGTGGAAGGTAACATTTAGGCTGGGCCTTCAAGTGAGGGAAAAATTGCAGTTTGGGTTATGGGGAAGGAGTCCATTCTAAGTATGAAGAAGGGTATGAAAAAAGGCATATCAGCAAGAGAGGATCAGGGAATAAAGAATAATCCAGTTTGGCTAGAGTACTAAGCATGTGATGGGGGATAGTATGAGATAATGTTGGAAAAATAAATTTGAGTCAAATTATGATAGGCATTAAAAACAAAGTGCAGGAATTTGGCCTTTATCTAGTCAGCACTGGAGAGTCCTTGAAGTTTGTGGAGTTTCAGTGAGAAAAGAAGCTATGGGATCAGAGCTGTCCATTGTGGAGATTAATCTGATCTTGTTGCGAAAGATTAGAGTGAGAAGGTCAAAGAACTAAAAACAAAATCCAGTTAGAATGTTATTTCAATAATCCTGGCAGTTTCAGGAAGAATGGAAAGGTAAATATGGAGCCCAAAGATATTATGGCAATAGAATGAAAGCATTTGCCAACTGAGTAGATGGAGATGTAGGACAAGGGCAGGAGAGGGAAGAGGTGATGATGAGGTTCTGAGTCTGGGTGCCTAGATGAATAAAGATACCACTAACAGAACACAGAAGTAAAGATGAAGTCAGGGAAAATTTGTTTAGACATGTCATGCAAAGGTCATATCAAGGAGGAGGTGTCTAATTTGTTGCTCTCCTCCAGCTCTAATTTTATGGTATTATGCAGTAAGTGGTGTGGTTGGCCTAAATTTTGGGAAAGATCAATAAGACCCAATGCAAAGAGTACCGGACTTTAAGTGGGAGGATCCACATTCAATTCCTGGCGTTGCTTCTTAATCACCTATCTGTCTTTGAAATCGCATCTCCTCTCTGGGCCTCAGTTTCCTCATCTTCAAAAATTAATTAACTGAGCTACATGATCCCCAAGCTCTTTTCCAGCTCTAAATTTATGATGTTGAAAACGATAAGTGTGGCTATTGGAATTAAATAAAACCCACTCCTCTGTTGCTTCCTTAAAAAGTGAACCAGAAAACTTACTAAAAAATAAGTTTTCTGTTCAACCACACTTAAGAACATCATCTTGCTTCTGAACTTGCTTCTGCAACTGTGTGATGTTTCGACAATGATAACATTAAATGTTCATTTCATAAGGCTTTCTCTTGTAAGAGATCATATGAGGTAGTGGTTGAAGAGCCAGTCCAGAAGAGCTAAAAGATTTGGATTCAAGTCCCAAATCTGAAATATTCTGGTTGTGTGATTGTGGGCAAGTTATTTAACTTCTCAGAGCCCCAGATGTTTATCTAAGACTGGTAGGACTCTCCATCTGTACTGGTAGAGGGAATGTCTTCCCTGGCAGTTCTCTATACTGGTAAAATCACAGATCTGTTTTTCTTTAAGTGATTCTCTTAAAAATGGCAAAAGAGGAATTTTAAAAACTCAAATAAAAAATTCAGGAATAGTTTTCTTTTCAACCATTGCATTGCTGCTCATCAGATTCCAAGCCTGTAGATACCGCCTCAAGAGAGTATGGAGTCAATCCTTTTTGCTTACCAAGACACAAATCCTGGTGGTTGTATTGTATGTTTGACCAGTGAAACATCTTACACAGTTGTTCAAAGAAATAGCACTTGATCTGAGAACATTGGCAGCAGTCTGAAACATCTTTTTTCCAGCAAAACACTTGACTTTAAGCTGACTATAGATATCAACTTTTTCTCATAGTTTCTCTGACATACTTTAGTATTATTGAACAAATGTCAGTTTTGTCTATCTCCTGAATAGTGCCAATCTGAATTGAAAATGTGCTCACTTTTTAAACATCATCACTCTGTGTTTCTGTACTAGGAACCGAAACGGACGTGGCTGAAAAAATTCATCTCAATTCCATTCAACCAACATTTATTAAAGGCCTACTTTCTACCAGCTACTGGGGATACAAAGATAAAAACACAACTGTGTCTGCCCTCAATGAGCTTATATTCTTTCAAGAATAGTAGATGAGGATAATATCTATACAGATGAACAAATAGAAAATATACACAAAGTAAAATACAAGGCAATTTTATATTTTTATTTGTTTTACATATATAATATTTATATTTTATATTTTTGTGATAGAGGAACACTAAGAATGGAGAGAATCAGAAAAGGTCTCATATAAAAGATGACACTTGAACTGAACTTTAAAAGGAGCTAGTAGATGGAGTATACTGGGAACAGCAACTGGTTCAAGTCTGGTTGGAAGATGTAGCATGTAAGGCGAGTAATGTCAAATCATTCTGGAAAGATAAATTGCAGTGAGATGGTGAAGGGCTCCAATTGTGGAATCAGAATGTTATCATAGAAGAAAGAGGGAGCTTAAAAAACCTCTTGAGGAAAATGTGGTCAGGTCTAAAATATAAGAGTAAGAATTAATCCAAGAGTAGCTGTGTGGAGAGTGAATTGGAAATGAGAGGGACCAGATTCAGGGAGACCATTTGGGACACTATTCTAACAGTGAAAATGAGAGGAGTTAAGGGTCTAGATTAGGATGGTGGCTATGTGAATGGAGAAAAGATAGTACATGTGAGAATTGTAGCTTACATGGTTAGGATATTCTCTGAGTGTTACAAGTGTACCACAATGTTGTTTCTAGGTCCTAGTTCCTTTCATCTTTTACACATAGGAAACAAATAATCTTTTAAATTACCATATAGGAATGACTGTCATCCTACCACTTCTATTGCTTCTAAGATAAAACATAATCCCTTCATCCATTGCTAGGCATCTACTGCAAGGAAATCAATGATAAGAAAAGAAAGGTCCCATAAACACCAAAATATTATATTACCTTTGCCATATACACAGAGAAGTTTAAAATATTAATAGCAACACTTTTTTTAGAGTAGCAAAAATGGGAAATAAAGTGAATGCTCATAGATTGTGTGTTTGTCCTTCGTTGACAATAAAGACCATGCCATCAGAGAAATGATGAGATAACTTGCACTTGACTTTGTTTTGAGTGATGGAGGGCTGTGCAGGTCACCAGACTCACTTCTCCTCCAGATCCATCTGAATCCAATGACCAGATATTCATCAGGATGATTGTAGATGACCCAGGATGAGGCAATTTGGGTTAAGTGACTTGCCCAAGGTCACACAACTAATGAGTGTCAAGTGTCTGAGGTGAGATTTGAACTCAGATCCCTCTGACTCCTGCATTGGTGCTGTATGCATTGCACCATGTAGCTGCCCTGCTTATAGATTAGGGAAAGACTAAAGACATTACTTCATATGAATGTAATTTCTTCATTTCAAGAAACTATGAATGTGAATAATATAGAAGAGAATGTCATGTATGAACTGATGCAAAATGAAATGAAACCACAAAAGCAAACTTCTATAGTCAGTGAGAAAGATCTTTCACCTGAATGAGAGGGGAACATGGTCAGGGCCCAGACCCAGAGAGGCTGCAGCCCCTGCCACAATAACATCCACTTCTGGAGCTCTCTGTCTACAGACCTTGGTGGAATCAAGTCACTTAACTGGGTCTCAGTCCTGAGTGACAGTCTTGGGGTGAGGAGGATCACTGGTATGGTGGAGTTGGTGGCAGCTGTGGAGAGGGAATCTTACTTGTAGTTCCAAGGCAGGAAAGAGTGCTTTTGGTTGTTCATAGACAAGAGTGTAGGCCAGGAGAGGAGTAAACACCTCTCCCTTGACTATGTCACTTTGGAGGAAGTGAAAACTTACAGGTCGCTAGAGATATCTCAGAAAACACCTGCACAAAACCTCTGAAGCCTGGATTAGTATACCCTCCACTTGACAAAGGACTCAAAAGTCAAGTAATTGACTGGGAAAATGCCCAGAAGGGGAAAAATAAGACTTTAGAAGGTTGTTTTCTTGGTGATAAGGTATTTTCTTCCATCCTTTCAGATGAGGAAGACCAAAGCATACAATTAGGAGAAGACTAAAGCATACAACTGGAGGAAGGCAGCAAAGTTAAAGTTCCTATATCCAAAGCCTCCAAACAATATATGCAATGAAAGATCTCAAAAAGGATTTTGAAAATAAAGTAAGAGAGGTGGAGGAAAAATTGGGAAGAGAAATGAGAGTGATGGAAGAAAATCATGAAAAATGAGTCAACAGCTTGCCAAAGGAGACCAAAGAAAAAATATTGAAGAAAATAATGCCTTTAAAAATAGACTAACCAAATGGCAAAAGAGGTCCAAAAAGTCAAAGAGGAGAAAAGTACCTTAAAAAGCAGAATTGACCAGATGAATAAGGAGGTCCAAAAGTTCACTGAAGAAAATTTAAAAATTAGAAGGGAGTATAGGGAAGCTAATGATTTTATGAGAAATCAAGAAATTATAAAACAAAAATGAAAGAATGAAAAAATAGAAGGCAATGTGAAATATCTCATTGGAAAAACAACTGACCTGGAAAGTAGTTCCAGGAGAGATAATTTAAAAATTATTGGTCTACTTGAAAACCATGATCAAAAAAAGAGCCTAGACATCATCTTCCAAGAAATTATCAATGAGAACTGCCCTGATATTCTAGAACCAAAGGGCAAAACAGAAATGGAAAGAATTCGCTGATCACCTTCTGAAAGAGACTTCAAAAGGAAAACTCCTAGAAATATTGTAGTCAAATTCCAGAGTTTCCAGGTTGAGGGGAAAATATTACAAGCAGCCAGAAAGAAACAATTCAAGTATTGTGGGAATAGAATCAGGATAACATGGAATTTAGCAGTTTCTACAATAAGGTATTGAAGGGCTTGGGGTATGATATTTCAGAGGTCAAAGGAGCTAGGATTAAAACCAAGAATCACCTACCCAGCAAAACTGAGTATAATACTTCAGGGAAAAAATAGAATTTCAATGAAATAGAGGACTTCCAGGTATTCTTGTTGAAAAGCCCAAAACTGAATAGAAAATTTGACTTTCAAATACAAGAATCAAGAGAAACATGAAAAGGTAAACAGGAGAAAGAAGTCATAAAGGACTTATTTAAGTTGAAACATTTACATTCCTACATAAAAAGATGATATTTGTAATTCATGAGACCTTTTTCTTTATTAGGGTGGTTAGAGGAAATGTATATATGTAGGTGTTTATGGGTATGTATGTATGTATATATATATTATGTATGTGGAGGTATGTATATGTACATGGTTATATGTGTGTGTACTTTTATACATATATGTGTATATATGTATGTCTAACACACATACACACACATGCATACATAGAGGGCACAGGCTAAGCAGTGTATGAAAAAAGAATACCTAAAAATAAAATTTACTGAGTGGAATGTACTAAGAGTAAGAGAAAGGGAGAGGTAGAATGTAGAAAATCATCTCACATAAAAGAGGCAAGAAAGAGCTTTTACAATGGAGGAGAAGAGGGGGGAATGAAAGGGAACAAGTGAGTCTTACTCTCATAGGATTTGGCTTAAGGAGAGAATAATACACACTCAATTGGATATGGACATCTATTTTACCCTGCAGGAAGGCTGAAAGGACAGTAAACTGGGAAAAGGGACAATCAGAAACAAACACTGTTATATTAGGACAGGTCAAGGCAGAGAATGGATTAAATGGAGGGCAGGATAAGACAGAGGGAAATGTGGCTAGTCTTTCGCAACATAACTATTATGGAAGTGTTTTGCCTGGCTACACATGTATGACCTATATTGAATTGTTTGCTTTTTCAATCAGGGTGGGTGAGGAGAGAGAAAGGGAGTGAATATGGAACTCAAACCTTTAATGATGAATGCTAAAAATTGTTTCATGCAACTGGGAAATAATATGTATAGGCAATGGGGTATAGGAATCTATTTTGACCTACATGAAAATAGAGGGGAGGAAGATGGAAGAAGCTTGGGGTAATAGAAGAAAGGACAGACTGGAGGAAGGGGTGGAAAGGATGCATGCTGTCCTGGGATGGGGGTGGGGAGAGATGGGGAGAAAATTTTGAATTCAAATTCTTGTGGAAATGAATGTTGAAAACTGAAAAATAAATAAATTATGCATTAGAAAAAAAATCTTAAGCCTTTCCTCATTCCTTAGCTGAACATATTCTCTACCTCTACAAATTGTTCCAAATTACTTTGAATCAATTACATTGCCACTATCACATTCAATCATGCATTATATCTAGGTATCTTGAAGTGAAAGATTATTTCATTTAAAAAATTTATAGTTTTTGATATCTAGAGTAGTAAATTGTATACAGTATGCAACTGAATTTGTGGAACTGAATTCGAGGAGCCAAAAGAAAGAAATATGGTAGAGAATATCTAGATGAAGAAGAAAAGATGGAGAAATAGAAGTGATATTGCCATCAGAGTATATTACAGACCATCTGGGCAGAAGAAGGAAATAGGTAAAGATGTCAGAGACTACATCACAAGCCTGGCATAGAAGTATGATTTAATAGTGATGACAGACTTCAATGATCTAAACAACTGGTGGAGTATTCTTTTTCCCACCCCTTTCTCTTTCTTCCATGAGCAAAGTATCTAAAAAATTTGTTTCTTGCCGGAAGGATAACTTCATTCTTCAAAAGGGGACAAAAATGATGAGGGGAGTTATTATTCTGCATCTGATTCTCAACAGTAAGGAGGAATTGGTAGCTATAGTACAACAAAAATGGGAACTGTGAGTTGGGAATTACCATTCCAGCTTAGCACCTTGTAATAAAGGAGGAGAAGATTGAGAGCATTGTCTGACATGCATTCTAAATTTATGAACTGATAATGTCAATGAATTGACAGAAAATAAGATCCATGACCTATTTCTGCAGGTTAAGTCAGCCCATGAAGAATGGGAAAGTCCAGCTCAAACATCTATAATTCCAAGAGAAAGAAAGGGGGAAATTACATAAAGAATCCCATGTAATACACAGGAAATTCAGGAATGTGTAGAAGACAGAAGCAAAGACTGGTAATAGAAGATGTATCTAAAAGTATTGTATGAATTGCAAAATTATTTTCAGGAGAAATAATGTTGAGGCTGTCAGTGAATAGCAGAGATCACAAAATGATTTTTAGAAAGTCATATTGTAGAAAAGACAAGGCACCTCAATAGGTGTTAGAGGTCAGTGTTTAGGAGAATTAAATGTAAAAACCCAAGTCCACAAAGAATGTGTCTATTTCTTGAGGCAGATAGAGAATGATCATGTAAAATGGAGACCATATGTTGCTCAACATTTATTTTGCTTCTGTTTTCTTTTTAAAGGAGATTAATCTTTAGACTCTGATTTAAGACAGTAAAAATTCCATCTGTTCTTATTGAATCTTAATCTTCATAAGGAGAGGCCGAAAAGGGTTAACAGAAGTTGAAATTCAAGATACCTAAATTTTTAAGGAAACAACTTGTACCTCTATATGAGTGCACATCATTAAGTCTGGTTAAGTCACAACTGGTGATACGATTCCTGAGTAACTGGTCTTTGAAAGACAATTGTAAGGGAGAAGAGGACAGTTGTGGCCATGGTCTGCCATATACTCCAGATTTGGGGATTGGTAATTTCAGTACATTAACAGAAAGGATAAGTAAGATCACATAGTCTGGAATTCAATAGGCTATTAGACCATGAGGAAAAGAGAAACTATTAAGAAAGAAAAGGGGGAAATTGTCCGAGATGTCATAAGAATTGAAGAGAGCATGTGTGGTTTAGAATCTTTAAAAGAAAAGGATGGAGGGAGAATAGCACCTGAAAATTATAGACCTGGGAGCTTGACTTTGATTCCTGGAAAAATTCTTATATGTCTTGAAGGTCAATAATTAATTTAAAAAAGTTAATTTTGAAGGGTAATAATAGGTTAATTAAATTAATTCATCAATCATGGTTGATAAGCATCTAGGAAAAAGAAAGCAATAGTCACTGAAAGCCCACTGTGTCTTCAGCAAAAACAGTTCAGGCCAAATAAACCTTACTTCCTTTTATGAAAGGGTTGTTATAGTGGAAGATCAGGAGAACTGTGTAAACATGTGGAACTTAGATTTCAACAGTTGAAAAAGTCTGTTCTGCTTTCTTATGGATGTAATGAAAACATGTAAATTACAAATAGTATAAATGGGTAGATTTAGGAATTGGTCAAAGATGTGGTTGAAAAAAATTTTCCATTAATGATTCCCTCCAACTACCCTAATACTGAGGAAGGTCTCATGAGTTATAAATATCATCTTTCCATGTAGAAATGTAAACAGTTCCATATTAATAAGTCTCTTATGAATTCTTTTTCCTGTTTACCTTTTTGTGCTTCTCTTGATTCCTGTATTTGGAAGTCATTTGTTTTTTTACTTTAGCTCTGACTTCTCAAGAATGCATTGAATTCCTCTATGTCATTGAATGTCAAATTTCCCCAGGTAGGAGATTCTTGGTTTTAATCCGAGCTTCTTTGACTTCTGGAATATTGTATTCCAAGCCTTCCAATCCCTTAATGTAGAACCTGCTAAATCTTGTGTTAATCTTGATTATGTTTCCATAATACTTGAATTGTTTCTTCCTGGCTGTTTGCAATATTTTCTCTGACCTGGGAACTCTGGAATTTAGCTATAATATTCCTTGGAGTTTTAATTTTGGTATCTCTTTCAGGAGGTGATTGGTAAATTCTTTCAATTTCTATTTTCCCCTCTGGTTCTAGAATATCAGGGCAGTTTTCCTTAAGAATTTTTTGAAACATAATGTCTAGATTCTTTTTTGGTCATGGCTTTCAGGAAGTGCAAATATTTTTATATTATGTCTCCTGGTTCTATTTTCCAGGTCAGTTGTTTTTTTTCCAATGAGATATTTCAGATTGTCTTCTGTTTTTTTCATTCTTTTTGTTCTGTTTTATAATTTCTTCATTTCTCATAGTCATTAGCTTCCATTTCCTCCATTCTAATTTTTAAGGAATTATTTTCCTCAGTGAGCTTTTGGACTTCCTTTTCCATTATGTTAATTCTGCTGTTAAGTCATTCTTCTCCTCAATGACATTTTGAAGCTCCTTTTTTGGTCTTGTCTATTTTTTAAGGTTTTTTTTCTTCAGTATTTTGGGGGAGTCTCCTTTAGAAAGATGTTGACTCATTTTTCTTGATTTTCCTCCATCACTCTCACTTCTCTTCCCAATTTTCCCTCTACTTCTCTTACTTGATTTTCAAAATTCTTTTTAAACTCTTCCATGGTCTAGGAACAATTCATATTTTTCTTGGGATCTTTGGATGTAGAAGCCTTGACTTTTTTGTATTCTTCTGACTGTATGTGTTAATCTTTCTTGTCACCATAGTAACATTCTATAGTCTGTATGTTTTTTCCCACTCTTTGCTCATTTTTTTTCCAGCAAATTACTTGAATTTTTAACACTTTGTTAAGGTAGGACTCTGCTTCCAGTGTGGAAGTCTTACTGTCACAAGCTTCATGGTTATTGTGCAGCTTTTTTCAGAGATACTTATAGGGATCTATATGTTTTCAGTTCTTCATGAATGGTGTAATTAAAGGAGAGGTGTTAACTGTTCTCTTGTTCTGTGCTCTGGTCTGCGAATAACCACAAGCACTCTTTTCTTCCTTGTAATTCTGAGAAGGGTTTCCTCTCCACTGCTGCCACAAGCTCCACCAAAGGATGCTCCTCCTCACATCAGGAATATCAGCCAGGACTGCCACCCAGATCCAAGCATAAGCAAACCAATGGAATCCTGCCTCAGTGCCAGCAAAGAGATTTCTGTAATCTCCTTCTGATCAGTTGTTAGATCTCCTTACCATCTTCTGGGCTGAGAACTCTGGAAGCAGCTCCTCCCACAGCCATAACCACCAACCTGGGGTAGGCTGGGGACAGGGCTGGTCTACACTCCTCATTCACCCAGATCTGACAGATTTTTCCCAGTTACCTAAGTTGTGTTTGACATTTGTGGATTAAGAAATCTGGAAATCACTTCAGCTACCAATGATTCAATCCCCTGAGACCTGCTCCTGCTTTTCTGGGGCCTGATCTGTGCTGGCAAACTTGTGTTGGCCTGTGCTCCTCTCCTAGCCCAAGAAAACACACCTTTCCCATCCACCATCCAGGTTGTCTTGGGCTGGAAATTTGTTTTACTTTCTCTTTTTGTAGATTCTGCTGCTCAAAATTTCTTTAGTCATTTTCTCCTGGTATTTGGAAGGGTTTGGGAGAGACCTCAAGCTAAAAACTCTAGAAGCTCATACTTTTACTCTACCATTATGGATCTTTCCCCCAACACTTTTTATTAATAACTTAAGTAAAGGACTAGAAATCATCTTATAAAATATGTAAATAACACAAACCTGAGTGGGTTAACTAACACAGAATCAAAGAATTTCATAGTTGGAAGGGACCTCCATAGTCATTCTGTCCAAACCACATTTTAAGTGATTCATCAGCAAACATCGCATTAGATGGAAAGGGATACAAAGAGATACAAGGGCAAAAAATTTTGAATCCTCTGATCTCACAGACCTTATATTTTTTCAAGAGATAATATGTGCACATACATATATAAGATAAATACAAAATGAATTTAAGGTAGTTGGGGGGGAGGTATTAGAACTTCGGTGAATCAGAAGGTTTCATGTAGAAAGTGATGCTTGAACTGAGTTTTAAAAGAATGTGAAGAAGAAATGCAATCTGCTTTACAAGTTGTCACCCATGGAGAGGAGCCAAGATGGTAGAGCAAAAGAAGGGACTTGCTTGAGCTCTCCTCTAACCCCTCCAAATGCCTGTAAAAATTACTCTAAACAAATTCTTGAGCTACAGAACCCACAGAATTATGGAGTGAAGAAAATCTCCAGCCCAAGACAAGAAGGCCAACAGGAAGCATCTATCACAATGGGCTGGGAATGGAGTACAGTTCAGTGTAGGCTACAGGGCACAGATGGGGCCTGAGCAGGTCTCAGGTGACTGAATCACTGGCAGTAGTGGCATTTCTTGACCCTGAAACACTGAGGACAACTTGGAAGGTCATTGGAAAAAGCCTTTTGGCACTATGTGAGAGAGTACTATGGTCCAACCCCAGCCCCCAGGGCTGTGGAGAGTACAGAGGAGGCCATGGCAATTGCAGCAGCAGCAACAGTGGCTATTTCTGGAGCTCTAGGCCCACAGATTGTGGAGGAATTTAATGGCTGATTGGGGGAATAGCAGGAATCTCCTTGCAGGTGCTGAGGTAGGATTCTCTTGCTTTGCGATGCTTGGATGTGGGTCACAATCCTGGGTGGTAGTCCTGAGGTGAGGAGGACTGAGAGTGGTAGAGGAGGAGTGGTAGAGCTTGTAGCAGCAGTGGAGAGGGAATTCTCCTCACAGTTGCAAGGCAGAAAACAGTGCTTGAGGTCACTCATAGAATAAAGCACAAACCAAGAGTAAACACCTCTCTTTTGATCATACAACCTTGGAAGAGCTGAAAATTTGCAGGTCCCTTCTAAAAACAGCTGCACAAAACCCCTAAAACTTGGGACAGTACGTCTTCCCCAGTGGAAGCAGAGAACTATCTTGACAAAGAGCTCAAAAGTCAAGGAATTTCTGGGGAAATAAGCAAATACAAGAAAAAAAAAGAAAGAGACAATAAAATCTTACTTTGGTGGCAATGAAGACCAAAACATATAACCTGAAGAAGACAGCAAAGTCAAAGCTCCAACAACCAAAACCTCCAAGAAAAATATGAATAGTCCATGGACTCAAAAAGGATTTTGAAAATGAAGTAGAAGAAAAATTGGGAAGAGAAATGACAGTGAGGCAAGAAAATCATGAAAAATGAGTCAACTGCTTGCTAAAGGGGACCCAAAAATGCTGAAGAAAATAACACCTTAAAAAATAGACTAGACAAAATGGCAAAGAGGCCCAAAAAGCCATTGAGGAGAAGAATGACTTAAAAAGGAGAATTGGCCAAACAGAGAAGGATATCCAAAAGCTTGCTGAATAAAATAATTCTTTGAAAGCTAGAATGGAGCAGATGGAGGCTAAAACTGTTTGAAAAATCAAGTAATTATAAAATAAAACCAAAAGAATTAAAAAATAAGACTGTGAAATACCTCATTGAAAAAAAAGCAATTGACCTGGAAAATAGATCAAGGATGTATAATTTAAACTTTATTGGACTACCTAAAGACCATGATCAAATAAAGAGCCTAGACATCATTTTTCAAGAATTATCAAGGAAAACTGTCCTGATATTCTAGAATCAGAGGATAAAAATAGATTTGGAAAGAATCTACCAATTGCTTCCTGAAAGAGATCTCAAAAGAAAAACTCCTAGGAATATTGTAGCCAAATTCTAGAGTTCCCAGATCAAAGACAAAATATTGCAGACAGTCAGAAAGAAACAATTTGACTTTTGTGGAAACACAATCAGAATAATACGTGATCTAGCAACTTCTACATTAAGGGATCAAAGGACTTGGAATATGATATTCCAGAGGTCAAAGAAACTAGGATTAAAACCTAGAATCATCTACCCAGGAAAACTGAGTATAAAAGAAAAAGAATATTTCAGGGGAAAAAATGGACATTCAATGAAATGAAGGTCTTTCAAGCATTTTTGATGAAAAGACCAGAGATGAATAGGAAATTTGACTTTCAGATTCAAGAATCAAGAGAAGCATGAAAAGGTAAACACGAAAGAGAAATTGTAAGGGTCTTACTAAAGTTGACCTGTTAACATTCTTACATGGAAAGATAATATTTGTAATTCTTGATCCTTTTCTCAGTATTAGATTAGTTGGAGGGAACATATACATACATACATACACACACACACACACACACACACACACACACACACACCGAGAGAGAGAGAGAGAGAGAGAGAGAGAGGCACAGGGTGAGTTGAATATGAAGGGATGATATCTAAAACATAAAATTAAGGGATGAGAGATATATATTTGGAGGAGAAAGGGATAAATAGAATGGGGTAAATTATCTCACATAAAAGAGGCAAGAAAAAACTTTTATAGTAGAGGGGAAGAGGGGGAAAGTGAGACAGAATGAGTGAACCTTACCCTCATAAGATTTGACTTAAATTTGACTTAAGGGGGGAATAACATGTGCACTCAATCTGGTTTGAAAATCTATCTTACCCTATGTGTGTGTTCATCCTTCATTGCTGAAGAAGACCATGCCATCAGAGAAATAATGACATGATTTACTTGACTTTGAGTGATGGAGGGTTGTGCAGGTCACCAGCCTCGCTTCTCCTCCAGAGCCATTTGAATCCAGTGACCAGATATTCATCAGGGTGACTGGAGATGACCCAGGAAGAGGCAATTAGGGTTAAGTGACTTGTTCACACAGCTAATGAGTGTCAGGTGAGATTTGAACTCAGGTCCTCCTGACTCCTGCACTGGTCCTCTATACACTGCACCACCTAGCTGCCCCTACCCTATAGGAAAGTAGGGGAGAAGGGGATAAGGGGTAGATGATAGAAGGGAGGGCAAATGGGAGGAGGGGGTAATCAGAAGTCAACACTTTTGAGGAGGGACAAGTTCAAGAAACAGAATGGAATAAGAGGAAGGCAGAGTAGGATGGAGAGAAATATAGCTAGTCTTTCACAACATGACTGTTATAGAAGTGTTTTGCATGACTACACAAGTATAACCCATTACAAATTGCTTGCCTTCTCAATGAGAGTGGATGGGGAGGAAAGAAGGGAGAGAAGTTGGAACTCAAAGTTTTAAAAACAAATGTTAAAAATTGTTTTTACATGCAACTGGGAAATAAGATATACAGGCAATGGGGTATAGATATCTATCTTGCACTACCAGAAAATTGAGGAGAAAGGGGATAAGAGATGTGATAGAAGGGAGGGGAGATTGGGGGAAGGGGTAATCAGAATATCTACTCTCTTGGGGTGTGGACAGGAAGAGATGGGGAGAAAATTTGGAACAAAATCTTATGCAAGTGAATGTTGAAAACTAAAAGTAAATAAATTAATTTGAAAAACAATAAATGAATATTAGTTATAAAAAAATTGTCACCATCCTTTACTTGAAGATATACAATGAATACCAGTTTCCTAAGGTGGCCCATCTACTTTTCAGTAACTTTTATTATTAAAAGTTTTTCTTTATATTTACACTAAATGTGTCTATTTTCAAATTCTGCCTATCATCTTTAATTCTTACCTCTAGGATAGTGAATAAAGTTGTTCTCCTAATTTTTCAAATCCTTGAAGGCAGATTTTGTATTGCCCCTCATTTTTCTTAAGGCTAAACATGTCTTATTCTTTTAAGTAATCAATATATGATATGACTGTAAGGCCCTTCACCATTCTGCTTGCCCATCTTTGGATGCTTTCTGGCCTATCAATGTCCTCTCTAAAATGCACTGTCCAGAAATATAATACTCTAGAATGATGTAGTCTCATCAGGAAAGAGTACAATTGGATCATTACCTCTTTATTCCTGGACACAGTGCCTCTCTTAATGGAACCTCAGATCAGGTTATCTTTTGGGGCTGCCATATTACAGTGTTGAGTCATATTGAGTTTCTAGTCCATTAAAACCCCCAGATATTTTTCACATAAACTGCTTTCTAGCTATACTTCCCCCAGAGTCAGGATTCAAAATGATCCTAACAGGCTAGAATGATGGGCTGAATCTAATAAGAAAATATTCAATAGAGATAAATCTAAAAATATTACAGTTAGGTTCCAAAACTCAACTTCATAAGTACAAGGTGGGAAAAGTCATACCTGGGCAACAATTCATGTAAAGAGGATGTGGAGATTTTAATGGAATGGAATCTTCCAGGATGAAAGATAATTACCATATTATATTATACACGTCTGAACACATATGGAATATTTTGTTCTATTTGGGGCTTCATATTTTAAGAACTTCAATAAGTGAGAGGCAGTCCAACAGAGGAAGCCATGATGATGAGTGACCTCAAGGCCATGCTACACAAGAATCTCTTGGGCCTTTTATATCTAGAGATGAGACCCTATAAAGGGGAAGGGGGAATTATTGCTTTATCCAAGTATCTAAAGAACCATCATGTGTAAAAGAGATTACTCCTGTCTCCCTCGTCCCTAGAAAAATAGAAGGTTGAGTACTAGAACAGTTTCTTTCAGAGAGGCAGTGTCATTTAGACCACCTTCCTGATAATTACAGCTATCTGAAAGTGGAAGAGTGTCTCAGGAATTAGTGGGTTACCTCTCACAAGAAGTTATCAAGCGAAGGCCAGACAATATCTTTGGGGGGAATATTGGTAATAGAATTCTTCTCCAAGTTCTGTTTAGGAAGGATAGTCTCTGAAAATCCTTCCTACTTTGAAATTCAGTGATTTTTACAATGGTAGAGTCAAAATGAAGGAGTCAGAACAAAACAGATTTGGGTTTAGTTTTAGACAAGTCAGTTTTGAAGTTCTGACCTCAAATCAAGTTGAAGATGTTTAATAGGAAATTGGTTCTAGGGGTGAAGAAAAAGATCACCACTGAATAAACATCTGGGTGTCCTCCATATAGATCCTAGGTCATTGAAATTATGCAAGTGAATGAGTTCACCAAGAGATTAAGTATGGGGAAAGAAGACAGAAGGCTGCCAAGGGCTAGGCGAATGAAGGTTACTTAGAAAGGAGACAGAGAAAAAGCAGTGCTCAAGGTAGAAGGAGAACTAGGAGAGTATAGTGTCAGAGAAGAAACTGGGGGCAAAGAGAGTAGTGTCTTTGGAAGAATATTGCAAACCACTGAAACTCTGCACCGAAAATATTGAAAGCGTCAAAAGACAACATCCCAGATTACAAAACAAGGCCTGAAACTTGGTGTAGGAATAATCTTGGCCTGAGGTAAAATTTGAAAACTACAGAAAGCTAATTCATGCAAAATCACTTTGTTACAGAGACATTTCCTTGACTAGCAGACAAAAATGTAATTATTAGAATAATCGAAATTTTCCAGAAGAAAGGGAATTAGAGGGAAGAAGAAGCTTCCAAGATGGAGGGAGGGACAAAAATCCTTCCATATGTGTGAGAAATTGTTTTTATATGATGGTACTGCACGATATAAATTTTCACTTGGTCTGACTGTGGAATATGGGAACACAACAGCTATCTACTTGGAGAGAATGAGGCAGGTCATCCAGCATTTATCCTAGAACCAAAACACTGGGAGGCCTGGTCTGGGGAGAAAAAAAGAACAGCTGGCAATTAGAAGTCCAGGGGAGTGGGTTACCCCACAGCTGGTAGAAATCAACTAAATGACTAAGAAGACAAAGGCGAGGGGGGCCGGTGCAGAGAGAGGGGAGCCTGAAAAGGGAAGGAGCTGACTAAATTAAACCAGACATCTAGATAAATTAAGCTTTATTAAAATGGTGCCATGGTTCTGATTCCTTCAATACTAACTTATTTGCCTGATAGATTTATATAGCTTAAGGCACAATGAGGCAGAGTGTGAATTTTATTTCCTCATACTCTGGGCAGGGAATATTTGGGGCTGCTCCCCTCTGCCCCCATTTCTTCTGGTAAGAAGCAGCTAATCCTTTCAGACCCACCACCTCCACCACCACCAATTCTTCTCCTGCCACAGAATGAATCTAATTCAACAATTTGGGGTTGCAGTTGGGATCTTGCTTAGAAATAAAGAAAGCATTTCTAATGATGAAATACAAGAGATTTACACTTTTTAAAAGCCAAAAAGGGCCATATTAAGGTCTTTGAAGTCAAATGCCCTGTGACATAATGGGCTTGAAAGGAATTAATGGAAAAAATGTGAAGAGTTTCCAAAGAAGGCCTGTGATCAGAGTAATAGAGTGAAATTGAGGAATACAATATACACTTCCTGAGGACAGGGGCTATTTAGTTTTCTTTGATTTGTGTTTTATCCTCAGCACATAGCATAGAACCTAGCAAATAGTAGGTACCTAATTTTTTTTTTCTGATTTGGAAGAGATAGTGAGAATTCTGAAATTATTGAATGAATTCTTATGGGTAATAGGGAAAATCTTACACCTTAAACATATGTAAAGACCAGTATAGGAATAACAGTATCTAAAGATGGCAGGACTGTGCAACTCCCTTAATTTACGGAGGAGATACTGTATCTTCTCTGTAAAGTCAAGTGACTTTTCCAAGATAACACAGTAGCAAGATTAATTAGAATCCATCCACTGTTCAGTCCACCAAACTATTACAAGGAAAAGACCTGAGTAGAGATAACATTAAGTGATGGCCCTATAGTGAGTGCTGAACAGAAGAATCTGTTACATATTTAACATCTGTAGTCTCATGAAAATCTACCAGCAATATTTTTTATGCTAGAAAACCTCAAACAAGATGCCAGTTCCTGGCATTAGCAAAATTAATTATAGGAAATAAAGTAAAAACCACAAAACTTACTCAAAATCTAAATAGGGAGACATTTCCCCTTGTCTAGCTCTTTGTCTGATTCTGACTTGTCCTCAAGAGAGTGTCTATTGTTGTTAGGTTGAAAAAGAATAGTTTCTGAGACTACAACCACCATGAAAAGAAGTCTTACATCAAGTATATGACACCTAAAAGAAATCTGTGTGAGTCTAATGTTAGTCAAGTCATAGATGTGATGAAAAATGAAACAAATTCCATTTAATTTAACAAACATTTATTTATTACTTTTTGTTTGCAAAATCCTGGGTTTGGCACTGGGGAAGATGAAAAATTTAGCTCTAATGTCATCACTACCCTCAAGAAGCTTGGTAGAGGGAAATGACGCACAGACAACTTTGACACAAAATAGCAACATGGAACCAAGTTCTATTTCACTACCTAAGTTCAATCAGCTTTTCTAAAGAGCTATTCACTTTGAAGTTATAGCAGTAACAAAAGTACAAATATATCTCCCTACCCCATCCCATATCTTTGAGGGATCCTCTCCTCATCCCATTTTGATATCTCTCTGAGGATAATGGGCTCCAGCTTAACTCAGTTCTTATAATGAATTGATCTCACCAAATTCATGTCCAAAAGCAACATCACCGACAAATGAGTCCTTTTATTAGCCACTACTGGGTTGGTTTTCAAAGGTCACTCCCTCTCTTAGGTCATTTTTTTGTTCTTTCAAGATACTGGTGCTGGCTGCAAAACCGCCCTGTGCTGTTCAACCTCTTTATCAATGAGTAGGATGACTTCATATTCATAGAGTACTTGATCAAATTTGCAAATGACACAAAGTTGAAAGGGAGATTAACACACTGGGTGAAAGGCAAAATGAAATAACAACAGCTTGACCCATTGGAACAGTACTCTTCCACCTTTCTTGATAGGGCCCCACCAATAGTAGTTTTGTTTGTTTGTTTCCTGGTGAGTATGCTGAAGAGAAGGTAGGGATGGGATATTTTTCCATTGGCACCTTGAAGATAGGCTATATGTTTCCCAGGATTTGAAGGCTTCTAGGTAAGAAGAGTATTGGGCTGAATCTGGGAAGAAAAAAGTCAATAGGACTAAATATAAAGTCTTGAAGACAGCCAGGTAGCCCAGTGGATAGGGTGTGAGGCCTAGAGTCAAAAAAACTTGCGTTCATATCTGACCTTAGATACCTACTAGCTATGTGACCCTGGGCAAGTCACTTAACCTGTATCTGTCTTAATCTACTGGAGAAGGAAATGGAAAACCACTTCAGTATCTTTGCCAAGAAAACCCCATAGGTAATATGGTTCATGAAGAGTCAGGCATGACCAAATGACTGAATAATATCAACAGTGAAATATAGAGTCTCATACCAGCTTACAAAAAAATCAGTTTCACAAAGACAATATACTATATATTTAGATCTAGAAGGGACTTTACACCCATTCAATCTCATTTTGCAAACATGGAAACTGAGGCATTGAGTAGTTAAGTAACTTGTTTAAGGATCAAAAGCAGGATTCAAACTCAGGTCTTACTAACTATGAGTCCAGCATCCAATGATCAGGTAGTAGTTCTGAGAAAGATCTGCAAATTTTAGTGGGATGAAAGCTCAATACAAGTCAGCTATGTGGCATAACAGCAAAAAAAGTAATAATGTGACCTTGAGCTTCATTAAGGGATTCTGCCCTTTGCAGTCTAGTTTTGGGTGGAAAAGTTGAAGAACCACATTGACAACTGAAGAGTGTCCAATAAGGATCCACTGAAGGAACTAGAAATGTCCCCACCTGGAGAAGAGAGAAGGCTGAAGAACATAGATGTAAAAGCCACCTTTAAGTTTTTGAAGAGGAGTACTAGGGTCTTAGCCTTGTTCTGAATGAGCCCAGAAGATGTAGCTAGGACCTGTACATAGAAATGACAAGGAACGCAGTTCAGGGCTTGATGTCATGAAGAAACTCCCTAACAATTAGTGTCATCTAAAAGTTGGATCTTGGAGATGGTTCCCTCAAGAGGAGGAAATTGCCACTTGCCAATTATTTTTTATAGCAGAGATGCTTTTCACAAATAAGTTGGGTTAGATATCCAGTAAGGTACTTTCCAACTATCAGATTCTGAGATTCCATGACATACTGATAGTGTGACCCTGGGTAAGTCATTTAATCATTCAAGGCCTTGGGCTACCCTCTAACACTCTTAGTTGCAGAGTAGGTAACATTCTACATTGCAAATGCATTTTTTCCTTTGGAAATTCCCTATACTATTGAAACCTCAAGTCTTGTTTAAAAAGAAAGCATTAGGAAGATGTCACTATATTATTTAAGGGCACAGAAAAGTCATTACCAAATGGGGAGGATCAGAGAAACCTTCACAGAGGAGGTAGCATTTGACTTGTGTAACCAGAACAAGTTACTCCCACTCTCCAGACTTCTGCTTCCTCATCTGTAGTATTTAATCCTATTTGTTAATCTATTAACTCCAGATCCTGGGATCTCAAATGAAGGCCATAAACTCAATAACAAAGAAGGGGAAGGACAACATTCCAGACATAGGAAACTTGAGCAAAGACTGAAATTGGAGAGTATTGGGTATGTTTGGAAGTCCAGTTTGGCTGCAGCATAAAGTAAGTGGAAGGAGTATAATGGGATCTACTGGGGAAAACAGGAGGGAAGCAGCTTGTGAAAACCTTGAATGATGGGCATACTTGTTTGAAATTTGCCCATGAAGCAAAAGAGAGCTATTGAAGATTTGTTAGCGCTACAGCAACATGCCCAGATCTATGCAGAAGGAAGATGACTCTGGAGATGAAAGACAGATTTGGAAGTAGGTTGGAATGGATGAAGGGGTAGAGAGGATGGAGAGGACTTAGGAAAAGCTATTGAGAATCTATTGCAATCATCCAGGTGAGTAGAAACAAGAGCAGTGCAATCATCAGACCTGAGACCAAGCC
This sequence comes from Notamacropus eugenii, assembly GCF_028372415.1. NCBI lineage: Eukaryota > Metazoa > Chordata > Mammalia > Diprotodontia > Macropodidae > Notamacropus > Notamacropus eugenii. Next base: position 483,283,036 of record NC_092873.1, read on the forward strand.
CAGACTATGGCATGGACCTCTGGGAAGGTCGTTTGTCTTGTCTACGCTGCCATTTGAATGAGGGCATCAGATATGGAATCTGAATTCCCTAGAAGAAAAGCCACACTTGAAGTGGACAGAACTCCTCCTTCTTCCTTTGCCTCTCATCTTAAGGTCCTAGAGTGGCCATTGGGAGGCAGGGGTGCCCAGCCAGCATGATGTCCCAACAGACATCAGAGACATAACATGATGCAAACCAGCGTAAACAAACTGCCACCCACACCAACAAGGCAACTCTCTCCAAACTTTTCCCTCCAAGAGTGGTTTCTATTCCCTTTGTCTCAAGGGTGGCTTTTCCTTCTGGGATCTTTCCTCTTACCAACTGAATATCAGTCTACAATCCTCTTTTAAAAAACAAAATCTATATTTTGGAAACAGCTGCTTTCCTTCCCCTCTGCCTGCACATCTTTTCCTCCTCTGTATTTACCCTATTTACAGTGACTTCTGTGTTGTGCTTCAAATCTGACCCTAGCTTTTGTTTGTAAATTCAGTAGCCCTTCCCCTGTTCCAAATAACCATGGTGGTAAATTGGGACCATTGTCTTGGAGAGCCCTTTGGAATTATTAAGTTTGGGAGATCCATTGGTTCTGCATTTGCATATGTATGTTAGTGAACATTCATGCATCTCATCTACATAAGCAAAAGGAGAACATCTGTTTTCTTTTCCTAACTAGTATTGATCATAGATTTTTCATGGACTAATTGCCAGTTACTTCTCTCTCTCTCTCTCTCTCTCTCTCTCTCTCTCTCTCTCTCTCTCTCTCTCTCTCTCTCTCTCTCTCTCTCTCTCTCTCTCTCTCTCTCTGTCTTTCTCTGTCTCTCTGTCTCTGTCTCTTTCGTCTCCAGCATGTACTATAGAGACACCTCCTGGCCAAAATGAGGAAAGTTAGTTCTGATAAGAGCAGAGGCGGACCAGGCTTCTTTTGGGGTGGGTGTGGGCCCATTTAGCCTACTGGCAGGGAGGAGGGAGCCAAACTTGCCAAGCTCAGTCTGAAGTATATTTCCTTTTCCTAAGGCATACTCTTGGCTTCTGTGATCTCACAGGCAAGGAAAGGTACCTTACCTTAACATGTGAGCCATAGAAGTATGGCTCTGAGAGAGATGGAAACCTTGGGAAATCAGTGCCTGTGAGGTATTCTGTTTTCCCCAATATTCACCTTTGGTAGGCAAGAACATCCAGAACTAAACCTCTTTGCAAAGTCCGTAGGAAGCATTTCCACTCTGCCAGCTGCTGTTAAGGCTGTGGTTATTGTTTACCTAGGCAAAATATAAAGCTGTTTATTTTCTTTATTCTCATTCCCAAAGCCTATCTATTCCCTCCAACTCATTCTTTCCCAATTCCATGTGGTCTCCTTGCCTTCCCAAGGCCTCCCACTCAACTTTTCCCTTTCTTCTAGATAATATTCTGTCATCTTAATGTCATCTACGCCATAAAACTTGCCCAGTGCAGTTAGTCAATGAGTCACCTTAGCATCAATTAAACACCTACTATGTGCCAGTCACTGTGCTAAACACTGCAGATACAAAAAAAGGCAAAATGAACAATCCTTGCTCTCGAGAAGCTCACAGACTAATGGAGGAGACAATGTGCAAACATACAAACAAGATATATACAGAAAAACATGGCAGGGGAATAATCTCAAAGAGAAGGGCGCTAAGATTAAGGGGTAGGGGAAACTTCTTGAATAAGATGAACCTTTAGCTAAGACTTAAAGGAATCCAGGGAAGATAGGAGGTGAAGATGAGGGAAAAGAGAGCTCAAATGAAAACTCTTTTTCTGGATACGGTGTGTCTTGTGTAAGGAAGGGCAGAGAGGCGGGTGTCACTCAATTCTGAAGAGTATGGGGGCTAGGGAAGAATAAAAAAGACTGGAAAGATAGGAACGGACCAAGTTATAAATGACTTTCAAAATTAAACAAAAATTTTATGTTTGACCTTGGAGGTGATAAGGAGTCACTGGAGTTGACTGGTGATGGGGGAGTGAGGGAAGAACATGGTCAGACTTTAAGAAGATCTATTTAACAGCTGAATGGAGGAAGCATTGAAGGGAGAGACTTAAGATATTGGGGTGTTTCTGTAGTCCAGAAATGATTATTATGAAGTCCTACACCAGGGCAGTGTCAGTGTCAGAGGGGAGAAGGTGGCACATAGGAGAGAGATTGTGAAAGTTAAAATAAGACTTATCCATTGATTGCATGGAGGGGTGGAGAGAGGGTGAGGAGTCAAGGATGACACCTCTAGTCTCAGGGCCTGGATGTCTGGGAGGATGGTGGTGCCCTTGAGAGAAGTTAGGAAGAGAAGAGAATTTGGAGGAAAAGATGAATTCAATTTGGAACATTTTGATAGGATGTTAGAGTCATATCTAAACTAGGAAATACTCTAAAAAATTTGGTTGTTTGGAGATCACCCTGGTTCCTTTCTCTTTGAAGTTGGTGGCATGCCAACATCCCATAGGAGTACCAAGAGTAGAGAAAGATTTTTTTGGTGCCAACATCTTTATTGCTCACCCAGGTTTGTTTATTGGTACTTGTTATAAGAACAGTTGGGACTAGTCAGTAAGTCAGTCAACAAGCATTTATTAAGTGATGTTTTGCTTGAGGCATTGAGCTAAGTGCTGGGGAAACAAAGAAAGGACCACAGAACTCACATTCCAATGGAAAGACAACATACAAGCAGCAATAAATGATGAAAAGTACTGAGAAAATTGGAGGCAATCTCAGAGGAGTAGGTAGTGGCAGGTGAGGGATAAAGAATAGGGGTGGGGGATCAAGAAAGACCTCATACAGCAAGTGGGACTAGTGTTCTCAAGAGCCTAAAAGTTTTAGTATGTGGTTTGAGACAGCATTGTTGTTCTGTCATATCCAACTCTACCTGATTCCATTTGATATTTTCTTGGCAAAGATACTTAAGCAGTTTGCCACTTCCTTCTTCAGCTCTTACAGATGAGGAAACTGAGGCAAACAGAGTTAAGTGACTTGCCCAGAGTCACACTGCTATTAAGTGACTGAGGCCAGATTTCAACTCAGGAAGATGAATCATCCTTACTCCAGGCCTGGCATTCTATCCACTGTGCCACATATATCCTCGTAGTATTTTTGTTTGTAGTATACTTCAGATACCACAGGGCACTACCTCAATCCTACCTAATGGGAAGTCTCTGCTCCATTCAAAGCGATTTCTTTCAGTAACTCTATTAAGGGATCTTTCCTCTTTAAGACTCCTCCCCAAGCAGTTTAAGGATAAGGAATTTTGCCTTTAGACTTCTTTTCATACCAATAAACCTACACACATGTATTCATCATTGTTGTGTTCAACCCTCATTGCCGAAGAAGATCATGCCATTGGAGAAATGATGACATGACTTGCACTTGGCTTTGTTTTGAGTGAGGGAGGGCCGTGCAAAGTCACCAGCCTCACTTTTCCTCCCGAGCCATCTGAATCCAGTGATCTGACGTATTCCTCATAGGAACTTACTCATTGCTCTCATAAGTACTGTCATATACCTACATATTACCCCACTGAAGAGTCTTTTTTTTTTCTTTATGGAGCATCAGTATCCATGAATGATCCATTGGCTTTGTTGACTGTGACAAGACATAAGCAAGACATGAATCACCTGGTCAAGCATGAAGACAATAACTGAGAGAAAGGTAGACTGATGACAAGATTGGTTACAGGCCAAAGGCCTTTAGGCCTGAAGATCAAGACAGGGGTAAAGGGATCCATAGTTTATTGGGGTCAAGGATGAGCCAAGCAGACATGACAAAAAAAAGGTAGAAAGGAAAAGATAGGTCTTTTATGGTCAAGGCAGACAAGGATCAGGTACCCAAGGGATCCTTCATTGGAAAGCAGCCTCATTATTGGACTTGTTCTAGAGACAGTTAACAAGAGTAGTAGACACAGCCTACAACTTGGAGTCAGAAAAATCTGAATTCAAATCTTGTCTCAAACACATATGAATGATGTAATCCTACATCTTCTCTCAACCTTCATGTTCTCATCTTTAAAATTATTATAAAACAAACAAAATAAAATGGATATAATAACAACCTCTACCTCAAAGGGTTGCTGTGAGGATAAAATAAGATAATATAAGCAGTTTGTAAGCCTTAAACCACTGTATAAATGCTAGTTATTATTATGAAGATGGAAACCATTTTTTTAATCTCTGTCCTTTCATACTTCCTACCTATTAGATCCAAATCTATTTTTCAGATGAAGGAAAAACTAGTTAGGTGAGGATGGGTACAAGGAGCAGCAGCTGTAAATAAGACTCTGATAGTAACCAATGTATGGTCACTATGTATAGGCTTGAGGAAAACCTGGGTCTTTTAGGCAGCCCTATTTCTCTACCCAAAATGGTAGTGATAAACAACCAGTCAAAAGCCATGTCTCAACGTGGGGTTCCCTGCAAAAAAAAAAAAAAAAGAGAGAGAAGACATAAGCTCACTCTAAGGAGAGTAAATTCCATCACTTGCAACCAAACTAGAGCAGATGTGTGAGACCATGTGTGAGATCATGAATAGACCTATGTCTTAGATGTCCTCTGACATGGACAGACTTGTTATGGATCATCTTTCTGCAAGTCCACCAGAGTGTCTTTTGCTCTATCCAAATCTCATATGGAGTGGTTATTTCTTTAACAGTATACTGTCAAGTAAGTCCAGGAGGTGGGAGTCAAGGTGGAAACAGAGGGGAGGGAAGAAGAGACAGAGATAGAGAGATTATGATACTGGGATTCTAATGCCATCTACTATGTTGGAAGAGAAATGAAGGTGAATTGATGCCTTTTGTTGAAAGCAAAGTGTAATTTATTCTGGACAGGATTGCAGAGAAATGCAAAATAAAAGAAGGGTCGTTCATTTGTCTGAGTCTTTTCCTATCTATTTCTCTCCCTATTATTCTCAGACACTCTTCAGAAAGCAACAGGCTTCTTTGAGGGAAATCAATCAGTCAAGCAAGAATTTTTGAGAAGGGAAGCATATTAGCAAGAAATAGGGAATACAACAATTTCTTCAAGAAGCTTTTTCTTGATTCTTACAGTTGTTAGTGCGCCCTGCCTCCATTATTGTGTGTTTATTTTACATATATAGTACCTTTGATAGTATGCCTCAAATTCTACTCACTCACAATTTAAGTTGGCATAGGGAAGCTGCTAGTTTGGGTTCGAGAGTACATGGAAGATGATTCCTATCACTATAGATAATGGATCCCAACCAGTGTGCTTCCCATTAACAATCAGCCAATAGACATAATTGGCTACTAGCTAAGGCATTATGATGGCACAAAACAGTAGTTACAAAACATTCACCCCATAAACCTAGCATGCACCCTGCCATAATTATATAAAGTTTCTGTGAGAAGAGTGGGTCCAAGCTTAGAATACAATGGTAGTAAGATACAGATGAAGGAAGCACATGTGGCCCTGAAGTTCTTTCCCTCTTAGTGGAGTTCTCATTAAGCAGTCCCTTAAGTATCTCTAATGGGATCGCAGAGTTTATTACTCTCCAAAGCTTGACTAGTGACTATCATCACTAGCTCTCCCTTCCTTTCATATTCAATTTTGTTTTCTAGTACCAGAGATCCTACTCTTTAAAGAGAGTTATAGACTGAAATGACTGCTTCTCCAGGTCTAATAGCTAATATCTAGCATTTCAACAGCCCTTCCTATATCTCAGGCACTGCACTAACTACTTTACAGTTATTACCTTACTTGATCCTCACAACAAACCTGGAAGGTAGGAGCTATAGTTATCATCTCTATTTTACAGATCATTCAATCAATCAATCCATGATGCTAAGCATTGATAAGGAAACTGAGGCAAACAGAGTGCCTAGGGTCACACAGCTAGTAAGTCTCTGAGGCCAGACTTGAACTCATGAAGAGGAGTCTTCCTGATTCTAAGTCCAGTGCTCTATCCACTACACCACCTAGCTGCCCATGTCTATCTCAGTTATGGGGTTTTGCTTCTTCAGGAATAGAATGTCTGCTCTTCAAAGCTACATGGGGCATGTGATGTGGCAGTGAGAAGGACAGAGAAACCCCTCAAAAGCTATTCTTTCTCAGGGTCTGTTTTCCAAAAACCACTTTTAGCTCCTGAGACTTGCATTCCTTACTCAAAGCTTATTGATTGAGTGATTGATTCCAGGTGAAGGAAATTAAACAAGTCAAAACCAGTAGAGGGTAGCATGAGAATAAGTAGGTGAAGGGCTGTAGTATGAGGTAAGACACTGAAAAGTAGATTATTGGTGGAACCATAAATGACCCTGAAACTAGACTAAGGAATTTGGGTTTTATTCAGTAGACAATGGGGAGCCATTAATGTTTTCTGAGCAGGAGAATGATGTGATCTGAGGGCTACATTAGGAAGATAATTCTTATGGCATTATATAGAATTGATAAAATTGTGTGGAGACTATTTTGGAAGTTATTGCAATAGAACCAGGGAGCACTAATGAGGGCCTGACTAGCATGGCTGGCAGTGGGAACAGAAAAGAAGGAACTCTGAAAGGCATTTAAAGAGCTTTGAGATCTGTAAGTGAAAGCTATAAGGCAGGGTTAAACACTAATGGTGTTTTATGTACTTTCAAGGTATATTAGCCCAGATGAGAGCCCTGGAGAACCTATCCAACCCCCAACCTCTTGTAACTTATTAGAGTCATAAATCTTTCTTAAATACATTCTTTACACAAGATTAAGTGCTAAACGATGATGAGATTTTAACATGAAATAATAAACAAACAAGAAAACCAAAGAGACTGGAGATTTTCTCATCCTTTCACAGTTTTCTTCCATTTTTGTGTCCTCCAGCAGTGATTTCACTGAAAGTTCAAAGTTCTCCTGCAAAGGCAAAGGTCTAACTCAATATCAGTCTTCAGATCTACATAGAAAAAAATATAATTTTTGTATCTGTGTTCTCTATTTGTTCTGTATTAAGAACAAAAGGAAACAGGCTTAAACCACAGCACTGAGATTTAAGTTGGCTTTGAAAAAATATTCCTAAAAGGGGAAGCATGTAGACAAAGTAGATGTAAAATGTTCCTACTTAAAACTAAGACAGCTCTTCATGTTGCCAAACTGATTTCTACATGGACCTGAATACACACAGGGGGATGGATTGGATAACCTCTAAAGGTTCCCTTTCAGCTGTTAAATCTGATTCTACAACACAGGTCTAATGTAACAAATGAAGCCTGTATTTCTACTCTCCTTTCTACCCCTCCTCCCATTCCTGACCTCATTAAAGTTCCAAATGAAACTTGTCCTCACAAACCTAGGCTATAACATCAAATCCAGCTGAATTTCTAGGACACCTAGGCACAGCTTGGTTTAATCTAATTTGTTCCCAAAGTAGAACCCCAGAAAGGACATTAACTAAAAAAAGAAAAAAGCAAATTGATATTTCAAAATTATACCATTTCTCTGCCTAAGATGTTCATAACTTTCTATATTTCCAAGAAAATGTTTATTACTCTACTGGGCTCCTTTCAGTTCCCTGTTAAGAATGTCTTTACTATATCCGTGATATTTTTTTACAGGTTTTCAGACACAAGTTAAATGCTCTCTCTCTCCCCATATATACATGTGTATGTATACACACATATCTATATAAAGAACAGACCCATTACATTAAGAACGCTGCATATTTTTTAAAGTGTCTTTTATGAGGTTTATTAAAAGAAGTCATAAATTCTGTAGGAAGGCTGAAGTCATTTTACATTGATCTTATTCTTTATTTAAACAAAATATAAACTTGAAGTAAAACCTTGTTGTGGAATGTAAACTCTCTCAAATATCCTCAAATTGGTCATTCACACAAGCCAGTCTTAAAATATCAAATAGTCTCTGAAACGCTCTATGTCTCTGGGTGTTTTGCAATAACAACAAAGCTTTCTGGTGACATGGTACCTGCTGAATTCCTTATGTTTGAACAAGTGAGGGATCAGTAGTACCAACTGACTACAAGTCTTTGGTATGCCAGACTGTCCCAGGTGCCCCCGTGACAACCCGCCCTACTTTTAATCTACAGGCATTCCCTACTTCAAGAAAATCCAAAGTACAAAAAACTGAACATACAAAGTTAAAGAGATGATTAGTCATATTCCCAACATATTATTTGCTTTATGAAAGGATCCCCAAAGCATTATTTGATTTATAAAAGCCATAGATTAATTCCTTCCTACTTTTTTTATTGTTTGCATTTAAGTGATATATATATATACATATATATATATGTGCATTGTCTCACTGATTAAATGTAAGTTACAGAAATCAGTCAAAAAGCATTTATTAAGTAAGACACTGTGCTAGAAGTGGGCAATATAAGTGCAAAGAATAAAAATCTCTACTTTCAAGAAATTTACATTTTCATAATAGCCAAGATTGATACACTCTTTCTATTTTTTTTATCCCTGGTGCCTAGCACAGGGTCTGGGACATAGTAGGTACTTAAGAGATACTTGTTGACTGACTGATTTAAATAAGGATCTTTCAAATATGATTTCTTTGATTTTGCTCATTCCTGGGGATATATCAGGTTAAGTGCCATCTGTAGGAGACAGGTCAGATCTAATCACATTCTATGACTCCCCTTATTTTCAACATTTTTAAGCCATGAAACCAAGTTAACATGAAAAGGAAATATACCCTTCTCCTCTCAGTAGAGAATATCTATATATGGAATGTGGCATACATTGTTAGACATAATTTTGGATTTTTGGTCTTTGTTTTGTTTTTATTTCAGTTAAATGTTTCTTTGTGACCAGGAAGGGTCTGATAGCTGAAAAGGGGGATGTTAAGGGGATAAGTGGACATGTCTGATGTAAAAACAAAATAAAACCATAAAACTTGAAACAATTGAAAAAATGCTACAGTAGAAAAAAAAGTGATTTGAAGAAAAAAAAAGGTCCTACAGCATCCAGTTCAAGTAGGACAGGGAAATGAGGAGGGAGAACCTTGGTGCCCTTGGAGAGTACCCATGCATAAGTCTCACATCTCTTTTGGTAGCCCGACTCAGCAGCCTGATTAGAGCAGGGTAGAGGCCAGACCAGTGGCAGATCCCAAACAATTGACCTAAACCCTACAAAGGCACTAGCTTTGATATTTTGTGTAGAATTTGTCCGGAACTCAACTAAATCAAGATGAATGAAAAGCCTTTTCCTGTCCAGTTTGAACAAGGATAGGTGGATTAAGGATCAAGAAATAGACTTTTAAAAATAGATATCCCTTTTTAAATATGCCACATTTAGTTGATCCATTCATTTAATAAAAAGAAAGTGCCTCAAGGAACAATTCCATTTTTCTTTTTGTATCTCTAACATCTATGTGCCTCACAGATAGTAGGAGCTTAATAAGTACTTTTTGAACTAAATTGAATATGATTTTGGCTTTAAAAGATATTTATTTTGCTTTAAGTCCCAGTTTCTCATTCATTTGTTAATTTCTAGTAAGTCTCAGAAAACAATGGAATGTAACATAGTCAACATTTTGCCTTATTAAAGACACAGGATTGCCCTCTCATGGGGAAAAGGGTAACTGTAGGCTCTGTGACTTGTGTTACATTTTCTGAGTAACAAAGTCAGGAGGGATGGTGCTAAAAGTAGAGTCTCAGGGTGGAGAATAATTCATTTTCCGCCATTTGCCTTTGTCCTGATTTCCAGGAACCCATTGCACTGCAACAATAGAATGTTTGCAATTCAAGTTGAGCAGTTACTTAGCTCTTACTAAATCAATTTTCCTGAGTAATTATTACTCAGCTCCACAAAGGTAACTCAAAAGTCAGACAGTGTTGTGTAAGAGGCAATGGGACTTGGAGTGGGGGATAATAAGGATCTACCCCATCAATTCATGAAGATCTCTTCCTCTAGACAATATCGGCATGTATAGCAGTACCTTTTTTAGAGGGCAAAGATAATTGATGAGTCCCCAGTAACTGAGACTGACTCCAAGATGATTGGCTGTTTAGAACTCCAAAGCATTGACTCAGAGGAATTGTCCCTCTCTGTGGACTATAAAAGTGAGTTGATGGAACAGCTTGACTCTTTTTTTCTTACTGGAGAGAGAGACAGACAGAGACAGAGAGAGAGACGTATATAGAAAAACACAGAGTCAGAATGAGACAGAGAAGGAGAAAGGGGGAGAGGGGGATAGACAGACAGAGATAGGAAAGGGGGAGAGAGACACATGGAAATAGAAAGAGAGGGAGACAGAGAGACAGAGAGGAAGGAAGGAGAGAGAGACAAAGAGAGAGACACAAAGAGAAAGAGGGACAGAGAAAGACAGAGACACAGGGAGAGAGGAAGGGGAGAGGGGGAGAGACAGACAGAGATGGAAAGAAGGAGCGAGAGAGGGAGGGAGGAGAGAGAGAGAGAGAGAGAGAGAGAGTCAAAACCAGAGACAGAGAGAGAGAGAGAGAGAGAGAGAGAGAATAAGGAAGGAGATAGAGATGGGTTCATTTTAACATGGTGCAAGAAGTCTTACACCACAGAAGCAATACACAGTTGCACAACTTCAGGACAAACCAATAGTGATGGGGAGTGTTTTGTTTTGTAACCCTCTTAGAAGAACCTAAGATCACAGAACCCAATGGTTGCTTACCAGAATGAGCAACCTGCCTTCAAGGTTTTGTCCTAACTGCATTTTTCCTGTTCTATAGAAACCTAGCAGGCTGCTGCTCCCTCAGTTCAGGCTTGAAGTTCAGAGAAAATTCATAGTGCGCATAAGGACAAACCAGGGCATTGCCATCCCAGAGGTTAAATGACTTGCCCAAAGTCATACATTAAGAAACAGAGGCCAGATTTGAACCCAAGTTTTCCTGATTCCAGCCTCAGCTATCTATCCCCTGCATCATCTACCTGCCCCATAACAACTAGCCACCTCCCATCTACCTTTTCCTTTCTGGCTGCTCCTGCTTGCAGATAATAAAATCCTGTGTGAGACTACTCAGGTTACTGGAGGCAAATTGGGGTAGAAAGCAAAGAGGCAGTTTTTTTTACTGTCCTAAGTATTCACCAGCTCCCTCCTTAAGTGCCTTGTGCTTTCAGGACCTTTAAGCTATGTACAGGATTATCTGGTGGAAAGCAGGAAACAGCAAGGCCTGAGGTGACAATATACAAATGTTACTCCAAGCCCACTTTATCTGAATGGACAGGATTGTGGAGTGGGAAGAGGATTACTTCTGGAATAAGAGGATCTAGGTTCACTTCTTACCTCTTAGGGTATTCGCCCCCTTTCTGGATGCTTAGCCAGTATCTGAGTCATTTTTCAGTAGTGTTAGACCTTCCCATAACCCCACTTGGGATTATCTTGGCAAATATACTGGAGCTATTGACCATTTCCTCCTCCAAGTTATTGTTTGTTTGTGTGTTTGTTAAGGTGGCACTGAGGCAAATAGGGTTAAGTGACTTAGCCAGAATCACACAGCTAGTAAGTGTCTGAGGTCAGATTTGAATTCAGGAAGATGAGCCTTCCAAATTCCAAGCCCAGTGCCCTATCTATTGTACCACCTAGCTGCCCACTTTACTTAAATTACTTCATTTGAGCCACTTGACAATCTTTTTGTATTATCTACATTTTACAGAGGGAGGATATTGAGGTCAAGAGAGATTAAATGATTTTCTTATGGCCATGTAATAATAACTAATAGTAGCTAAAATTTATAAGGCACCTACTATGTGTTAGGCACTGTGCTAGGAGCTTTACAAATATCTCATTAGATCCTCACAACAATCCTGTGAGGAAGGTGCTATTATGATCCCCATTTTACAGATGAGAAAACTGAGGCAAACAGAGATTAAATGACTTGCCCAAGGTCATTCATTAAGAAACAGAGGCCAGATTTGAACCCAAGTTTTCCTGATTCCAGCTTCAGCTATCTATCCCCTGCATCATCAACCTGCCCCATAACAAGTAACCACCCCCCATCTAGCAATTAGGAACTATAAACCAGGTTTTGAATTTGGATCTTTCTGAATCTAGTTTCTACACTCTATATTTAAGTATATATCATATGTATCCTATATGTATACTGGGTCTCAATGGCTTTTCCCAATGGGGTCCCCAGTACAATTACACATGGCGCCATTGACATGATGTTTCTTCCACTGGACCTTCACTTCATTTCTTTTTTGACTTTATCAACTCACATGTGATTAATATTTTATACCAACTGACCCACTATTTCTTATTATCATCTGCCTAAACTTGAACTACCTCTATAGCATGATGATGCCTTCAGTGGCAATAAGCATAATTCCACCTCTTCATAATATCAAGGTCAACTCATATCCAACTTATTCCGTGGAACATGCCCCAAGATTACGTCCCACCTTCTCATCCCAGATAGCACCGGTACCTTGGACCTCTATTTTGCAATTCTATTTTATTCTGATCTATGGGGCTTATTGTTTTATTGAGTTATTATTCACATTCCATTTCTTCAGTAGGATTCATTGGCTACTCCTAGGCAAGAAACACATCATATTCAGATGTATTTAACAGCCTTTAGGTAAATATTTACCATATGCAATAAATTTGATCAAGTGATAACAAAGTTAATATAGGAGAATTATCTCAAGGGACCTAATGAAAGAGCAGAAAAGAAGGAAGTTTAGTACTGCCAGATGTCGAACTACATTCAAAGCAGTATCATGAGAACTACTTAGTATTGGTTTAAAAAAAAAAACAGAGATTTATCAGTAGTATAATTCAGCTGTTCAATATAGAGAAGCCAATTTAGTAGCATAGTGCTTGACAAACCCAAGACCCTGAGTTACTCATAACTTTAGAAAAGTTTCTGGGAATCTGGAAATCTGTCTGGCAGAAATTAGGTATAGACCAAAACCTCACACTATATACCAAGATAAACACCGAATGGGCATATGACTTACACCTAAAAAGTAACAACACAAGCAAATTGGAGGAACAAGGAAGAAATTACCTTTCTGATCAGAGGATAAAGGAAGAGCTCATGACCAAAGAAGGAAGAGAGAAGACCAGAGAAGACAAAATGGACAATATTGATTGTATCATATTGTAAAGTTGTTTTGTTTTGTTTTGACAAACAAGGTTAATGCAGTAAAAACTAGAATGGGAAAAATCTTTGTTTTCCTATCTAAAATATATAAGAAATTCCCAATAGATAAATGATTAAAGGGTATGATGAGGCAGTTTTCAAAGGAATAAATGAAAACTATTAATGACCGTATGAAAAAATGCTCCAAGTCATCAACAGAGAAATGCGAATTAATACAACTATGAGGTACCACCTTATACCCAGCAGGCGTGCAAAGATGACAAAAGAGGAAAATGACAAATATCAGGAAAACATGAAGGCTAATGCTCTGTGAAACTGGAAATCAGTACAATCAGAATACAAATCAACTTGTAACTAGTTCCAAAAGATGACTAAACCGTATATACCCTTTGACCTAGTGATACCAATACTAGGTCAGTATCCCCTAAAGAATTCAAAGAAAGGAGAAAATAGCCTGTACATACAAAAATTTATGGGTACTCTTTTTGTAGTAGCAAAAAACTCAAAACTAAGGAGTTTTCCAACTATAGGACAATAATAGGATGGTAATAGAATGAAATATTACAGTATCATAATATAGGATTATGTGGACAGATTCAGGAGAAAATGGGAAGACCTCTGTGAACTGATGCAGACTTGGTGCATGGGAGAAAAAATATTCAATAACAGCAGCAGTATTAAAATAAAGCAACTTTGAAATACTTTAGAATTCTTACTAATGCAAAAAGAAACCGTAATTTCAGAGAACTAAAGAGATAACATGCTACTCATCTTTGCCAGAGAAGTGATGGACTTAAAACAGAGAACAACATAAACATTTCTTATATGAGAATTTGTTTTGCTGGACTACATATATTTCTTAAGAGTTTTATTATTTTCATTATCTGCTGGGGGGACAGAAAGATGGAGATAACGTTTGTGAAATAAATACTAGTTTTTTATAACTTTTTGTGACTTTTTATAACTTTATTTCACCAGGTGATGTGTGAGATTCAAAGATGTTTAAGGCATGGCTCTTGCCCTCCTCTCTCTCTGTTTCTCTTTCTCTGTCTCTCTGTCTCTGTCTTTCTGTCTCTGTCTCTGACTCTCTGTCAGTGTCTGTCTCTCTGTCTCTCTCATCTCAGTTTGCTCATCTGTAAACTTGGGATAATAATACAAGTCTTGATTCACACAGTTATTTTAAGGATGAAATGAGATAATTTATGTGACTGTCCCTTTCTGGCAAAAAGCAGATTAGTTAATAATTTCTTGATTTACTTCAATGATAATTTTATCCTTCAAACAATGGAGGAAACAACAAACAAAAAACAAACAAATAAAAAAAACCATTTCATAGATTCATATTTACAAGGAGCAACTCGTTCCTTGGGGAGACGTGATCACTTCATCTTGGAATACCTGATAGAAAAGGAGAGAAAAGCCAAGACAACTGTGACCTCTACCTTGCATTTTTGGGAACTGGTTAAAAAGTAGTTAGAAAAGGAGAAACACTTGGGGTGGGGGAAGGGGAGAGATGGGGAGAAAATTTGAAACTCAAAATCTTGTGAAATGAATGTTTAAAACTAAAAATAAATAAATAAGTTTTAAAAAAGAAAACAAAAAATAAAAATAAAAAGTTGAATTTCAAAAAAGAGAAAAAAGAAAAGGAGAATAATCATAAAGAAGAAAATTGGAAATTATCTAACAAACTGATGAGGATGCATGAGGAATTGATCAGCCAACCTAAAGAAAAAACATGTATGCACAATAGAATCAGAAGTAGTTGATGAAGGATGGATCCTGTGCATTAATACTTTTTGCCCAGAGATTCAGAAAGGACAAAGTTCAAAACATGTCAAAGGACAACCAAAAGAGTTGGATTTTTATAAATCATATTAGAAAATAAAAGAGGTGTCAACAACAGAATATGATAGAATTCAAAGGAAAATTTTATGTTTAGTTAAAGAAAATCAGTTTCTCAAGCAATAGAAAGGGGCAGCATGTGTAAGCAACAATACTGAAGAATATATGAGGGTTTCATACAATTGAAAACTTAATGTGAGTCAACAACGGGATGTAATGGCCAAGAAAGTTCATTAAATCTCAGCCGGCATTGAAAGAAAGAGTATACTAAGTCCCAGTGTACTATGTTCTGGTCTTATCACATGCAGAATATTGGAGTCAATTCTCTATGCCATATTTTAGGAAGAAAAATTCCATGAGAAGCATTGGTGGCAGATTGGTGAAGGATTTCAAATTTATACCATATTAGGATTGATTAAAGAAACTAGGAATAGGTAGCCTGAAAGAGAGAATACTGGTGGGGAGTAGAGGTGTTCAGGGGAGGGAAACAGGGCTACAATAGCTATAATAGCTAAAAGGCTGACACATAGAAGTTGACTTATGCTTGACCCCAGAACGCAAAATTAGAAGCAATGGAGAAAGTTACAGAGGCAACGTTAGACTTTGTGAAACTTAACAATTAAAAATGAACCTGTCTATCTCAGGTAGTAGTGAGCTCCTCTCCACTAGAGGTGTTCAATGAATAGTTAACCATTTTAGGGGGTGTGCTTTTAAAAGGATTATTACACACACGGATTAGATTAGATGAGCTCTAAGGTCCTTTTCAGTGGTAATACTCTAGCATTCTGAAGAGTTATGTAAGAGTTACTATTATCAACAGTGCCTAGAAGAGTACTCTGAACATGGTAGACCTGATCAGTGCTTAGTGAATTAAACTGAAGGAATGGATACAATAAGTGTTTTGGAAACTGATCAGAGGGAGATTACTTTGGCTGGTGTGACAAGATGATTTTTCATTTTTTTTCAAGTCAATCCTCAACCAAAAAAAAAAAAAAAGTTAATGGGAATATATAATGCCTAAAAAGGACAGTTTCCAGAGCAATGGAGGTGATAGCTCTATTTCTACCCAAGCCAGACCACACAGTGTTGGGCAAACAATATGATACTGACTTGAATTGGTATCCAATATTAATCTTCAGCCTGGTCTGCATACCATCTTACTAGACTTACCGGATGGATTGAAGAAAACACTGGTCACTGAAAGGATTCTCTGTTCCTTCATTTCCCACCCAGTTGCACTCCTATGAAATTGTCCATCTCACCTCAGAAACCTTTCTATTCAGCAAAATTACTTCAGCATAGAACTCACACCTCATCAGCACCCTCCGCCTGGACTACATTCTTCTGGACTTCTCCAAATAGGGTAGCTTCCCTCCTCCAGCTCCCTTCTTTTTCTCTGTTGTCTTCCTCCATTAAAATATATGCTTCTTGAGTCCAGGGACTGTCTTTCTGTTTTGTATTTGCATTACCATTCGTTAGTACAGTGTCTGGCACAGAGTAGTCATTTGATAAATATTTATTAACTCACTGGCTGACTGAGTCCTTCATGTTGTAATTAATTTCCTTCAATTTTGTGCTATACTGTTACATATTTAACCAAAGATTATACTTGCTTCATATAATTCGTTTGGTTTTAAATATACATTCAGAAAACTCGGGCAATATTTCTTACTAAGAATGTTTCATTCTAATAAGGATCCAAGCTCTTCCATAAATCACTTCTGAGGATTCCTTGATAGTTAAACTGTGAAACAGGAGGGCAGATATAAGTTTCTGGAGACCTGTAAGAGTTATATTGGGAATAAATTTCTTTTTTTAACTATTTTATTTGTTTTCAGTTTTCTACAATCACTTCTATATAGCTTTGGTTTTTCCCCTCCCTCTCACTCCTTCCCTCCTCCTTCCCCACTCTCTCCTTGAGATGGCATGTAATCTTGTATGGTTTCTACACATACGTTCCTATTGAATACATTTTCACCTTAGTCATATTGCATAGAAGAATTAAAATGAATGGGAGAAACCATAAAACAAAACAAAACATAACACAAGAGAAAATGATCTGCTTCCTTCTGTTATCCAATTTCATAGTTCTTTTTCTAGATATGGAATGCATTTGGCCTCAAGAGTCCATTGAGAATTTTTTTAGGTCTTTGCATGACTGTGAAGGACTAAGTCTACCAGAAGAATTCCTCACACACTATGGTTATTGCTGTGCACTCAGCATCAGATCATATAAGTCCTTCCAGGTCTCTCTGAAGTCTTTCTGTTCATCATTTCTTATAGCACAATAGTATTCCATTGCATTCATATACCATAATTTATTCAGCCATTCCCCAATTGATGAGCATCCCCTTGATTTTCAGTTTTTGGCCACCACAAAGAGAGCTGCTATAAATATTTTTGTATATGTGGGACACTTTCCCATTTTTATGATCTCTTTGGGATACGATCCTAGAAGCGATGTTGCTGGGTCAAAGGATACACATTTTTGTAGCCCTTTGGGGAATAAATTTCAATGCACACTCAGCCAGCAGTTACTTTTGGTGATGGAGGAGGATGGTAAGAGGGAGTTGAAAGATTTCTCTCTCTTCTTTAAAAGAGAATGAGAATCAATCAATCAATTAACAAGCATTTATTAAGTGATGACTATATGCCAGAGCCAGTACTGGGGAAAAAAGGGAATAAGCCTTTTTCTGGGTGGTGAAAAATTAATTGTACAAGAATTTCAGTTTTGAGCAAAGAAAAAATGTAGTCCCCTTTAGTCCCTTTTCCTTCTCTCTCCCCTCCCTTCATGCCAATTTGACTCAATGTAGACAAAAGATGCCGCATAGGCAGGAGAAACTATCACAGACTTTCATAGGTGCTAAGGATGCTAAGCAGGGAAAGAGTCTTTATGAGGATGGGATAGAGAAAAACTTCTATAAGAGCTACCAGATGATTGAGGACAAAGAATAAAAAGGACTTCAAGTTAGCCTGAAGCCCTAAAATGAAATACCTTCCCTGGTAGGTATTGACTCTAATATAGAACTCAGAATGAGACTGAAAGAAAAGTTATAGTCATCAAGGGTTAAAACTGAAGTTAGCCTAGGTTGTGATGTGAAAGGATCAATGAGAGTTACCAGCTTGTATTTAGGTATTTGTTACTAAAAAAAATAAAAGTTTGTTCTTTGAATATATTTTTGGTAATAATTGTTTTAATGGTTTGATTTTTATAAGATCAAGAAAACTGCTTGTTATAAACTTGATGGGTTTAAGCAGAGAAACATCATGTAAACTTAAAGATAAATTAAGGGCCTTTCAGTCCAGACTATGATAGTATGCACCCAAAGTTGTGAGTGACAGCATACCATACTTTCAGGCTCAGTCCATTGATGTAACAAACCTCATAAGAGAGACCTCTCACACATCTAAACAAGGAATGTGTCAGAAATCTCACAAAAAACATCTTCATGGAATTTGGATGATAAGAAAGGCCCTGTATTGTGAGTTTCTATAAAACATTTCCCCAGGTATTAACCCCTTGTGGTAGACTACTTATCTGACAAAGATACTTTCTCACAAGTACATCATCAGGCTGACTCTGAATGTGCTCATACAAACATAAAGCTCTCCCTTCCTATGCAGAGACTGCTGGGGTCAAATCACATATCTTATACTCATTCTCAAAAAAGTCATCATTCCTAGGGCGCTGGCACCAGAACCTAATGCAAATTCATTTTCAGACCTCAAAGAATCAGTACAGTGCACCAACCTCTGTCTAGTCCCAATATTCACTCTTGCTGTATCCCCATAATCAAGGATCAGTCCAGAATCAAACCTAATACCTTCTATACCCTCCACCTCCAGATCCAGGGACCTTAAATTCAAGGAGTCCTAAATCAAACTCTCTCAGCTTTCACCCACTCTTATCATTCTCTTTGAAAACCAACTTCATCACAAACCAATTCTCCATTGTCCCAGACATTCAAATTCTTCTTTCTAAACTCCATCCCAAAAATTTAGGGGCCAGATATCACATCATTGAACCAAAAAATTATTTCCGGGGCGGAGCCAAGATGGCGGAGTAGAAAGACACACATACACATAGCTCCGAACCCACAACCCAGAGAACGGCTAGAGGGGACCAACTCACGGTGAATTCTGCACCCAGAGGCCACGGAATATTGGAGCGAGGGAGATTTCTGTTCCAGAGAGACCTGCAAACCTCTCACGGGGGGTCCTTAGCGCTGCGGACTGGGCGCCGGGACTGAGAGCTGAGTGCAGCCCTGCAGCGGCCACAACACCGAGAGGAAAAGATCCGAGCGGGCTACGGGGAAGGGATCTCCAGCGGCCACGCGGGTCCCTCCACCCACAGAGGGACCTGCAAACCTCTCGCAAAAGGTCCGTCGCGCTGCAGACGCGGAGCCCAGCCCAGACCTACGGCGGCTGCGGCTCCAAGAGGTACAGATCCGAGCAGGCTTCAGGGACAGGATCTCCAGCGGCAGCACAAGTCCCGCCACCCACAGGTGACGGCGGTTGGTGAGAGAGTCTCTTTGGCGGGTCAAGAGGGGAGTGGGGTGCCCCCATGGCTCGGGCCCCCCCGGGAGGTAGAAGCTGAGAGGCAGCTGCAGACAGGGGCTCCCCAAGCGGGTGGGAGCCTGGATCCATTGTGGAAGGTCTGTACATAAACCCCCTGAGGGAACGGAGCCTGAGAGGCGGCCCTGCCCAGACCTGACCACCTGAACTTAATTCTCACACTGAATAGCAGCCCTGCCCCTGCCAAAAGCCCTAAGGCGGGAAGCAGCTTTTGAATCTCAGTACCCAAACGCTCGCTGGGAGGACCAGGAGGCGAGGTGGGAGTGAGGAGAATATTCAGAGGACAAGTCACTGGCTGGGGAGAATGCCCAGAAAAGGGAAAAGAAATAAAACTATTGAAGGATACTTTCTTGGTGAACAGACATTTCCTCCCTTCCTTTCTGATGAGGAAGAACAATGCTTACCATCAGGCAAAGACACAGAAATCAAGGATTCTGTGTCCCAGCCCACCCAATGGGCTCAGGCCATGGAAGAGCTCAAAAAGAATTTTGAAAATCACGTTAGAGAGATGGAGGAAAAACTGGGAAGAGAAATGAGAGGGATGAAACAAAAAATGATTTCCAACAAAAAGAAAAAGTCTTGCTTGGCTTTATAGACTGGGAGGTAATTAGTGACCTGCAAATGATTATCTACCAGGTAAATTTTAAAATAGATTCTACTTCACAAGATTGTTGTGGGAATTAATAAAATAATATATGGAAAGTCCTTCGGAAACTTTTCTATAAGAAACACATAGATGATCCATTAACCAATTCAGGTCAGTGCCTTCTCTGCAACTGATAGCCTTAGAGAATTAGCCAGAGCATGAAAAGTTGTCTAATCAACTACCATGTGTCAGAAATAGGATTTGAACTCAGGTCTTCCTAAGTCTAAGGCCAGCTCTTTATCCAGTATACCACTATTGCCTTTGCAAACTTTCAAACGCTATATAAATTCTAACTTATGGTCATCGTTATCATTATGGCTGGGTCCTGACTGATAGAAAAAATGAAAACCATGAAGTGAGCTGATTATTCAAATTCACACTTCATATTTCCATTAGTCTGGGACCAGTTACCACATTTTACATAATTACAGCTTTGAGTGGTGTAAATCCAAATACGGGCTTCCACTTCATAGAATTCATTGTTTCCACCAATCAGGACTTAGCTGTATTCTCTCCTATACATGTATCGGTCTTCTCCCAAAGTTCTCAATCTTGTATTGTGAACTGTTAACTTCAGTAGCAACTGAACTCTCAGTCAATAACCTGAAACCAAAAACTTAGCAAACCCTCAGAAGTATCCCCTATAACTAGAACCTGATGATTAAGAAGTTTTTTTATTTCCTCCCCAATGCTCACTCCCTGCAAAGAAAAGCAACTTTATATTCTAACCCGAACTTTCAAAATCTAAACCATCATCGGAAACACCAAGACTGAGTAAAAAAATAAAACTTCATTTCAAAATCAAATTTGGAGTGCAAGTAAATAAGTTTGGTTGTTGTCAACAAAGGTGCTGAAGTTTTATACTCAGAGGTAATTATTATACATGATAGGAAAATTATTAGACATTTAAAAGTGACCATTTTTGTCTTTGCGTTCTCAGAGCAAAAAAATCTGATCAGAAAGATGATTTGTCAAAAGAAATTTATTGAGATTAGGCCTTTTCTGGGGGAGTCTTCATAGAAACTGCGTCTTTGCCTCCCTTGACTGAATTCTAGGTGTTCCAATCAAGTTGAAGCGAGATTCCGGCATGGCTGAAAGATTTGGACAGTTTATTTTGACTTCTTAATATCTCTCTAGAAGTAATAAGATGATGCCAATATTCCTGCTTTCTATAGCACAAAGAGTCACACAGACAGGTCCTAGCAAATTTAACAGATCAAATAGCTTCATCTTATAGGTGTGGAAAGAAGAGAAAATCAAGCTATTTTTTTATGACAAACAAAGTGCAATGTCAATCTCCTTTTATAAATCAGGCACTGTGTAAAGCATAAGACTCAAAAAATATGTTCAGAAGCTTGCCATATGAAAAAATAAATCCCTCTCTTCTTCCTCCTCTCCTCCCTCCCCCAAATTCAACCCTTATGGTGTGTTAGATCTGAATGCTTAAATATTGAACCTGGGCCAAAAAAATGATCTGTAAGCCTCAATAAATTTCATGAAATTTAAAAATGATATTATTATGCCTTCTGACAGAGTGTCTTTCAGAGACCTGAGGCTGCATGGACCAGATTAGGGGCCTCCTAATGAAAAATAAACATGGATCCCATTTGACTTACAAATACAGTGACATATATAACTCCTAAGACATATATTCAATGAAGTCCATTTGCAATTGCTACTTACTAGTATCAATTTTGCTTCCTGCTCAAAGCAATGTGTTTTTGTCAAATGCTATGATACTTACAATATAGTGCTTCTTTCCCGAAACCAAACCAAACCAAACAAAGCAGAGAAAAATATTATAGGAAAGGCAATACATTCTATATTCCAGGGCAATCATCTATCCAAATTCATTACCTGAAAAGACAAAGTACTAACGCTCTATGTATGTGCATGTTGAATATACACATATGTAATATGCAAATGGGAACATTATTTGTATACTGTCCATATGAGATATGTATATTTGTTTCATTCTAGCCGTTGCTTCTATATAGTCTCCGTTCTCTCCCATTCCATCTCTTAGTATGAAATATATTCCCCAAAGCCAGTTATATTGGAGAAAAGGCCCATATTTTTCCCTTTCTTCTGTTTCCATCTCTTTACCAGAAACACTTTATGCAAATCACCTCTCTCTTCTTTTGCTATCTCCCGCTGTGCTACAGAGATGGAGAGGAGGGAGAAGGAAACTGGGGGTGGTGGGAGGTAGTTAGGGGGAGGGGGCGGGGAAGGAGCCTTGTTCGCCATCAGCTGCTCAGAAGAGCAGAGCAGGGACAAGATTGATGGTGCTTTCTGGGTGTAAGGGAAGATCTCCTCCTTGTGAAAGGCTGCTTATGAGGCCTGATAGACTTGTCATCTCTTAATAAACATCACTGATATGTCGGAAAGGAGAGAGCCCAACCAAGCAAAGGGAGGACATAATACAGCAACTGCGCTGGCTTCTCTCTTGACGATTTACTTAGAGAGCCCCCTACTTCCTCTTTCAGGCCTCATCTTCAAAGGCAGGCGATGCCTTTGATGGGGACATTTTCTTCTTTTCTATCTCCTGGTCTCCGATGTCATGGGACCCATCTGAAGGTTTTACTTCCCTGTTGGAGCCCAGAGAAATCAATTTCTTCTGTGATTCAAGTTACCCCATTCTCATCTTCCTGACTTGGCTGATTACATTCTCCTTTTCCCCACACTTCTGAGTCATTCATCAACAATTACAGCGAAGCAGAGAGCCAATGACGTTGCATTCTTCCAACTTTGACTTCTAAGAGTGTTTCACAAAATCTGAACTCTTTTCTGTCCCTTTGGTGGATTCTCCCATTCAAACATGAGCTCTTCACCTTGTCTTGTTTTGTGTCACAGATCCCTTTGGCAATATGCTGCAGCCTTCTCAGAATAATGACTCTTAATACATTTATTAAGTGTTGACTATGTGCCAGATCCAGTACTGGGGAAAAGGGAATAAGCTTTCTTCTATATGGTAAAAAATTAATTCTGTAAAAATTTCAGTTTTGAGCAGAGGAAAAGCTTTAGATGACAGCTATCCCCTCCACCCTAATTCAATTCAATGTGAACAGAAGATGCATCATAGACAGGATAATAACAATTATATTTTTCCCATTCAAATTCACAGATCCACTGTGAACCTATTCACTGATCCTTTACGGGTCATGGACCCCAGGTGAGGAACCTATATATCAAAGTATGATGCCAAGGAGCACTATGGTTAGGAAGCCGGTCCGAAGTGTCTGTTCCATCTTTTTAAGCAGCTCCTGAAATCGTGTTGCCTTTTGTCCTTTTTTTGAGGTTTTGAAGAGGACCAATGACATCACAGGGCAATATCTTGACTTGAGCATGAATCAGATTTAAGTGAAGCAGAGTTGTGCAAAGTCATCAGCCTCACTTTCTCTTCCACAGAGTCATCAGAGTGCAATGGCAAGGCATAAATCAGGGTGACTGGCAATGGCCCAGAATGCAGCAAATGACCAAGCTCTAAGTGCTTCATGGCATCTGCTTCAGCTGCCTTCATGACCATTGGAACAAATTGTTCTCATCCACCCATCCCACTGGGGGAAGTCTTCACATGCTTGGGGTAGACATCCCCCTAACTCTCAGAAGGTTTTGGGACTTGTCAGCTGCCCTCAACCTGATTTAGAATGTCTGCTGAGATGGTTTTACTGGCATGTGGCTTCTGTGCATGCTACAGCTTCTTGGAGCCACAGGTGAGAGTTGGGTGACCCCAAGGGAGATGAGCAGACCTAGAAAGGGCTTGACGCACCCTTACACTGGAGGTGCTAGTCCTCCCTGAACACCCCAGACAACTGAAATCCTGCCTCCTCCATGAATCCTTCCTAGATTATTCTGAGGGAAGCTGACTGCTTCTCACCATTATCCCTTCTCCCTACCCTTAAAATTCCCACAGCTATGGTATATTAAGGAAAGCACTCACTGAACCTAAAAGCAGGTGCCCTGAACTAGAATCCCAGGCCTCCTACATATTTACTCCCTGAGTGGCCTTGAATCCCTTTCTGGACCTCAGAAATTGTAAAGCTGAACTAAATTGCTAAGCATCTGTGACCTGCATTGATGTTTAAACCAATAAATCCATGGGTCCAGTATAAAAAGGACCCACTTTACAAGGTTGTAAGATAATGTATGCAAAGTGTTTTGCAGATCATTCAAGCTCCATATAAATGTTACCTGTTATTATTGTAAGGATTCTTCATGTATTTATAACATGGAACCCTTTGGCCATTCACTGCTGTCTGTGGACCCTCCTCATGTTTTTAAATGCATGAAATAAAATCCAAAGGACTGCAAAAGAAACTGATTTTACCCAAAGTTATCAAATTGTTTTGAAAAGATGTTCATAGATCCCAAGAATGTTTCTACTGTTGGAACAAAGGCTCCTGCCAAATAATGGCCCATTCCATGTTAGTCGATGGTCAGCATTGTACATGATCAGGAGATTTAAAAACGAGTACAGTGGCTGAAGCTATTGGTGATGGTGTTCTGAGAACTTCAGTGAGCTTTCATGTTAAGTGAGCTCCGCTCAGGAAATTCCAGGATGGTCACTCAGCTTTTCCTAACTGTCCCATGTGAGGAGAAAGTCCAGCCCTGAGCAACACTTCAAAAAAAATGTCAGCTGAGGAAACATTCCACAGCTTGGGAAGGATGAGATAGACCAGTGGCAAGCTAAATGAAAGGAAAGAAAGGAAAACCCTAACCAGAATTGCCACTACAAAGCCACTGAGCTATGGGCTGTGTGAGCTGGGTTAAGTCACTTAAATTCTTAAGGCCTCAGTTTCCTAATCTGTAAAATAGAGCTAATAAATACTCCCCTCATCTCAAAGGGGTCTTGTAAGAAAACCACTTCCTAAGCTTTAAAACTTCATAAAAATATGAGCTATTATCATCACCATGGTTGCAGGGGTCTCTTGCCCTTCAGTTTTAGGGCCTGCAACAGTATTTTCTGTGCTTTTTTTATCCCCCACAGGAAATTGCACTTCTGATATTTTGAAGCCTTTTATGTGTAACATGTGTGTGGCCAAATATTGAGCTTATATCTTCATCTTGAAATAATTGCGATTAATAAATTATAATGAAGCTATGACATGAGTCTGGGTCCCAGGGGGACCACATTATGTTTATGTGCCCAGAATCCAGCCTCCACCTGAACTCAAAAAGGTCAGTCGCAGTGGGGATTCACAGTGGCTCATGTAACAAGGAATATGTGTGTGTGTGTGTGTGTGTGTGTGTGTGTGTGTGTGTGTAAGAGAATAGACAGAGAAAAAAGACAGGAGAAGAAAGAGGAAGAGGAGGAGAAGGAAGACAGAGAGAGAAGCAGAGAAGAAAGAAGAGGAGAGGAGAGCAGAGGAGAGCAGAGGAGAAGAGAGAAGGAGGAGGGGAGGAGAGGAGAGGAGAGAAAAGGAGAGGAGAGTAAGGGGCTTCTGGGGCCTCTTTTGTTTCCTGTGGTAAGATAATATTTTTGAACTGGCAAGGAGGTGCTCTGGAGTTTACCTAGTCCTCAGTTCAGCTTACTATTTAAGGATGCTTATGCCTGGATAGTTTGATTTATTTACTTTGAGGCAAGAATGCAGAATTTCTGACTCCTGGTCCTGGCATCTTTTCACTCTACTACGGCTGCAATATATACAGTACAATACCAACAGAGGCACTGCTCAAACCTGTCACCTTTCCTCCCCATCCCCACTTCCCACCACACTTACACAGACCCTGTGTAGGATAGTGGATAGAAGACAGCAATCAGGAAGACTTGAGTTGAAATCCTGCTTTAGAAATTGACTAGCTGTGTGACCGTGTACGTCTCTTAGCCTCTCTGAGTTTCAGTTTTTTTTTATCTACACATTACTAAGATCTATAGCATTATTCTCATATGTGTGAGGGGGGCAAGGGTAATGATCATGGGAATTCTTTAATAAGTTAGCTAATCTTGTAAGCACCATAGACAGAAGACTGGAAGAGATTTTAGAAACCTCCTATTTGACAAATGCAGAAAGCAAAGCTGAAGGAGTTTAGTGGACTGACCCAAGGTTATATAGCTAGTAAATGTGAGAGTGGGAATCTGAACCCAAGTCCTCTGACTTAGAATCAGTGCTCTTTCCACTATGCCAAGGTGAGATATTCATTTATGATTGACCTATAAAACAGAACTGACAGATAACTTTTAGCTTATTTTTCCTCCAAATTATGAAGTGCTATGTAAATTTCAGTTATTTTTGTAAAGTATAGAGTGCTGCTTAAATGTGAGCTCTGTTGCTTATATCCCTTTGGTATCCAATTGAGTCTGTTGATCAGCACAGCTAGGATGTGCAGTGATTAGAGTGCTGGGCCTGGAGTCAGGAAGATCTGAGATCAAATCCAGCCTCAGAACCTTACTAGCCATGTGACCCTGGGCAAGTCACTTAACTTGGGTTTGTCTTAACCCACTGGAGAATGTAACTGCAAACCACTCTGACATCTTTGCCAAGAAAAATTTATTTGCAGATAAAAGCTTGGTGAACAATTAAACAGCAATGCTGACTGAATTGATCAGTTAAACTAGGGGACAGAAAACAAAGTGTTTTGAGTGATTCTAACATTGATTCAACTGGTTATTTAGGCATTGGAAGTTCTCTGAGGGTAAGGAACTGTGTCTAATTTATCTTTGCAGCTCTCCCAGGCCCTAGTATGGTGCAATAAACTGAGAAGGTGCTTCATATATTTTTTTATGAATTAAAAATGAATGAGTGAGTAAATGAATAGTGGAATATTTTAAAAAAGAAAATTTTATAATCCAATATTTTAACTCAAACTGAGAAGCGTTAGAAGCATAGAAGCTTTATTTACAGAGAATTTTTGTCTTTTCCCTTAGGCTTCTGGCCTGAACGTATGGGCCAAAAGACTCATCTGTCTTGAGAAATGTTTCATTTTTCATTCAATTTCATTCAATTCCACAAACATCTAAGTGGCTTCTAGGTATCAGGCACTGTGAAGACTGGAAGAAGAAGGAGATAATATCTGCAGAGCTGATCATACTGGAGAGCAGCTAAAACATGTACACAAAATATTCTTGTACGGATTAAAATAGATGCCAAAGAGAAATCTAAACAACATGGTATGAGGGAACAATTTAATTCTTGCATCTTTTTCTTTTTTTATTATATTTCTGTCTGTTTTCTTGCTATCAGGTTGTCAACTGTCACTTTTCAATCCTTTTGACTCCATAAAATTTTTCTCCCCACCCCATATTCCCCACTCCTGACCCCTTCTAATTTTCCACTTTTCATCCTATCCTCTTGATGACATTCCAGGCATAGAGAACAACATGAGTAAAGCATGATGGTGGAAAACCTAAGGCATGTTTGGGAAACAGTTTCAAAGGTGCATGATGGACTGCCTTCCTTAATCTTATGAAGATTCTTCATTCCTGAAAACTCACTTCTGTAAATTGAAATGGTAATTACCATTATTAATTTTAAAGAGAAAAATTTTATGTATTCCTGAGTCCCAAAATGAGCATCTACTTTAATACTCATTGATACTAAAAATTTATATAAACGATACTGAAAAAACATATTTAAGAATAAATACTCAATAAAAATACAATGCAAATAACATCACATCCACACAACAAATTGATATAATGGGGAAAAATTAAAAGAGATGAGAGAGACATTGAGGAAAATTCTTTTAGTTCTTTCTTCATTTTAGGAGGTAAGATACACAAAATTATCACATTTATAAACTAGCAAAACAAGCATTTTCGAAGAGGAAAAACTAACACATCTTGCCTTAACTGTACATTGTGATGATGGCAACAGGATGGTGCTCATACAGAAGTAGTCAGCTGCTCATGAAGTACACAAAATGCAAATTGCCCAAGTTTGCTTTATGTGAAACTCCTCACGAAGTAAAATCATCATTTGTCTCTCTGAGTACAGTTGTACATAAAAGGAAGCCATACAGAGCAAATTTGGAAAGGACTGGCAATTCAGATAAACTTGGCCCATTAATGTTGTGTTTAAAGTAAGAGTAAATTGACATTTGGTGAAGACTGTGGACATAGTCTGTGAGCTTGAGGTCATGGGCTCTGTGAAATCTACTTTAATGCCTCCAGTCTCTTGTATAACTTTGTTTTCAGTTCTCCTGTGCATTTACCATGTTATTTTGTGTAACAGCATTTGTCTACCTGTCCAATATCCCCGCCTATAAGCTCTTTGAGGGCAGAGTCTCTGCCTTATTTGATTATGTATTCACTTAGCATCATGTTTTATATGTTTGTTGAATTGAATTGAATTATAGTGAAGTAAAGTCAGTCAGTCAACAGACATTTATTAAGTGGTAACCAATTTTGTGTAGTGGACTATGGTCCTGTCAATTAGTATTCCTGGATTTTAGTCACAGCCCATGACTATCTAGTTGTTTGACATTGGAAAAGTCATTTTGACTCTCTGGGAGAGCTGGAGCAAAGAATTACAGCAGTTCCTTTCAACTCTGAACTTCTGAATCTATTCATCCACTCACATCAAAAATATAGAGCATTTGAGATCACTAATTAATCTATTCAGATAATGCCTGCCACACACACCCCATGTGACAAAAGCAATCTCAGCATTTTCATTTTCAAACTTCCCTGTTTATAGAGTAAAGGCTTACAAGTCCAATCAAGCCAAGTTAAATCAAGGCAACAAGTATTTATTAAGCCTCTATTATGGGCTAGGCATTGTGCTAAGTGCTCGGGATACAAAGAAAGGTACCAGACAAAGAAAGGTACAAGGCAGTCCCTGTTACAAGGAACACACAATCTAATGGTTTTCAAATCACATTCTTATATCTGCCACACATAATGTATGAATGCAGTTCAAAGTTCCTAGAACTTTCAATATAACTCTTTGTCTTTCTTTGTTTAATGATGCCTGGATTAAAGACACCAGACACAAAGGTCTGTTCAAGTTGAAAGTTACTTTATATCCAAAAGTTTCATCTCCCTTTTTAAAGAGAGAGAAGTTTAGACTAAATTTTAACCATGTTTTTGCTATAAGAAAAGGAATAAACAGTCTGCATATTCTCCTTGCTCCAAATGCCTTCTTTCCCCAAAATATCTGAGACAGTTCAATGTTCAATTTACTTGTGTTCAACTGAGCCCTAATATCAAGCTTATTTTATTTTTCTTCAGGAAGATACAAGATATGGAAATCTGCCTATGTGACTTCCACAGCTGTATCACCCTAAGTTACTTAGCCTTACAGTTTCTTCATCTGTAAAATGGGGATAATAGCAACCAGGGTGGTTGTAAGGATAAAATATTTGTTAGGGATTTGGCCAACCTTGAAGTGCTAGCTAAATGCTCTCTATCTTTAAGTTCTCTTTTCAGACTGTTCAGCTTCTTGGCTGTTTTGTCAAGATTAACATAGATATCTCTATGATATTCCTGATTTCCTAGAGCAACACAGTATTTTATAGTTTTGAGAGATTCTGCGTATATCTGAAAAACAATACTTTCTACAGCACAGTATTATACTATCCCAAATTTTCTTTGGAGACTTCCAGAAAAAAGGAAACTACTACTTCCTCAAGCGTACCATTCCCCTCTCCACTCATGGCTTTTAGATCCACTTTCTGAGGTCAGACCGAGAGGAGAATAATCCCTCTTCCATTAATAAATCTTCAAAGATTTGAAATAGCTTTTATTTTCCTCCTAAGGCTCTTCTTTGCCAGGCAAAACATCTCCAGATTCTTCAACCAATCATTTTTGTAGTACAAACTTGAAGCAAGCCCTTCACCATTCTGATTCACCTCCTCTAGATATCCTCTAGTTTATTACTGTCCCTCACAAAATGTAGCATTCGGAACTAAATCCATGACTTCAGATATCGTCTGATCAGAAAGACTACAGTAGGACCAATTCTGCTTTATTTATGGGCACTATACCTCTTAATACCACTTAAGATTCTATGACCCTTCTATATTACCCTTGCACACCATTTACTCACATAGAACTTAAAGTCCACCAGAACCCCCAGATCATTTCCATAAAAACTACTGTCCAGCCATGTCTTCCTCATCTTGTATTGTGACATTATAATGTGTACACATGTAGTATATAGATATATACATTATATACCTGCATATATAGATATATACATATATACCTGCATGCATGTATGTGTGCAGACACACACACACAAACACACCCTTACCAAATCATATATAGCACAGACCACTCAGAACATCAGATTTAATTCTTAGGGAGCATGGAAAAAAGGCCTAGAAAAGCATTCAGTATTAATGGGAAGGTATCTTCTTACCAGCGAAAGTGCTTCTGAATAGAAAGATCAATCAGTCATTATTAAACACTTAGTACATGCCTGGCACCAGCAGCAACTTTTTTTAAAGAGGCAAAAGATAGTCACTACCTCAAGGAGCTTATAATCTAATGTATATTATAATGAAATAAACACATTGTACTTACTAAAGTCAGAGAACATGGATTTACATCCTGGCTCCACTATTTACTACTCATCACATTGGATGATTCCCTTTCCTTCTTAATTTCCTCATCTTATGTTGAGGATGATAATACTGGTACTCATAGAAATGTCATGAGGTTCATTCAAATGATTAACAGAATCTAAGAATTAGATTGGATTTATCACAGATGTCATTTAAGTTCTAGAAATGAATGTCCTGAACAATGTGTTGACCTAGAGGTTATCCAGCCTCTACCTGAAGATGTCTACTAAATGTTTCAAGACTACTACCTCCTAAGGTAACTCTTAAGACTTTGGGGCACTTGTGTTATCAAAATTTCCCTAATACTGAGCATAAAATGACTTCATTGCAACTTGCACCCCTTCTCCTAATTCTGCCTGCAACTTTTCTACCAATCTTTTAGATATGTAAAGACAACCATTAGATTTCCCTTAAGGAATGCCTTCTAACCTGTAAGATAAAATTCCCTAGATTCTTTATTTGGTACTGGTACATCCTGATCTCCAGTTCCCTAAATCTTCTGGTCATACTTTTCCAATTCCAATTCTAAGATAAACATCTAAAAATCATGACTTCTGAAGTGATTCCAGTATATATAAGCAGATGATAGATATAAAATGATTTATAACTACAAAGCAATAAATAAATATCATCATCATATACACAAATATTAATATTTTGTTACCTTTATTAGTTTAGATTTACTGGGATTTTTTTAGATGTAACATTGCTTCAGTGTTAGAATCTCTGGCAACGTAGCATTTCCTCACAAAGTCCTATTCCAACATCTTATTGGGGCACGTTGGGCTTTCAGAGATTTTCTCAGCACAGAGTAGCTCTGGTAGATTATATTATTCTGAAAAGGTTTCAGACAAGATGAGGATACCAGACGTGTCTTCAATCTGTTGATCTGAAGACCAACCCAAATACAGAGCTCTTTATCATAAGGAGCTTGCCATTTTGGTTATATATTCTGTTCATGACCACTCAAGAAGCAATTTTTTAAAAATGCGGATCCTCAGTCTTATGTGAATCTCTTCCATTTCCACAATGACAATAATATAATATCAGAAAGGAGGGATAGGGATTTGCAAAAGACAGCCCCCAAAATAGTCTCTGTTTGCAAAGAGTTCACAGTCTAATGGAGAGAGAAACAAAGGCACCAGTTTTATTATGCACCAAAGGGCCACAAGAAACATGATTTCATAGGATATTTGGTCATATTGCTTTGTAATAGTCATGATGACATAATGAGAGTTCCTCAGGGACGGGGAGAAATATAAGAAGGCTTTGAATGAAGCCCATACCTCTGATGGAGGAGAGATCTTAACAATGAATTCTGGAAATTGTGGTCCTGAAGAGACAGCTTTCTCTTCTAATCTGGTAGAGATAAGTCTAACGAGTTCTTACTGGGCTCTAAAGTACGGAGTGGTGAGAGTGAGGAAGAATGTTGTATGTGGGGGTAGAGTTCTGCCACACGGTGAACTCTGGAACAAGAAAGTGAAAAAGATGAAGAGTTTTGATAATGGCAATGGAAGCTTCTATAGGCATTTACCGTAAAAAGTCCTAAAACTATAAAGTACTCTATTGTGGCTCCCGAGCTATGCCTGCACTCTGTAGAACAAAGAACCTTGATGGAGGCAATGGATAGTGTGGGGAGTGGATGAAAGGATGGCAACGGTCAGACTTTCTCCCTAATGCCAACTATGGTTTTCTTTGAGTTGTTTTCTATTTGCTGATGTTTTGCTTCATCTAAAAACAAAATAAGACAAAGATCCATCACAACTACTTTGTTATGTATGTTACTTTATATATGTATAATTTATATCTTTATATATTAATCATGTACAGTGAAAACAATGGATGATGTCAATGAATAGCAAGGAGACATAGAACTAAAAAATGAACCAAAAAATTATATCTCTGTCCCAATAGTCAGAATTATTTTCTGTCTTGGGGACTCTGAGTAGAAGATGAAAAAAAATCATGTGGTTTTGATTATCAATAACTGTGGAATTCTAAAATTGTAGTATTTATAAAATACCAGAAAGAGATGACCCATGTGGAGTGGGCACAATTTACCACTTTGCTAAAATGAATCATGGATAAAAGAAGGACAAAGTCAGACTTAGTATATAGGTCTTTTGGGGACTCTGATCAAGAAAGTAGTGAAGTGACTTCTACCAAACTTTCTGGGACTGTCTATTGGTAAAGGAAAGGTATATTCTAGAAAGCATCTGCCCTTTCCTAAAAATTCTCCTAGTGAAAGAAAGGAACATAAAAGTTAGTGCCTTCTTGACGTTTTTGCAAGCTGTCAAACTTTGCCTCCCAGCAACCCCCACTGGATTCAATGAGAATAAGCAAAAAAGACCACCGTGGAGATAATTACAACTTATTCAGTGATAATTGGTAAAAGGTGAAGACATAGAAAACTCTATGGAAAATTTGACAAGAGGCTCCGAGCAAAATCAATATATACTTAGATAGCTGGTGACTTCAGTGTGAGCACAGCATGGGATGGTGAAGCAAATATATTGGAAAACCTGCCTTGGGGTGGAGAACTAAAGAGGATAAAAGTTTATATGTTACATAGGAGCCTTTTGCCAACATGTCATGCATATATTGTTTCAGAAGAGACTCAGAAGGTATTGAACAGGATGAGGACCAAGCATCACATCAAAGGACTTTATTTTAATAGATGGGAAATATCTGTACAATCAGATCATCTTAATGGAAGAAAGGATAAAGATGGAAAAAACACCTGAAAAGGGATAGTCATGTTCCCTTTTGGGAACTTTATTTCCCAGGAGGCTATCTGATAGTTTCACAGTTTGAATTCTATCTTGTTTCTAGCCATTATTTTTTGTCAACAGAGGCTTACAGCTATGAGGGAAGCTAGAAGTTAGAAGCTAAAGATTAGATTATGAGTACTGACTTGAATTTATACTAGGATAATAACAGGTAACAGAAACAGCAGCAATGCCAGATCAATGAGATATAGAGTTAAGCTCCCCCTCTGTTTTCTGAGTAAGAAACCCATGTAATTAATGAAAACACACACACATGCACACACACAACTTACAGGAAACCCAGAACTAGTCAGGACAGGTTTTCTTACTCCTGTAAATTTTACCTTCTTACATAGAAACAAAACTGCCTTTATTTCACCGTACCAAATATATATTGTTAGCATCAGTGCTTGCACAGGAGCTAAGGGCCCTTTTACTTATCTCTAGAGACAGAATAGCCAGCAATATATTTTTGTTCAAATGAATTCAAATGAATGTCTTAATCCTTTGAACTCTAATAACAATGTGCATCTCTGTCATATTTCCCATAGTCTGCGCTACATATAAATATGTACATTTATCTCCCTTACTAGACTGTTAGTTCCATGAGGGCAAGGACTCAGACATTCATCTTTGTAGTTATTACTATGTGTGTGTTCATCCTTCATTGCCAAAGAAGACCATGCCATCAGAGAAATGATGACCTGACTTGCACTTGACTTTGTTTTGAGTGAGGGAGGGCTGTGCAGGTCACCAGCCTCACTTCTCCTCCAAAGCCATCTGAATCCAGTGACCTGGTATTTAACAAGATGACTGGAGATGACCCAGGATGAGGCAATTGGGGTTAAGTGACTTGACCAAGGTCACACAGCTAGTGAGTGTCAAGTGTCTGAGGGAAGATTTGAACTCAGGTCCTCCTGACTCCTGTACTAGTGCTCTATCCACTGCACCACCTAGCTGCCCCCTAGTCATTACTATGACAAACACAGAAATACACAATGCAGCCTGTTAAATATTTAATGAATCGATGAGTGTCGAAGAAATTCTGCAACAAAATGTTTTTCTCACTGACTTTACTCCAGATGCCCATGGGGTGTGTCTACACATTAAAACATCCAGATGAAAAGTGATAAACTCCATCAATCATCCTGATGTGTTGTCCACAGGATGCCAAACATCCAGATACCATATTTGGAAACATTCAGGTGATTGGCAGATTTTGTTTTAAATTTTCATCCAGATATTTGGCAGGATAGTTTCAGACTGTAAACTATGTCCTCTAGGTAGCTACCTAGATTTTGGGGTTTTTTTGTTACCATAATTTTCCTTTAATCATCAGTCCTCACCCCATGCTGTATGTCCCAAACAGATCAGATACTCAGAATGTTTGTCCATTACCATAATGATACTTCCACAAAGTATGTCAGGCACCAAGTCATTTTAGAAGAATGATTTGGAAGTATAAAGGTGGGGTTCTGTAATGACTGCCAATCAAGAGGTAGAAGAGTTGGATCATCCTACAGCACAAGTAGTCAAGTCTTTAATAATTTAAAGAAGTTCATTCTATTCATTCTTCCTGATTTATTCCTCATTTACACTATTTAAGCACAGCTGTAAAGGAAGAAAGGAGAAGAGAGGATTCCTTTTAATCTTATTTGGTGATAAAAGATGAGAAACCTTTCTCAAATAGCACCATCTTAGAATCAGTATGTAAGGAGAGTACAGCAGTCTGTCAGTGCATAATGTGGACCCAAAAGTAGTAGTAAAGTTTTCTACTATTGGGCTCTATCTAAGATCAATGTATCATTGCCTATGCAATTCTCTCTCATCATCTCATCATACATTCTGCAAACAAGATATACCATAATAAGACATATCAAACAGGCCTGTTGATGGGAACATCCAGTTTAGTGAACATGCAGCATATTTCTCCAATGTGTCCTATAACTTGTGGAAATATATTCTTAAGGCATTGCATGACACTACAGCTTTGCTTTGTTTTATACACTTTTATAATTGACATGTTTCGAGAAACATAGTGATAGTCATTTTTTTGGTAAATTAAATCAAAGTTAAAAATAACAAGAAAGATAATAATTGTTGAAATTTGGAGTTGGAAAGCACAGTGCTGGACCATGGTAAGTACTTAATAAATATTGATTAATTGGAAAGGCTATAGAGATGGCTTAGTTGAAACTCCAACCCAGTGTACCAATCGTTTTCTAAGGTATCTCTGACAAATAGGCATCTCCAAATTAATACTTTAGTGACAAGGAGCTCACTATCTTTCCAGTAGCCCATTTCACCATTAAGTAGTGCTAATTATAGGAAAATTCTTTCTTATACTCAGCCAGTCTGCTAAATCACAATAGATAGAGCTCTGAGATTACAGTGAAGTAAACTTGAGTTTAATTCAAGCTGGACATTTACTAGCTGTGTGCCCTTGAGGAAGTCACTGAACTTCATTTTCCTCATCTGTAAGATGAGGCCAATAACAGCCCCTACCTCTTAGATTTATTGTGATGATTGAATGAGATAATATTTGCAAAGCTCTTAACATGGTGACTGGCACATAGCAGGTACTTTAAAAATGTTTATTCCCTCCACCTTCCTCCTCCCTGTAATTACTTGCAGGTCCTAGTTCTGATTTCCAGAGTAACACACAATAACCTGATGACTCTTCCATGTGATGACTTTAAGAGATGATAAGTTCTTTGTAAGCAGGAGCATTTTAATTTGGCCTTTGTAGCCCTAACACACACCATAGTTCCTTATCAATAGTAAATTATTAACAAATACTTGTTATATTCAACTAAATCGTCCATATATTTAAAGGCTGCTTAGTTTCATCTTTTCCAAATTAAATATCCACAAGGTCCTTCAATAATTTATCATATAAGATTGTTTCAAAGCCTTTACCCTCCTGGTTCCCCTTCTCTGGATATAAACTGTAGAGTCTTAAGGCCCCCTTTTTTTGAGGGGGGAGATGAAGCAATTGGAGTTAAGTGATTTGCCCAAGGTCACACAACTAGTAATGTCAACTGTCTGAGGTTGGAGTTGAACTCAGGTCCTCCTGACTTCAGGGCCAGTGCTCTATCCATTGCTCCACCTAGCTAATACCCTTCTTAAGTTGGGTGGCTCAGAATATTCCAGCTATACTCCATGCAGTGTATAGTACAGTGAGATTATTATTTTGTTCTGAACATTATATTTCTGGTCACTCAGCCCAAACATCTTTTAGATTGTTTTTTTTTTTTTTTAAAACATCAACTGTGTCACACTGTTAGCTCAAACTGAGGTTGCAGTTAGTCAACTAAAGCATAAACTGTTGCTCCCCTTGTCTTGTACTTTTGCAATTGATTTTTAAGCTAAATGCAAGACTTTAAATTTACCCTTGTTAAATTTCACCCTGCTGCTTCCAGACCATTGATCCATCCCATTAATATCATTTAAAATCTTTATACTGTCATCCAATCTTTAAGATCTTTCTCACAGTTTTGTGCTGTCTCAGCATTTGATATACAGGTCTTTTATTTCTTCATCCAAGTT
Organism: Notamacropus eugenii; assembly: GCF_028372415.1. Classification (NCBI taxonomy): domain Eukaryota; kingdom Metazoa; phylum Chordata; class Mammalia; order Diprotodontia; family Macropodidae; genus Notamacropus; species Notamacropus eugenii. The sequence continues at coordinate 483,319,995 of NC_092873.1, forward strand.
ATAGATGCATACAGCTGTTAGATAAAACAGGACCAAGGACAGAGCCCAACAATCTACCCAGAAATACCCAGATCTCCCTCAGGTTGACATAAATTCATTAATTGCTGAATCTACCAGTTCAACCAGCTATGAATCCAGCTAGTTGTACTGTCAAGCAGACTATATTTCTCTATCTTATCCACAGAGATATCATAAGATCCTTTTTTCAAATGTTTTGCTGAAGTAAACATTTCCTTTGTCCAGTCCATTCCTTTCATATACTAGCCTAGTTACCCTATCAAAAAGAGCAGCAAAGTTAATTTGACATTATTTATTCTTAGTGAACCCATATTAGGTCCACATATCATTGTCTTTTTGTTCTAGAGTTCAAAAGCCATCTCTGTGAAACTTTTTAAAAATTTAGATGTGATTGGTATTAAGCTAACATCCCAGAATCCAGAATTTTCTAGGAAAACACTTGCCCATTTCCCATCTTCTGGTACTTCTACCATACTTCACATTCCTCAAATATTATCAATTTTGCTATCACATCCACATTTTTCTCAGCTTCCTAGGATGTACTTCTTCTGGACCTGGAGACTTAAACTTTCACTAACTTCTTAAGATATATTCCATGATATCCCATGGAGCATGCTACTTCTATGTCATCTTCTAACCTATTTTCTATTTTTTTTCTGAGAACTGAAGAAAATGGTGATTTTTGACACTATCTGATCTTCCTTTCCTTCTCCTGAACTCATATTTTTTCCATGTGCAACATAATATTTTAGCCATGAAATGATTGGTACTCCTTCACAGACTCATTGTTCAGTCATTGCCAATTGTATCTGAGTCTTCATGATCCGATTTGGGGTTTTCTTGGCAAAGATACTACAGTATTTTGCTATTTCTTTCTCCAGCTCATTTTACAGATGAGGAACCATTTAGCAAAGTTAAATGACTTGTCCACTGGGGTCACACAGCTACTAAGTTTCTGAGTCAGGATTTGAGCTCAGGGAGATAAGTCTTCCTAACTCCAGGCCCAGCACTCCATGCACTATGGCACCACCTAACTGCCTATTGTCCGTTCACAGACTATTAGAAGATAAGATGATAGACTGTCAAATGCACTGGTCTAGAAGTCAGGAGACATAACTTATAGTCTAATACTCTTTAACTGACTTTCATTATGTCTTTGGGAAAGTGACTTGACATCTCTGAACCTCGATTTTCTCTCATATAAAATTAGGGTGGCAAGAGCTTGTACAGTGAGGACAAAATATTGGCTCTGTAATAGAGAATTTGGGTTCAAATCCTGTCTTAGCCACTTATGCCTATGTTAAGCTAAATAAGTTATTCAAACTTTCTAAGCCTTAGCTTTCTCAACTTTAAAACTTGGCAGTTGAAATAGATCACATCTCAGGTCCCTTTCAGTTCCAATTCTATGATTCTAACTTGCTAGACAATACTATTTTTTTTAATATCCAGTTCTTAGATTGTAATGGGGGATGAGGAGGCAAAGAAAGGGACAATTATAGTTCTTGAAATTGCACACATAGGAAAGGCCAAAGAATTTCCAGAAATACTCATGGGGAAAAGTGCCAATATCCTTAAAATTCAAGAAATAGCATGGGAAATTTGGAAGCAGGAAATTAATTACAGTCAGAAAGAACTTATTTTAATCACTTGGTGAATTCTAGGTGAAAGTCCTAAGGATGGAGTTTTTCTAGACCTCAATGTACTTTCTCAAAGTAGACAGACTATTTCTGGCTTCCATGTGAGAAAATTGTCAGTCAGTCCAAAAAAAAAAAAATACTTATTAAGCACTTTCTATGTGCCATCTCTCTGTCTTGTACATAGTTGCATGCAAGTCATCTCCATTCAAATATGAGCTCAGTGAGAACAAGAACTTAGTTTTTGCCCTTTTTTGTATGCCATTAACGTAGTGTCTGGCACATAATAACCACTAAATAAATGCTTGTTGACTGACTAACTGTACTAAGTTTTGGGGGATACAAAGAAAGGACAAAATGCTGCTTCTTCCCTAAAAAAATTAACATTTTAAGTGGAACATAACAAAAGAATTAAATTGTACACACAGGATAGAAAGAGAGTAACGGAACATCTCAGACAGAAGTCACTGGAATCCAAGGAGACCAGGAAAGGCCTCCTGAAGAAGGCAGAATTTGAGCTGAGTGTTGAAGGAAGTCAAGAGGCTTGAAAAAAAGTAAGAGGCAGAGAGGGAGAGACAGACAGAGATAGAGAGGGAAGAGAGAGAGAGACAGAGATAGAGAGAAACAGAGACAGAGAGACAGTGACAGAGAGACAGAGACAGACACACAGAGACACACAAAGACAGACAGACAGGGACAGAAAGAGTGTGCATTCCAGGTACTGAGAGAACAAAAGCATGGAGTTAGGAAATGGGTTGTCTTATATAAGTAACAGAAAATAGGTCAGTGTAACTGGATTGTAGAGCTTGTGGTAAGGAGTAAGTTGCATGAAAAGGTAGAAAAGAGCAATTAGGTGGTACAGTGGATAGAGCACTGGACTCATATTCCTGAGTTCAAATCTGACCTCAGATACTTATTATCTGTGTGACCCTGGGCAAGTCACTTTACCCTGTTTACCTCAGTTTCCTCATCCATAAAAATGAGCTAGAGAAGGAAATATCAAGTCACTCTAGTATCTTTACCAAAAAAAAACATAAATGGCATTACAAAGAGTCAGACGTGACTGAAATAATTAAACAACAAAAGCTAGAAAAAGGAACCAAGTTGTGAAGGTTTTAAATGTCAGAGGATTTTATAGTTAATCCTGGTAAGAGGGAGTCATTGGAGCTTATGAAGCAAGAGGCTGAGATGCCCAGGCTACTTTTTAGGAAAAGCACTTTGGCAACAAAGTGGGGAATGGATTAGAATAGGAAAACACTTGAGGGAGGAAGACCAGTTAGAAGATCATTATAATAATCCAGGTAAGAAAGACACCCTGTACCAGAAAGGTGGCTCTGGGAATGGAGAAAAGGGACTGAATACAAGAGATGTGAAAATAGAAGCTATAAATTTTTTTAGTTGAGGGTTTGGTATCCCAAGATATATAGACAACAGAGATAGAGATATATACTCATATACATACATACATATATACACATATTATATGCAATACACACACATATCTTAGTTTTATAGTTCTATATAGACATATATGTGTCTATATACATATATGTATAAATATATGACCAAAAATCATTTCACAAAACAACAAATGTAAACTATTAACAACCATATGAAAAAATGTGCCAAATCACTAATAATAATACAAATGGAAATCAAAACAACCTGAGATTTCACCTCACACCCAGGAAACTGGCAACGATTACAAAAGATGAGCATGGTCAGTGCTGGAGGAGGTTGTTGGAAGATAGGCATGCTAGTGCATTATTGGCAGAACTGTTAATCATTACAACCATTTTGGAAAGCAAATTGGAGTTAAGCAAATAAAGTAACTGAAATACTAGAGATATATATACAAGGAAGAAATTGATTAAAAAATAAAGTCTCCACATATGTCAAAATTTTCATGGCAGCATTTTATATTTATTCTGCATATGCTCAGACACATTATATATGTGTCTCCCCCGTTAGAATATAATCCTCAAAAGAGTAAATTCCTTTCGTTATCTGAATTGCTATCCTTGGTACCTAGTACAATTCCTGGAACATATAAGGAACTTAATAAATACTTATAAAGAATTGAATGCTAGGTGTATTTCGGGTGCAGTGCATAGATCACACTCTCTAGGTTCATACAGATTGAAATAAGGAGTAGCAGGACATCTATTTGAGAAGGTAGCCTAGGGTCACATTACAGAAGGCCTTGAATGGCAGGTTAAGAAGTAAGAATTTATCTCTAAGCAATGAGGAGCCAATAAGAGGCTTTTGCACTAGGCAATAGAAGTGGTGTTTTAGAAAGATTAATCTGGCAGCAATGTATGGAATGAGTGGCCAGAGGGAAGCACTAGCCGCAGAGAGACCCTTCAGAAAATTCTTGCAGTCATCTAGGTTTGCAGGGTGGTCTCAGTGGGAACAGACAAGAATGGGACAGAGAGGAGATAAATTACAAATGAAGAATCTCCAGGACCAGTGACTGATTATGTGGTGAGGAAGGGAAATAAATTGATGATGACTACAGAGTTTCAAGCCTGGGTGAATTGGAAGTTATAAAAATAATAACAAATATTTACATAATGAATTTTTTGGTGTATATTGAAAAGCAGCTTAGCATAGCAGAGAGATGGAGACACAGAAATACAGATGGAGACAGAGTTGGAGGGACAAAGAGAAAAACAGAGAAAGAAAGAGTAGAGAGAAAGACAGAGAGAGAAGAGAGCTGGATTTAGAATAAGGAAAGCCTGAGTTCAAATCCCACTCTAGACACTTACTGATCACATGACAAATCCTTTATCTCACTCAGTCTCAGTTTTCTCATTTGTAAAACAGGGATAATGATCACATATCTCTGGCAGGAATCCAATGAGATGATGTACATAAAGCCCTCTGTAAACCTCAAAGTAGTATGTAGAAGAAGCTACTGCTCCTAGAGTACCATAAAGGCTACAAAGCACTTCTCTGACAACAACCTTGTGAGACAGGTACAGGAATTATCATGTTCATTATACAGATGAGGAAACTGAGTCCCAAAGAGGTTGGATGACTTAACCATGGTCACAGAGCTCTTAGATGGCCTGACTCCAAGTCAGTAAATCAATCAATATGCATTCAGTAAGCACCTACTATGTTCCGGATATTATGCTAGGTTCTGGAGATATAAACACAAGAAAGAAACAATCCCTACCCTTAAGGAATTGGCATTCTAGATGGGGAGACGATATATATCGCTCCAGGGGGAGACATCAGAGGTGGGGAAACAAGGAAAGATTTCATGTAAAAGAGAGCTCTAATACACCAAAATAAGGCAGTCAGAGAAAGATCTAGCTTGACTGGGGAAACAGAAGGTGGGAAGGATGCGAGGTGGGGATGGGTATGGATGTTACAGATGAGTTTATTTTCAGACTTGGTAAGGATGAGAAGAGAGTGGGATCTTCAAGCAAAAATGTGCAATTAAGTATTGGCTATATAAGACTGGAGCTCAAGAGAGAGGACAGAAAAAGAGATAAAGACTCGGGAGTCATCCACACATAGAGTAAACAAATGGAGTAGTAAGAGTATTTGAGCTTTGCCAGGGTGATACTATAGAGAAGCAAGTCAAGTGAGCCTGAGTACAAATCATGGAAAACAAAGTTAGGGGAAGAAGGAGAATCAAGTGAAGATAGAGATAGAGAAAGAGAAATCCATGGCAGGAGGAGAACCAGGATTATTATATCATTCAGACCAAGGCAGAAGAGAGTTTCAAGGAGGAAAAGTCAGAGAATATCATCAAATATGAGAGGGAGTTCAAGAAGTGAAAAAGAGAAGAGGCCCCTGGAATTACCAACAAAGCTTTCCGAAGTATAGGTTTAGTAGGATGGAACTGGTTGATGCAGAAATGGAGGCAATGAGTAGACTATCTATGAAAAGAATGAAAGAAATTGTCCATTATTTTGGGGGGTCAGCAAATCCTAGCATTTTTTTAGCTTTTATTTAGTATTTTATTTTTCCCCTACTTACATGTAAAAACAATTTTTAACACTCGTTTTTAAAACTTTTGAGTTCCAGATTTTCTCCCTTCACCTCTCCCCATCCCGCTTTCACATTGAGAAGGCAAGAAATTTGATTTAGGCTATACATGTGTAATTGTGTAAAACATATTCATAAGTCATTGCATGCTTTTATTTTTCTTTCTCCGTCTTTTTTTCCAGCTCAAAAGTGAGCTGTAGGCAGGGAGGAAGTAACCAGATCAGAGAGAAAGGAGACTGAAGGGGCCGGAGAACATGGGAATAAAATCAGGTTCAAGGTCTTTTAATAGTAGAAGATGGATAGGATCTATTGAAAAATGGAGGAGTTAACATGAAAGAAGAGGAGGGGTACCTCTTCTCAGACAAGAGGGAAGGGTTGTGAGGATGAGATGAGAGGCATTGTTTTGAGATGGAGAAGACGAAAGAGGAATTATGCCAATTAGTCTTGGTTTTCTCTGTGAAGTAGGATGCAAGGTCACGTGCTGAGGGGGAGGGATAGAAGTTGATGATGGGGGTGGTTTTAGGGCTTAAAGTGGAATGAAGAAGGTTTGGAACAGTCATGGGGAATAAACGAGATGATAAAAACTTTGCCAAATGGGATTAAAGCCCCTGTTGAAATTGGACAGCATGAACCCATAGCAGGCCAATGGTTCTGTGCTTTTCGCCAGAATCATTCTGTGGCCCAGGAGCAGGTGCAGAGGAAATATTTGTTGGGGGAGATCCAGAGTTAGGGACTGGCATAGTGGTCATTGATGAAGGTCACTGGGGCAAGGACTCTGGGCTGTTAATGAGGGCAGCATTGGTGTGACTTTACTCACTTTCTCACTAGACTGGGTAAAAAGTTGAAAAGGAGGGGGCTGATAGATTAGGTAAATTAAAAAGGATTTACTCATTGGAGGTCCATGAGACAATTACTATCAAGGAGAAGGGGAGTTTCTTATCAGAGATGGACTGTAGTATTCAAGATCTTGGACTGTGACCTCTGGGTGTTTACAACTGAGGACAGATGGAGTTAAAAAGACATATTAAATCATCTAATATCCTAAAGACAATCATATTAGCTAGAATTTACATAAGCTTTTAAGATTTGCAAAATGCTTTACATGTATTATCTCATTTGAACCTCACAACAACCCAGTGATGTAGGTGGCATTATTATTCTGAGACAGTCAAATGCCTTGCCCAGGTCACACTGCTCATAAATGAATGAGGTCACATTTGAACTCAGAGCTTCCCATATCCAAGTCCAGTGCTCTACCTACTACGCCACGCAGCTGCTGCTGTATCAAGTGATATTCATTATCCACCAATCAGCAGTTGTTTATTGAGTTACCACAATATGTTCAGCATTGTACCAGGCCCTAAGAACAGTAGAGCAGTGGCTGTGTATCACTATTTTTCCCCCTTACCAAGTTTATCTCTAGAAATGAGTGATCTGTGAGTTTTTTTCATTATGGACATTTCAACTATCTGTAGATTAGTAAATAAGACTAAGGAGAGTTGTCTGTTGCACAGAGGGACTCAGAGATGGCCTTTTATCCCACCCAGATCTTTCTGATTCCAAGTCTAACACCATTCACTGCTCTACTTTGCCTCTACAGCAACTACATGAAGGACTCTAGATTTATCCAATAATTAACACAATAACTAGCATTCATATTGTACTTTGATTGCAAAATGCTTTACAAATAGTATCTCATTTTATCCTAACAACCCTGAGAGATAGGTACTATTATTATCCCCATTTTACACATGAGAAAACTGAGATTGGGAGAGGTTAAATGACTTGCCTAGAGTCAGAGAGCGAGGGAGTAGTGAGGACAGATCTGAACTCAAGTATTCCTAACTCCGATTCTAGTGTTCTATCTACTGAGCCACCTAGCTGCCTCTGCTTGCTATATTCTTGAAAATTATATAATAGAAAGAGTTCTGGTTTTGAAATCAGAGGACTTGTGTGTAAGTCCCAGCTTTCCCATTTAGAACCTCTATTACCTTAGAAAAGGGCATTTTTCCCTAGCTTCACTTGCCTCATATATAAAAATGAAGTTGGATGATATGATTTTTATGGCTATTCTACAAATATGTTCACTTTCAAAGGCTTCTTATCAACATTCTTGGGTATCTGACTCTGCCTCCATTTTTAACATCACTGTCTTTGGATCCCTTGTGGAAATATCAGTAAAACCATTGGCAGGAGAGCAGGCATGATTACGGAGACTTCAGGAACATTAAGTGTCCTATGTCTGCCTCCTGGGCCTCGCCCCACCTCCAATCCCTGCACCCTTCTGACTGACCTAGATATAAAGAAGCCAAGGTGATTGGGATAAGCTTAAGATAACTCCAGAAAATATTCCTCTGCCCCCCTGCTAAAACGTGTACCTGGTATATAGACATTACCTTTTCCCATATCACAGACACACTGAAGCTGATGGCAATCAGCCCTAAGGCCCAGACAACGGCCTAGAGGTATGCTTTCTATTTTCGCAAAGATTCTCTCTCCCTCTTAGCTTGAATTCATCCCGGCTGCCTGTCTGACTCTGGCCTTAGGCCTGTGGCCTCTATATTCATTTATATGGCCAAGCTAAACAGATCCTATCCAGCCCTGTTTGACCGAGGCAAGGAGCTAACTCTAACCAAATTGCAGGTTCATCCAGTTAAAGGCATCACTTCCCCTGTCTGTTCTACTTTGTCTCTGGGACTGATGGAGCAATGGATATTTCAGGCAGGAGGAAAAGAGAAGGAGGGAATTTGCACATGTCAACAGCCACCCCCTTGCGCACATCTAGAGTCCTCCGAGCATAAGTATGCATCTGCCAAGATAACCATCAAGGAAGAAATATTTCCATGGGCATAAAGGTCTCACCAGAGTACTTTGAGTCAGTAGTACCAGACAAGAGACCTAGATACAACTGTCAGAACCCTGACACTCAGGGCCTGTTCCAATGGCATTCTACTCAAGTCCTCTTCCTAAGTTGGTCCTCCTGCCCGTGAGGAAATGAATCAGCCCTCTGCTGAAAAACACTCTCCAACTGCAAGAGTTTTGATGGTGGTGACTGGTGCCACTGGGGACTTCCTTTCTTCCTGTAACCTTGGGCTTGAACTGTTAGCTTGTGGGTTTGGGGAGGGGGGTTGGTATATGTCTATTAATACTTCTTCTTCCATAGGACCCTGAAGAGAATGCCCTCAAAGGACCAGGACAGTGTCAAGTAGGACTACCACCACCGAACAAGGCAGCGGGTGCACCGCAGTAGCAGCCTGGCGGCAGCGAGCCAGAGTTGAATTCCATTTAAATGAAATGCCAAAAGCCAGTCAGTGAAAGTGACATTTATGGTGTTACTACAAATGCATTCAGTGGGAGAGCTCAGTAGCAGAAGCAAGGGGGGGCAGGAATGAAAAAAAGAAAAGAAAGAAACCCAAGCCGTAGTGAAAACTGCCATCTGTATATTGTGCCCCGTTTTTAATATTCTGTATTCTCATAAAAAGTGTTGTTTCTGTCACTATTCAATCTCACAAACTCACACAGAACACTGTTAAAAGTCAGCAGTGTGTGAAATGGTATTTTAAAATAAATGAAACCCGTTCGCGGAGCTGCGGAGGAATATTGCCATGCCCGGCGCTGACAGACAGGCACTGAGAAGTAACAACCGTTATCATCTTAGAGCAAAGCGGATTAAATAAAAACCCACAGCTAGTGGTGCATTACCAAGTCTGATATTGACACAGCTGCTGGGGTGGTTATTTTTCATTGTCTCATCAAGACAAAGCATCATGGGATATCAATCTTCCCTCTGTCAGGCCAAGCCTGGTATAAAGTTTTTCGTTTACATTTTCATTATATCCCTTTTATCTCCAGGGCCAGCATTTTTTAACCCCCTTAACGATGGGGGCCGGTGACCCAGTAGGGCATGGTGTTGTTCCTACCTCGTGGTGGCAAGCACTCCCTCCCTCCCTGGGGAGAGAAGGGCAGTTGGATTTCCTCTCTCCATCCCTATTCCCCTTCCCCCCCCCCCCCCCCCACCATCTCCCAGCTATCTCAGCTTTACTTTACTAAGATGACCATTTTGGGGTCGGAGATAGGAGATTGTTATGTGTATGCCTGAGATAGAATGAGAAAGAAGGACATAGGGAATGAGAAGTAAGAAGATATGGGTTGGGGGGAGAAAGGATGCTCCATGACGTCACATGACATTTTATTTTCTTCTTTTTACTGGAGAAGACATTGGAAGTCGGAAATGCAGGCCACCACAGCAGCAAAACTTAATTAATGCATAACTTCATTACATACCCCAACAGTTTGTTTGCTGAACAGGCCCCCCTCACTTCCTGGAATTGACCTTCATTTCAAAAAGGTTTGGCTGATTAATGAAAAATTTATTTCAATTTGATGCGTAGGATGTAGATGCCATAGAAATATGTGCTTAGCACATAGCATGGCAGGTGCTTAATAGATGATAGCTGACCAACTAATTAGTCCTAGAAGGTAGTGGGAATGTGTTTTTTGCCGTTATATAAATGGGCATTTTTATGTAATTACCAATTGTTTACACACAAGAAACAGCACCTGTAATAGCAGGTATACTTAAAACATGTAGGAGAAAGTTTCTTAAAATGTGATCTGGGTTCTAGAAACACTTCAGTGGAATCCGCAGGATAGGCTGGGGGCTCTTGGGCAAGTGCTCTTCTAACAAAAACCAAGCAAACAAAAAGAGCTAGGTTGCTTGGTTTGAAATGCGTGCTGCCCTTCAGGGTACTAAAAAGGGAGGGAAAGATTTGGGAGAAGCTGATGAACTGATAAGCTTAAATAAAATAGAATCATGAATTTTTCATAGGAAAGGAATTTAAAGATTAATCTAACCACTTCATTATTCATAGAGGAAACTGAGGCACAGAGTCATTAGGTGACTTGCCTCAGAGTGGACCAGTTACAAATAGCAAAGCTAAGACATGAACCTAGATCTTCTATCTCCAAATACAAAATGCCTTCTGCTACAGTACAAAGTGTATACTTTTACCAAATTCCACACCCCTGTCCCAATCAAATATTCCTTTGATCATTACACCTGGTTCTCATCAAAAGAATATTTAATACCTAAGGGTTCTACGCTGCAGAAATGCTTTTCAGAACAATTTAAGTCACAAGTCTGGGACAATTTCCCAGCCTTAAAATCACACATGACCTTGGATACCCTCTGATCCTCAATTTCCTCATCTGTAAAATGGCAATATTCCCTGACCTACCTCACAAAATTGTCACGCGGAAAGCTTTTAAACTTTAAAGTGCTACATAAACGAGAACGTTGGCTACATAAAGTGTGTGGACAAGTTTAAAAAGAGTCTTCTTGACCACTGGAAATTTGCCACAGGATCAGTAGTTCAGAAGCACTTATATAGGGTATACTTCTGTTTGTGGGTGTGTAGATATGGTCTACATGAGGATATACCTTCAAGGCAGCTTTAAACTTTAATAGCATTCAAATCTTTTAAAATGCCCTAGAAACTCTGTATACGAAAACATTTTGTTTCTGGATTATGATTAAGCTCATACTAAAAAAAAAAACACATTTTACAAATTTTGTTAACAATTTTTCTCTTCAAAACATCAGGATTCTAAGTGAAGATATTTAAAGAGCTAGACATAGTATGGCATAGGACATAGAAGCCTGTTGGGGATGTATACCCCAAGTATGTGAAGAATTCCCTTAGCAGAATAGGCAGATGAAAATCATTTGTTCCATTGAACCATGAAGGCAGTAAGAGTCAGTTGCTGTGGAGTGCTTAGAACTTGGGCAAACATCGAAGATGCCAAGGTCATACACTACATACCAAGCCATCATCATCAGTCATCCTGACTTTTGTCCTGTCACTGGACTTTGATGACTCTGGAAGAGAGTGAGGCATGAGCCTCACTTTGCACAACTGCCTCACTTAAATGCAACTCATGAGCAAGTCAAGACACCATCCATCAACTGCTATTGTGCTATTTTACTGATCAGTCACCATCTAACACACTGTACCTTGACCCTAACATAGTGATGTCACCGGTCTTCTTAGAGTATGAAGGATGAACAATGGATAGAGTTGGGTTTATATAGGCAAGGGTTTGGATTTTGCTACCATGAGCTGTGTCTTCTAAACATTAAAGACTACAGAAAGGTGAGGTGGGCTAATATAGATGGGGAAACTGAGGCCCAGAAGGATGAAATTATTTCTCTACTATGTAAGAGTATCTTACTATGTAAGCCATTGGACCTAATGATCTTTGACGTTCTTTCTAATTCTATGATTTCTTCATACGACCATTTTTATTTTAATAGCCATTCCTCCCCTAAATCTAGTACACATACTTACCAGGTCTACCCTTTGAGCACTCTTTCTTCTCCTCCTTGACTCCATTTAAAAGTACCAAATAGACCATTTACTCCTTCCATGAGGGAACACCCTTCCATATCATCAGCCATCCCCAAAGATTTGGAGGATATTTCAAGAGGATAGGTTGGTTCTACCTAAGCATTCCTAGTCACTCTAGGGAGCAGGATTTCATCTAAACAAAATTCTGAACAAGGTGTCTATCTCCATCTCCTCAGCCTTCCCAGGAAGATTGATGAGGAGGGAAACTGGAGAAGGAAAATTGAGGGGTATCAAATATTTAAATCAGAAGCTGCTTGTTTGTCATGATGCCTTGCCAATGAATTACTGATATATGTGTAGAACACCCTTCACCCAGTAGTAGCCTCTCCTGTACACTGCTGCATAAAGTGTTGGGCATTTTAGGATAGGGGAAAGAATGAAGAAGTGAATGTAGAAACAGAGGGATGCTAGGACAGCTTGATGGTAATACAACTCTTCATTGGGGACTTCTGAGTCCTCTCAGTCTCTCCCAAGATTGTCTAGCTGCAGTCAGTGGTGGTGAGTGACCTGTGAGAGGACCAGGGAAAAGATTATAGGTTTTTTTCATTTGAAAGGGACCTCAAAATGAATCCTCACTATAGCACACCTATAAGAAATAAGAAATATTAATAATATTAATAAATAATAAGAAATCATCTGTGCAGACTTTGCCCCAAATTCTCCATTCAGAGCAAGCCTACCACTACCATGTGGGGAAGCCCATTCCATTTTGGAATAACTTTGATTGGTAAGTGACCTGAGCATGCCCAGGCACACTCCATTACATTGGCAAGTTCTTTCTTCCACAAAGACTAAATCTGTCCACATTTCCTTTCCACTCCCTACTTTAAGCTCTGTCCTCTGGGGCCAAACAGAACAAGTCTAATCACTCAGAGCATTTTAAGCTCTTGACGACAAGGATCACATTCCCCCAGGGTCTCCTGTTTAAAATAATAACAATAATGAACCCCCTAATTTTCTAGGAATTTTCATGAAATAATTTTTGAACACAAATTTCTGCTGAAACATTCCATTTAAGTGACTTGTGATTCTCCTAGAGCTGAGATGCTCTCTGTGCTCCTGACAACAGTTAGGTCTCAGTATGATCACTCAGTGGTTTTCTATTCTACTTGAGATGCTAAAGCATCTTTGCATCCACAGTAATACGGGCAGCTTTTATTTGATAAGAGTCAAACTCCTCTACTTTCCAATACTAACTGTATTATGTATACTGATCCTCATTAAGATCAAATTATTAAATCTGCCACACTTTCTTGACCCTTCCTTTCTTTTAAGTCCATTCAATAGATAGCTTGTTCCTAAAGAGGAAAGTTTGTATCTTCTCATCAAATTGTTACAGTATTAATAATAGCTAGGTCAACTTTATAACTTTTTTTCCCTTACAAAACCAGTCAGGAAGTTTTTGATTCAAGCCCTTCTTAAAGTTCAAGCTGAGAAATACATTAGCCATGTGACCACAGGCAGGGTCATTTGACACTTAGCCTAACAATAAGTCCAAAAATTAAAAATTTCCTATCTCTGTGTATGGAATGGAGTTCTACATTTCTAGTTCTTCATACTGATGAAAGCACAGGTAAGGGTCAAAGAAAAAAGGATTCATACAAACCCACTAGAGTCAGGAAGACCAGGAGTACCCAAGCAACCTCAGATACTTACTAGCTGTGTGATCCACAGTCAGTCATTTAACCTCTATTTGCTTCAATTTCTTCGTCTATAAAATGGGGATAACACCTACTTCCCAGGGTTATTGTGAGGATCAGAAGAGATAAGAATTGTAAAACACTTAGCACAGTGCATGGCACATAGTAGGCATTATATAATGTTTATTGACTAACTGAAATCCAATCTGAAACACATTTATTATCTGTGTGATTTTAGGCAAGTGACTTAACTTTCTCTGCCTCAGTTTCCTCATCTGTAAAATGTGATTAATAATAGCACCTATTTCTCAGGGTTGTTGTGTGGATAAAATGAGATAATATTTGTAAAGTGCTTTGCAAACCTTAGTACTATATAAATGCTATACTAAGTGCTATATTAGATATGCAAAAATATTATATATGCATAATTCTGTATTATATGTGTAGATACATACATATATACACATATGTGTGTACATATATACATGAGTGTGTATGTGGAGAGAGAGAGAGTAGTATCATCGTGGTTTTGCAACCCTATTCACATATACACAGCTCTGTGGAAGATTTTGTGTTTTAAAATTGCATAAAGAAAATAAAATAACTAGGTGACAGCCAGACATCATCTTCCAAAGAATATGAAACTATATATAGATGTATGTGTGTATATATGATACACATATCATACATATGCATTATAATATATCTACCTATGTCTCATATGTATTACTATATATACTTCCTATCTAGTGGGGTAACTGTAGCTGCAAGATTGCTATGCTAGACTTGGCACAGCAATTGGCTATGCCAATTGACCCTGAGAGCTGGACTTGAACTTTGTTTCTTACTAGTTATATAACCATGGGCAACTTCCTATTTATGAACCTTGGTTTCCTAATCTATAAAATGGGTAAAACAGTATCAACTTGGTAAACATTAAAGTTCTATATAACTGTGGGTTACTGGTTATTATTAATACATATTTATTGAATTGAAGATATGGATTAAAGTCTATTCCCCTTATAAATCATCCTAATGTAAATCAGTGTAAAAAAATATTAGAAAAGAATGGGAAACCAAAATGCTCATCATGTTTATGACACTAAATGGATCTCATATTTCAGTAGAAATTGCCCATTCTGATGAAGCAGGGAGGATCTGGAAATGGCAGTGTTGTTGGAACTACGTATCTAACTAAGTGTTTATTACCTTTAGGAAGGATGGAAAGCAAAGGAGGAAACCACATCCCTGTAATCCATGTCCTGTGTCACAATGACAGAACACATTTCCCCTGACCTTCATACGGTGGCACAATGCCAGTCTGATGATCATTAATAGGACTTCAATTCCCTTTAATCTCACATTGTCTTTAGCCAATAACATCAAGGTTGTTTTGCTTTTGGCAGTCCCCAGATAGGGCAAGCTGTGCAGGGAATCCAATCCTTCTACAAACATCAAGGGCATCTCTTTAGTCAAGACAGGGATAGTAGATGTATTGTCCCTCTGCAGAAACCCAGCTCTGGATGATAAAAGTTCCAGATGTTGCAGGCAAGGTCTTTGGAATATTTCTCAGAGACAGTCATTTCTTTCTTTGTGTCAATGACAAAAACATGGCCCTACTTTTAAATAGTTTCAGACCACTTATCATTTTAGTGGAATGGAGTGGAAACTATGTATTTTGTTTCTTGATTCACTCAAATTAAATTTGTATTGGGAGATGGATGCGCTTACCAACAAAATATCAGCCATCTGAATCTTCCTAAAAGGAAAAAAAACATTTTTGCCAGGATGCTATATCCAATTCTTTATTCTCTTTCATTTACATGCCTATTGAAATAAGGGGCAACTCATCTTTGGCTCACACCTGACTTCTTAGCAACAACCTGAACAAGACTGTAGTTACTTCTCATTACCAATCTCTCTTTGAATGTGCCCTAGCAAGAGTACTAAGAGATGGACTGCCATAGGCATACACATTTCTAAAACCTTGCCTCATCAGATTGGGCAATTTCTACTGAAACCTGAGATTCATTTAATTTCGATAGACATATTGAGGATTTGGATTTCCCAATAATTTCTAATATCTTTCACCTTCATTCTGAGTACTATTTTCAAAGGCAGGGAATAATGGATAATAATAAACTATATAAAATCAGTGGTTTATTCTCAGTTACTTTACCTAACCTTATATGAGTTGGCCTCTTGGAGGTTGGGCTAATTCTCACTAAAATGAATTCAACTCATAGGTTCCTCAGGCAATCAGAAGGAACTGCACCCACTCCTTTGGGCTATCAGAGAGAGAGAGAGATGTCCAATACAATCATGGATCATCTTTTTCATGGATATGAGGTTCTTTGATGATCCCACTTACCTCTACTTTTCCCTCTGAATGTCTTGTGCTGAGCACAGATGTGTATGGTGCCCCCTTTATCATGCCCAGGGAAGGAGCTAGTATAGAGACCTATCAAGGACTAAAAAATGAGCGGTGACCAGAGAACTTATTGAATCCTCCAACATTTGGGAACTGAGGTGGGGGCAAAAGGGTCATGGCTAATCATAAAAGGGTCAGGATCAAAGTGTGAACAAACCCAGAACGAGGATCCAATAGCTGAGTCATGTTGCTGAGAGGGCCAGAGATAAGAGTGAGTCTCTGAAACAGGGTAAAGTCAGGCATGTGAACAAGATCCAAATAGTAACTATGGAAAATGGCGGTCCAGTGTTCAGGCCAGGCAGCAACAGTTTGATAATTAATAGCGTCTAGGTGGTACAGTGAACAAATTGCTATCAGGAAGACCTGAGTTCAAACATTGATTATGTGATCCCATGCAAATCACTTAACTTCTGTTTCAGTTTATTTATTTGTACAATAGGATAATAATAATATTCACCTCCCAGAGTTGTTATGAAGAGCAAAAAAGATAATATTTTATGTGCTTAACCTAGTGTCTAGCACATAATAGGTGCTATGTTAATGCTAGCTATCATCATCCTGTCATTAATATCTTTAAGTATAAAACTTTGCAAAACTTAAAACAACATAAATGCCAGCTACCATGCTAGCTAACATCTATACAGTACTTTAAAATTTACAAATCACTTGTCATATGCTATCTTATTTGATCCTTGAATGAACCCTGGCTTTAGGTGTCATTGCCTAATTTATAGATTAGAAAATTGACCATGAGGAAGGCTAAATCCTCAAGGGTGCTTCTCTTGTCCATGCTGGACAATATTAAAAGATTGTGTCTACACTCTTGGACATCTTCCTTCATCTTGAACCAGACCTCCATGACAAGAATTCACATTGGTCTTAGTCAACTTTAACATCTACTCTAGAGACATAATGAAATGTGAAAACATGGTTTTATCTCTCAGATGGATTAATACCATTTTGATTCTAGGACAAGTTAGCATGAGAAGTGGACTTTTGCTCACTGTGGGGGAAAAAATCTAATGAGCACCTTTTAATTTTGCTTTTACAAGTTAGTAAGCAAAAGATCAGTCCCTTCTGATGGTAATGTATCCAGAGCATTATACTGAGTAAAACTTGTTAAAATGGAAGAGAGAATTTGGCAAAGGATCAGAGGACCAAAGTAGAGAAATAGCATGGTTCAATGGAAAGGAAACTGTGCTTGGAGTTAAAAGACCTTGGCTTACCTTCTTTCAGTCTCAGTTTTCTCACCTGTAGAGTAGGGTTTATTACAAAACCACAAGGAAAATACTTTGTAAAATACTTTATAAAGAGATGTTATCATTATGATGATCACATATGTTATATATAACACATTATTATGATTATGATATTATAAGTAGTTCAGCATTTATCATCTGATCATCTGTAGTTCTTATAATCCCTTTGGAATGGGATTTTTTTTTCCATTATGATTTCATTCCAGCAAGTCCCACCAGACATCACAGTATCCACTGCCATATTGGACAGCACCTAGTTCATCTGTGAGTTCCACTTGACTTGCCTGTTGCTGCTTCCCTGTCATAGCCTGGGCCTGCTAGCAGTTACCATACTTAAGTCAAACATAAATATCTTCCAAAGACTGAATATCTGTTTCTAGCTGTATGATCTGTAGTCATTAAATCTTTCAGTGACTTCTTTTCTCCTTCCTTTTTTTCTGACAGCAGAGCTGTGTGTTTTATAGAGCAATGTTTTCCCCATTACACAGTTCCATTATTTTAAAAAGAGTTGGTGATGCACAGATCCCAAGCGATATTTGTATCATAAGATGTAATACTCCCAAGAGCGATTCCCTATGCAGATTAATTTTTTAAGCTTATGAGACTGTAAGGAGCTCTTTTCTCCCACTAGGAGCATTCAAGATGGTGTCCCAGTTTCGAGAAATGTAAAAGTGAGATAGTTTCTGTCAATAGATGATGACACCATGGCTGAATTTGTAGCAGTGTCAGCCTCACTGCCTTTGACTCTACATGGTTCAGGCTTCATTGGTCTAAGTAGCCAGTATAAATTACATGGGAGAGCAGTCTAGTTAGGAGAAGAAACACCGGGCTTCATGGGAGTCAGAAGACCTGAGTTCAAGCACTGACTCTGCAACTTACATATGTGGCTATTGCTAAGTCATTTACCTCCCTTCACCTCAGTTTCTTCTATAAAAATGGAGAGGGTGGAGGATAATGATGTCTACTTCCATTATTGTAGGAATCAGATGAGGTAATAAATCTTAAGTGCCATAAAACTATATAAGGCATGTTTATACTCCAACATCTTGGTAGGGATTGATTGGTTAAAAATGATACCTCATCAGCTTCCCCATTTCCCTCTGTTCCTCATTTATTCTGTGCATTAACATCTGGGGTTTAGATGCGCTTCCCAGTGACCAATTGTTCACAAAGCTTTGGCCCTCTTCTGTGATCCAGAATGATCTAAATCATGGTCCCTATGCCAGATACCCAGTTGCTCCCTCAGCACAGGAACCATAAGGAGAAGCCTTCAGGCCGCCGTCATAATGGCTACTACTATTGACCTCTCAGCTACTACAGCACACCAATTAACCAAAGTTTTCATAGAGCTCTATTACATTAACTCTTTGATTCTAATCTTTGATATTGTTCATAACCTTGTTCAACAAGACATTGAAACCTAGAACAAGGGTTACACTTATTCTCCTTTTGCTCTTCTTAGTTTTACAGATAAGAAATTTGTCTGCCTAACTGTAATATTGTCTTGTATTTCACCCAGTATCTGACACTTAGTAGGCATTTTATAAACGTAAGTGGAGTGATTGATCGATCAATTGAGTTGAGGATGATACTAAGATAATGAACCCAGGTGACTGGAAGGATAGTGATACCTTCCATAAAAATAAGGAAATTTTGGAAGAGGGTTGGGTTTGTAAAAAAAAAAAAAAAGAAAGAAAGGTAATGAGTACAGTATTTCATATAGTATGTTTGAGATGATTTTGAAACATGCAGTTCAAAATGCCAAACAGATGATGCAAAACTGAAACTCAAGAGAGAGCATTCAGCCATGCCCAATTCGTTATGACCCCATTTGGGGTTTTCTTGACATTTCCTTCTCCAGGTCATTTTACATATAGGGAAACTGAGGCAAACAAGGTTTAATGACCTGTCCCGAGTCATACAACTAGTTTTTGAGGCCAGATTTGAATGCTATGAGTCTTCCTGACTTCAGGTCCCTCACTTTATCCATTGCAACATCCAGTTGCCCCAAGAATGAACACAGGGCTTGTGTAATGGCAAGTAAAATTATGATTTTTTGCTGTTTTTGTCTTAGTAATCTTGCTTTTGATTAGGAAAGATCTGCAGGAACACCCACAGCTTTTGTTAATGAGGCACTGGTTCTCAAGGGTTGGGATGCCCTCTGGGTCTAAAAAAGGTATAAATACTCTGAGCGTGAGCTTTTACTTTGGGGCTTAGTTTTTGTAAGAGTGTTTATTTAGCCAGATAAGGACTCTGGGAAGCTTCTAAGGAGGCCCCCACCCACCCCCTCCCTGGCTTTGAGAACCCAGATGTCATGCTTTCCTCTGTGGCAACTATGGTCAGACAGTTAGGGTCCAATTATCTGTTGAATTCAGGCAGAGGAAGTCATGTCTGTTGATCTTTTGATTCCTATGTATTTTCTTTGAAATTCAGGGAGTTGACTCCCCTGAATTAGGTGAATGATACATGTGCTTGATTAAAGTGATTCTTAACCCCTTGAAAGTTCCTTCCTTTTAGGAATGCAGATCTAAGAACCTGTGATAGACGGCCCCCCGCGTATGTTGGCATTCTTACTGAAACAGCTTGATAGAGATCTGAGTCATCCCCATAGAGATGACAATTAAAACTACAGAAGCAGATGAGATAATGAGTAAGAGAGTATAGAAATAAGGGAAGGAGAAACAGAACAGAGTCTCAAGACACACCCACAATTAGGAAGTATAAATTATGAGCCTAAAAAGAAGACTGAGAAAGAGCAGAAACAGGGAGGAGGAAATTCAAGAGAGAACAAATCCATTCTAGTGAATTATCAGAGGCATGTGGTAAAAATGACTTCCAGAAGGTTGCACCACTCATGAGTAGAAGAAGTGAGATTTGAATTGAGGTCTTCTTGACTCCAATCCCAGTACTGTACATCAGAGGTGTCAAATAGTCCCAAGTACAACCAAAGCAGATTAAACTGCAATTGGGAAAATAAAAATACAATAGAATATAGATAATATTAACATCTAATTCTCTAAAGCAATGTGTGGTCTGTCATGATCCATTTATATGGTTTAAGTGACTCTTTTTCTATTTTAATTCAACATCACTCTTGTACATGATGCCATAATGCCTCTGAGGCTGAGTTTGTTCAAATGAACTGCCCAAGGTCATTCAATTAGTAACTGAGGAATCCAGGACTAGAAGTCAGGTCTTCCGAATTCATATCTATATTTCTTTCTAATTAAAATAAATGTACCTTAACAAACATAAAGCAACTGGTTGCTGTCACCAAAAGTCTTAGCCAGACTCTCAATAGTCACCAAAATAAATCACCTTGGCTACTTTGGTCCTAGCAGGCTCCAGATCAAAGATTCTCCAGGGGCATCAGAAAGAAAATAGAGAACTAGCTCTCTGTTCTTCCTCTGTACAAAACTCCTTAAGGAATAGTTTGTCCGCAGAAATTAGCCTCATGTACAGATAGTGAAAATGCTTATGAAAGGCAATTTGTTTTCCATGAATTTCACCAGATGGCCCGGGCTGCTAGGTATTACTTACATCTCCACTTGGGGAAAATCTGTTATCTTCCCCTGTTGTCATGGCCCCATGTAACATGGCCTGAATATTATGACCTGTACACAAGGCAACCGTAAAGCATTGCATCAGGCATTTCGGTGACATGGGGGAGCATTGGAACCTATGATAACAAGCAGAAAACAGAACAAATGGGTTTTCCTGCTGCTTTTTGATTTTTCCCTTCCAGTAAGTAGATAAGGATAGAGGTAATGCCATCTCCTTCATCGGGCACTCTTAACAAAGCTGACCAGAGCCACCCTCTTAGCTCTGCCTTCCAATGCTTTTTCTATTTGATCTGACCTGATTGGCCTAGGCAGAGGTCTACAGGCAGATCTCCAAATGTACTCAGAAGGAGGTCTGCCCTTGTTATGAGTTATGACCATTATCTGTCTCCACTGAGTCCTTAAATTACATGCCCTTCTTTCCTTTTTTCTTTCCTTCTCCCTTTTCTTTCTCCCTGCCCCCTCTCTTTGGCAACTAGGATAAAGCAGAAAGAGTGCTGGACCTAGAGTCAGGAAGACCTGAGTTCAAACCTGGCCTCAGCTATTTAACTAGCTCTGTGAGCCTGGGCAAGTTGTTTAACTTCTGTCTGACTCAGTTTCCTCAGTTGTAGAATGTAGTAGTAATAGCACCTACCTCCAAGGTTTGTTGAGAGGATCAAATGACATAATATTTATAAAGTCCTTGGCACAATGCCTGGCACATAGTAGGTGATTAATAGATTCTTATCTCCTTCCGTCCTCTCTTTCACATTCTATTTCTCTCTGGCACAGCTGAAAACCAGCTGTATTCCAATAGTTAATTACAAAAGACCTCTAGCAGCCTTCTTTGTTCACTGTCTTTCAAATTCTTTATTTCCTTTTTTTTGTTTTCTCTTCTCTTTTTTTATTCTCACAAAAAACTCCAGCTTCCTTAACTCATAATGTACCTTCTGCCATCCCTCCACCTCCCCCCAGCTCAGACAGTCTGTGAAATGGCCCTCCTTTCTTTCTGTCTCCTATAGGCTAGCTCCAGTCTTTTGTAATGAACTGAAGAGACCCGATTTTCAACCGTGAAGGTTGTCCCCAGATCTGTCTAATTTGTCAGGCTGGTTCCACCTGCCATCTGAGCAGCCTCAGGGCCCCATGACAGCCCTCATTTTCCAGGCTGACCCTCCACCTCTGCACCCTGACCTGCTGTTCACATTCAGTTATTGCAAAAGGATGGGAACACAACCCACCGGTGCCTTATTGCAGTTTCAATTTCCCGAGAAGTTCCTGCAGCTTATTTTCAGCATCTCTATCTCTCCCCTTGTCTTCCTCCTTCCCCTTTGCTGTGTCTCACCTTTGTTCTTGAAGAAGTATAACTCTGACAGACATAGATCTGTCTCTCCACAGTAGAGGCCAATGCAAAGATACAAGTTCTTTTCAATCTGCGTAGTCTTTGAATTGCTTCTTTGGCCACCCTGGAAATTTTAATAGCTTGTATTTATAAGACATACTAGATCTGGCATCAAGGGACTCGGGTTCCCATCTCAACAGTGATACTTACTGATTGTGAGACTTTGGACACCGAATTTAAACTTTCTGAACCTCAGATTCTCAGCTTTTTCATCTGCAAATGAGAGGGGATACACTTGGAAGGCACCTTAGAGACTCTTGCCCCTTCCCACACTCCTCCACAACACACACACACACAATCACTTTGGAGATATTGAAACTGATTCCTAAGGTAGTTCAGTGATTTGCCCATGGTTGTAGATATACTAACAGCTGAGCTAAAATTCAAACCTATAGCCACTGTCTCCAATTTTAGACACTAATAAGTGTCTGATGCTAGATTTGAACTCAGGTCCTCCTGACTCCAAGGCAAGTACTCTATCCACTGTACCACCCAGCTACCTCATACAATGCAATTTTACATTTAATCTGCATTGTTAACATTTTCCCCATCACTTTCTTAAGTCTAGATAGTGGACAAAACAAATCAAGCCCTGATTTGTAGCATTTGCCAATTTCTAAAGTGTAAATGTCCATACCGAAAATTTAATAATAGGTTTTCATGAACCAGTTTGGTCTAGCTCCAATATGCCCCTGATTATAACTAAGAAATATAAATCAAATAGCGGTTTAGGGACTCTGGAGTGATTATATAAAGCCTTTTAAGGTCATACCCTGCAGAAAGGTAAATTTTGATTGTTTCATATCGTAGTCAACAAACATTTCTTAAGAGTTTACAATGGGCTAAGAACTAGGCATAGAGAAAAACACTAAAACACAGTCCCTTCCCTCATGGAACTCACATTCTAATTTTGTAAAAAGGCAGAAACACATACATTATAGATGGAGTAGATGGAAAGGACTCTGAGAGCAGAAGGTGTTAGTAACTGGGGAGACTAAGAAAGGCCTTCTGAGGGAGATGGGGTCTGAGCTGTCTTGAAGAAAGTCAGAGAAACTAATAGATGGAGGTGAAGGAAAGCATTCTAGACATGACAAACTATGAATACAAAGTCATGGAGATAATAGACAGAGTTGTATATAACAAGTAGACCAGTGTTGCCGGAATGTAGAATGTATAAAAGAGAATAAAGTGCAGGAAGATTGAAAAGTTAGGAAGGGACTAGATTATAAGGAATTTTTGAGATGTCAAACAAGGAAATGCATCTTTTATCCTCAAGGTAATAGCGAAGACTCTGGAGCTCATTGCCCTTTAGCACTGTTCATAGAGAGGAAACCTCTCAGTATTTACTTGTGTTGCCTTTTTCTGCCCTCGGTGGTTTTCAAAGGAAAAATAGAGGCAGGGGGAGGGGAATACGCTTTGCAGCTGCTTTGCTATGAGCTGTACCAACTGGAAAAGTGATATGACTTCACCAAGACCTGTTTGCAAAAGACAGAATCCTCTGCTATTTGAAGTGTTGACTGGATAAAAGCTGCATATCCCTCTTGTTATCTACAGTTTTTGATGGATAAACTCAAAACCCTGGAAGAAATATAAGGAGTTTGGAAGTTTTCCAGCTAAAGGAAAAAGCCTATTATTGAAATATGTCACCATTTTCTTAGGATCCTGCCAAGATGTGGGCTTAACAGTATAGAATGAGATACATATTTCCCAACAAAAGAGTTGTAAAGACCGGAAAAATTCAAAGAAAGAGATTGGTCCAGTAGGTGATATATGGGAGCAGATCATTCCCTAAAGAGACAAATGACATCAAAGCCAATAGACCAGAAGCATAAATTGTCCTACAAACAAGCATTTCTCTACGCATGTGTCAGGTTTCTGTGTGTGTGCTTACTCTCTCCCACAGACATTTTGCACATTGATAGGTTACTCAAATTGATGGGTTGCCTGTGATGGTTTGATTATCTCTGCTTTTTTCTTGCATTGAATGTTATAGTTATTCCTGGTTCTGTCTTCTAATAAGTAAATGTTAAGCTATAATCAGTCCTTCACTTGCTTTCTAACGAGTAAATGGAATGCTTATTCTTGCCTTGGCCTTATCACTAAGACATATTATTATTATCAGCACATCATTGTTGTTTATTAATATAATTATTCATTATAATTAACATGATTATATTTCATATTTTAAGGCATTATTTAATGTTTGATTCAATACTGTCATCATGACTGATTTTGTGTAAATGAGAAATGCAACAGTGAGGACTCAGGACCTCTAGTGGTAAATAGTAGGAGTATACCTCCCCCCACACCAGTGTTACTACTAGGATTCTTGAGAACTGAGTTTCAGTTTTATGGTAGCTGTGAACAGCATCCCCTTCCTCACCCAGGAAAAGCCACCAAAGTTGCCAGTATGAATGCAAGAGAGAGAGAGGAAGCATGTGATTGATACATCAGTGCCATACCTGGACTATATTCACAACTCAGTGAAGCAAGTAGCTTGAGTATTATCATTCCCATTTTACAAATAACAAAAGGAAAAGGGATAGTTGAAGACTTTATTTTTCTTTGAGATGTTGTCTATCTCCCCTAAGCTGGAAGCACAGTAGCCACTCATGGTCTCAATTTCACTGCTAATTAGCAAGAGAATTTTCCCTGCCGTATTTCCAATTTGGTTCAGTTTGCCCCTTCTTGGGTAGCCAGGTGGCCCCCTAATCCTGAGGTGTGACTCCATTGGTGCTGAGCACCCAACTGACTTAGCTTTGCTGCAGCTCAAAAGTCCTAAGCTCAAGAAAGCCAACAGATACTTCCTCTCCAGTTACTGAGATTGCACCCTGACTATCCAAGACTTATCAGATCAAACAAGTATATGAGTGAAGGAAAGGAAAAGCATTTTATCAAGTGCGTGCTAGTGTCCAGTATATCTCATTACTCATTGAAAATTGGTTTGAAGAAAAAAAGATAGATTATCCCAAACAATTCACTAGTATCTTATGATTTATGGCCTATGGCAGCATAGCAATTTGTGAAAATAGTAAGTGATGAAAATACCATTTGAACTCAGGTCTCCCCAATCCAAGATCAGTGGTATTTAAACTATACCTGAAAGCCTCAACTTTAGAAACTTCTGATCTCACAAGGTGGGTTTACATTAAAAAGGCAAAGGTTTCAAAGGTAAGAGGTAAGTTTCAAAGGAACTAAAGGTTCCACCTTTGGAACCATGACACCCGTGACCAAAAGTCAAGTCTTGAATTGAGAAGTTCAAGTGATTTCACCTTGTTTGTTGCTCACAAAAATATACTGACTAAGGCACTCTTTGGCTTGTTTTTATTGGTAGTGGCGGGATCTATCCTCAGCGTTCGAAGCTTTTTCCATAGCAGAAGGGTAATGAAAGTCAGGAAAAAAGTATGTCTGTGCTCTTTTGCCTTTTCAGGAATCACTTTTGTTACCAATGAGAGTTGCCTCAAATCCATAATTTTCAATTCAATTCAATTTTAATTCAACCAGAATTTATTTAACATTCTACTTTGGGCCAGGTCCTATGCTACATACAGGGAATACAAAGACAAGAGTGGAAATGATCCCTGCCCTCAACAAAAGTATATTCTACTGGGAAGAAACAATATATCCTCAGATAACTATATATGAAATAGATACAGAATAAATAAAAATAATTTTAAGCGAAAAGTTGAGCACGAGCATTAATTTTAGATTTTTTAGTGCAGCTCCAGAGTAGATGAAATTTTAACTATTGAATGGTTATATAACTTTCAGTTATGTATAAACCTTGCCTTACAAGATTGTGAGATGCTTGAAGGAAAAGCATTATATTCTTTACATCTCCCAACAACATTAACAATGTTCTGAATGTAAAGTAGCACCTGGTCACAAGGAAATACTGCACAATAAAGCAAAGCAAGGGCATGAGAAGTATATTAGCCTAAGGCAACACTCATCTAGTGAATCTAGGAGTCTGAGGTTTGTATGTCTTTGTTGTTGTTTCAGTCATGTCTGACTCATTGTAACCTCATTGGGGTTTTTTTTGGCAAAGATACTGGAGGGATCTATAATTTCTTTCTCCAGTTCATTTGATAGATGAGGAAACTGAGTTAAACAAAATTAAGTGACTTGCCCAAGGTCATTCAGCTAGGGAGTGTTGGAGGCTAGATTTGAACTCAAGAAAGAGAGTTTTTTTGACTCTCGACCTAGCACTCTATCCACTGTGCCACCTAGATGCCCCTAGTCTTGTAGTTCGAAGGCTTGAATCACAATCCTTCTCTTTATTATCTGTGTGACTTTGGTAAAGTCACCGAATAGCTCTGTTTCTTCATCTTTGAATGAGCAGGTTGGAAAAGATGGCGTCCAAGTTCCCTTCCACGTCCTACAATCCTTTAATTATTGGCACCTGTGGGGTCCTGTGCACCTATCCCCAGATAAAGGGCAAGAACCCAACGGTATTATCTTCAACTTGAATCCCAGCAATCTCTTTTCCTGTTACCTATAGCTCAGATGATAGTCAAGCTATTTGGTAACAGTCTACATGCCCTCTACTAGAGGACACCACAGGTCACAATGCTACAGTAACAGGCTACTGAGCAGTGGTCTCCAAACTTTTTAAATCAAGCACCCCATTAGCAAAATATGTCTGAGAACATCCACATATTTTGTAAATAATATATGCATATTTATGCTATTGTACTATGTGTATTATAGAGCATAAAACATTGAAAAGGATGAAGTAAGAATAAAATAAATATTTGAAAACCCTTTTTAATTTTTAGTTAGTAATTGTAACAAATAAATTCTTTTTTTTGTATTTGAGAGCAAAGTGATTGAATATGCTTAATTGTTTTTGAAAAATCTCTGTGTATGTCCTTGGAGATAGAGTAGACTTGTAAATCATAATTCTTTGTTAGTAATTAATTATTCACTTAATTTGATCAATGTAGCTAACCATGCAGGTAAAATTCTTGATTTTAAAATATTTGTATTGAAAGATACATAATATAATAATCCAATAATAAGCCATAACATTCAGTGAACAGAACAGCTTTTCCCCAGGACTCCTATTTCTCACTATACACAATGCAGAGACCACAAGAAAAAGTGAATCATCTCTGATTTCAACCCAGAAGAAAGTTTCCCATATAAATCCACTGTTTTTTCTTTACATGGTTCTGCTTACTAGATTATATTACGCTTTGGTTTCCTATTCATGTTTGGAAATTTCAATTGTGTTTTGTATGCATGTGAGAAATAGCAAGAAAGCCAGATTTGTTGAACCTTGGAGGGTGGGGAAGGAAAACAATGAATATACTCAAGTTGGAAATGAAAGATGGGGACAGATTGTAAAGGGTATTAAATACCAAGTAGGAGGAAGGGTATGTTAAGAAGAGGAGAGAAGGGAATTTTCCCAATGGTTGCTGCATAGATACTGTTGTAACTTTGCATTCTGTAACAGCAAGGACCGCAGCAAACACAAGAGGGCCTGCTGTACAGGTTCTTAGATTTGCTTTTCTAAAAGGAAAGCAACTTTTGAGGGGTCAGCAATCTATTTTAATCAAGCAGATATATCATTTACATAGTTCAGGGGAAAGAGTCAGCACCCTGAGCTTCAGAGAAAATACAAACAGAAATTACAAGCAAAAATTACAAAGAGGAAGACCAATAGACAATGCTTCCAACTATCTGACCACAGACAGTACATACATCATTACCAGAGAGAAAAGCACCAACATCTGGGTTTTCAACTCCAGGGGAGCTCCTTAGCGACTACGCAGAGTCTCATCTGACACACCAAACTTCTTCCAAAAAATGAGTCCCCTACAAAAACCTCACCTCAGAATATGTGTGTGCATATATATGTACTTTTCAGATCTGAACGGCATGACCCTCATGACCCAGTGCCTCATTAGAAATTAACAAAATGTATCAGAGGCCTAGTAATGGATGGGGAAGATCTTTAACTCTTTCCCTCACCCACCATTAACCTTACATTAACATTACACATATTTAGGTTATAACTGTTCCAAGGGGAAAATAAATGATGCAGAAGAAGAAAAGTTGGGACCTTACGGAGTGTCAAAAGGGTGTAGAAAAGGGATTATGGAACAATTTAAGGTAAAGGATAGGGGTAGCTGAGTTGGAGATAAGCCCCACAATTGATGATAATAATGGGTTGTGATCCATCTTCCCACCCTCTGATTGGTTGATCACGCACCCCTTATGTCACAGCCCCCTTAGAGTCAATCCATGTTCCCCTAGAACGACACAGTTCCACTTTGAAGACCATTTCTCTAATCAGCTAGCTACTGTTTGAGGAGCATTTAGGGTCTTGTCAGTCCTTGAAGTAGGGTACTTTTCAAGTCAAGGCCACAGGCATTCATTAAGTCCTTGGTATGTGGTAAGCAGTGTGCTAAGTAGTGGTTATACAAATACAAGCAAAAAAGGACAGTTCCTTACCTCAAGGAATTTTCACTTTAATTGGGGAAGACCACACAAAAATGAAAAGGTATTTGCAGAGAAGAAAAAGTATGAGGATGTGATGGTAAAATCTGGAGCATCAGAAGCAGAGAAGAAAGATGAATGAGGATGACTGGTCTAGATCCTTCCTCAAAATGGAAAGTGCAGGACAATCTCAACAATGGGAGGAGGCAACATTTCTCTACAGTTTTATCTTGTTGAGCTTAGTAATGGGTTAAAACACAGGCATAATAATACTGCAGAACCACAGATTTTACACTTCTAGAGGCCAAGGCATGGATTGTACAAGATGTAATTGGAACCAGTTACATGTGCCATACTAGGTTATGGTGGAGACCAACAGGATTGGTCTACTTGTGTCTTCATGACCATATTCTCTACCACCATCAGTGTGAGGAGCTAGTCTCACCCATGTCTGAGCCTTCTATCATATCACCACTCATCCTCATGGGATCAGAATAGAAATGGTTCTTCCTAGACTATGGCAACTTTAACTTCAAAACAAAGTTTTGTGTTACTTCAACAGATTAGACTGAGTGGCCTTTGTGAAATGAGAGTAAATTGCAGAATCTCAAAACTGGAAAATATCTCAGAGGGCTCTTAGTTCAAACTACACCTAGTCAAGAATCCCACTTCTTCAATCTAATTCAATGAGCACCTTCTAAATTACTATAAGGGACAGGGAGTACGAAGTCAAAAGCAAAATATTCCCTACTCTCAACAACTTTACATTCTACTTGAGGAGGGGAAGGTGGGATACACAAACAAACATAAAGTAATTTGGGAAATAAGAAAGCACCAAAAATTCAAGGAACAAGAAAATTCTTCAATGAAGATGTTAAAACTTAACTTTAGACTGAAGATTCCAAAGACAGAAAAAGGGAGGGTGTATATGACGAGGCAACTTGTATGGATGTGCAAAGTTTGGAAGATGGAATGTTAAGTTCAGAGGATAGATCTTAGTCTGTATTCAGTTAACTGGAATATAGAGTACAGAAAACTGATCAAGAAAATGGCAAGGTAAAGCTAGATTGTAGAGAGCCTTCAATGTCAACCTGAAGAGATTTTATTTTATCTAAAAAGCAACAAGGAACTATTGGATTTTGATTAGGGAAGTGCTATGAACAGACTGTGCATTACAAAAATTAATCACATTTTCTAAAAATGGGCACAAGTGAAGATGATAAATGATACACTGAAAAATATGGTTCAGGAATAAGAAATAGAAAAAGTCAGAGTCCTACACAGAAGCCTCATAACTGCACATCACAAATACATTCTTATAGAAAAGATTGGAAGGCACTGGATGTGATCATCAAATAATATCACAAAAAGTGGAATTGATTACATTTTAGCTATCTCATTACGTATGTGGAAGTCATTCTCAAAGTAAGAGTTTGTGTATACTCAGACCATCAACTTGTTGGAGAAAGGTCATAATTAATACAAAACTGTAAGAAAGAAGAACAATTTGAAAAAGACAGCACAAAATTAAAATAACTATAACGTGATCTATCCAAACAAGTTTTTGATGCTAAAGAAAGATAAATGGTTGAAGGAAAGAACACTAACATTCATTATGACAATTTTTGCATAGAATTTCAATGGCTATAAGTCATTTACATAAGAAGGAAACTGATCAGAAAGAGTCTAAAAATTACCTTAGTCAACAATCAACTGATCTCCTTGTCAAGCAGAATGGTGTGATATTTAGTCTTAAATAGTCTCACATATGTAAAATATGAACAGATCAGTGAATTCTTTGGAAGAAAGATGGTGAAAGATTATGAACAGTGTTGTCTCACAAAATGGAAGAGGGAGGTAAAACCAATTTCAGAAGAGGATGATAAAAGCCCCAACTAAACAATATCATCCCAAAGGCATTCAAGAATAAAAAAAGAGGGAAAAAAACAAATAAACCCCCACCAAAATGGGAAAAAATATTTAAATATTCTAAAAAGTAAACATTTTTCACAATCAATGTCAACCACCACAATCACAATCACCATATTAGGACTTGATAGCACAATTCCAGATGTACTTCTTGAGAAAGTAGAATTGGTTCTGCAGATAAGAAAGATAGGAAAAAACAGCTAGCCTAGGACAAACTAGTTATCTTAAACTAGGGCCTCTCAGGAGGTCCAGCTGGCAAGGCAATCCAATTTTGAGAAGGTTAAGGGATTGATTTCCCAGTTATGAGTGGAAGATAAAGTTATAGAAAAATTGGACATGATTAAAGTTATTTGGCCAAGAGAATATCAATTGTTATTAATCTACATGCCTACTTTTATTTCTGTATAAAGTGTGCATATGTATTAAGAGCATCCTTGATAAAAGTATATTAGAAAATAACAGGAAGGCTTTCCAAGGAGATATTCCAAAGTGGACTACAACTTTACAATAACAAAATCAACTGAAAGATGTAGAAAACACAAGATCCCTCTATGATTATTATTTGAGCAGAAGGAAGCATTTGCTTTGGTAGAGTGAAATGTCATCTTAAGGGTTGCTCCTTCATGCCCTTATAAAAATTATGCGAAATTCCTTGAAAAATGTAACAGAAATAACTTATCGATTACCACTTGAAGATTAATATTAAGTAAGGGATAGAGCAATATAACATATGCTCATCAAAGGTGTTTGCACTATTATAAAGAGAGAACAGAGTTCAATATAATTGGAGATGGGATTCCCAATAGATGGTGAGGTCCTCCAGAGAGCATCATACTGATGGCATCAATTCTAGAACTTGAAACTCATAAGCATTAAAAAAAATAGCCTATTTATCCACCCAGGAAAAATGAAGTCAATGAAAAATGTTTATTTTCCAAACTGAGATACGGTTGGATGAACAACCTCATCTTATAGATATAGATGTAGCTATAGACAATATATAGACATTTCATATATGCATATGTCACATATACGTAATCATATATGCACACATATGTGCGTATAGTGATTTAGTGTCCTTGAAAGACATCACAAATGGGCAATGAACTAGGTCCAGAATTAAACAGAAGGAAGAGAAGGGACTGAATCATTTGTTAAAATGGTTAGTTTTTTTAAATAATTCCAAAATTCCCTCAAGAAATAACAATAATATTTTACACCACTATTTTTCCAGCAATGTTATATGATTCTGGGTCAGGCAACACTACTGTCTCTGTAGAGGTGAAGTTGAGGTTTACTCCAAGAAAAATGTATAGACTCATGGTCAAGAAAAGACTGTACCAATTTGCAAACAGGGCAATAATCAGAAGAACGTGCCATCTAGTAAATATATGTCTCAAAACAAAAATGGGCTGCTCATATAAAAAGAGCAAATACTAACTAATGGACAATCCAAGTGTTCCACAGGAACCCTGGCAGTGTCAAGAGAATGTCAAGACTGATACATTGGGTGAACTCCTTTTGGCAAACTAATAGGAGAACACAGACGAGAGTTGTATGGAATGGTCAGATATAAATGGATTGGGATCTGCATCCTTGGAGGCAATACTCATATTCAGGAAATCACAAATTCATAGGAGTACTGGGGACCATCAGATAAGCTACCTTGGTAGGTCTCTTATTCCATCTGACCCTTCCTGGATGACCATACCCCTGATGGCATTTGATGACAGTAGGTCACACTGTGAATCCATGGTATACTGACCCTCTAGGAAGACATCTAAAGATCTATGCTTTACCTCCCAGGGTGACCTGTGTCTTGGAGTTATGTTTGCTACCTCAAATTTGGGGGAGGGGGTCTGTCTCCTGGAATTCATCAATTCTGTGATGATAAGGCCTTCATGAGACTGCCTAGGGCTGTAGTTCTGCTGTAGCACCTGCCTGAGGATCAACCCCTACTAAATTCAGGGTTCTTTAAGAGTACCAGATAAAAAGAAGATACTGCTAGAGTCTCCTCTCCCCACCCTTCTGCAAAGTTTTGTTTCTTGAAAGGACTGAAAGGACTGAAAGGAAGAGGTTGTGACCAGATACCAGCCTCTCTGCTCTCCTCACAATAAAAGGGAGTACCTGGTTAGAATTATTTCTATTTTTCCCCCTGCCCCTCTAAATATTGTTAGGTGAGGGGAAGCATTTCTCAGGTTCAAGTTTTACTCCTTGATTACTATCCCTTAACCTGGAAGGAGTGACCCAAACTATATATGAAAGACTTGACTTTTTCCACAAAATGTTATTTCCATAATGAACACACATAGCAAATAGTGAATAGACCCATTTGTCCAAGTTGTTAGCAAAGCAGAAATCAGAAAAGGCATCTGAGATTATACCAGATTGTGTTTGTCCTTCGCTGCCCAAGAAGACCATGCCATCAGAGAAATGATGACAAGACTTGCACTTGACTTTGTTTTGAGTGAGGGAGGGCTGTGCAGGTCACCAGCCTCACTTCTCCTCCAGAGCCATCTGAATCCAGAGACCAGATAGATACTCATCAGGATGACTGGAGATGACCCAGGATGCACTGGGAGACCTTGGGCCCTTTAGGCAAAGATCTTTGTAGGTACTCACTTAGGGTGGGGCTGCCCACATTCACTGAATAGGCCTGTTTAAGAAGTAGTCAGGGCATGGCCCCTTTAATGAGACCAAGAAAAAGAAAGATACCAGTCTAGGAGGAAAACAGCAACAGTTACTACTGATAATCACTCTAAAGCTAGGAGGGTCCAGAGGAGGCCTTAGGCAGGGGCCCATCAGTGCCCCAGCTTCAGAGTGCAGTAAGTTGTAGATTCTGAGAAGGAACAGGACAGGACAGGATGGGGGAGGGGAAGGGAAGAGCAGGGAAGGAAAGGGAAGGGGAAAGGGGCAACTGGGCATTTTTTGGCCATCCAAATTTACCTTCCTTTGGAGAGGAGAAGAAAGCGTGTGGCGGGGAGGGGGCATGGGGCAGTTACCCAACTAGCTGGGTTCCCATTCAGCCAGCTGTATCTACTCACAGCATTGTGTTTGTCCTTCGTTGCCAGAGAAAACCATGCCATAGTGAAGGAGCTTTTTCATTGGAGTGAAGAGGAGAGAGACAGACAGACAGACAGATAGAGACAGACAGAGAGAGACAGATAGATAGAGACAGAGAGAGACAGAGTCTCACATCTCATTCAAGGGAAAATTCCCCAAATCTCTGATACAGTAAGCTGGGTATGAAGATATAATCAAAGTGCCAGTTTCCTATATGTCACCTTCTTTCTAGAGCCTTTATCTCCCATCCAAAATCCTATCTCCCATTCCAGAACCCTATGCCTTCTTTTTCAAAGCTAGAAAGCAGAAGACTTGGATCTTTCCTCTCGCAGGCTCTCATCAATTCTGCTCCTCAGGCATCTGTAATTAGTATTAAGTAAGTATTATCCACCAATGAGAAGAGTTTGAAACAAAGAGCTTTTGAGTACAGGTTATTCAAGTTTTATGTAATTATGATTTCAAATAGGGCAAGTTCTAATACATGCAGCCACTTCGCAGGATTCATTATTTGCACTAATCAGGACCTAGCAATATAACTCTCCTCTCCGCTTTCACAGCCAGAAACCTATTCAAATCTTTATCACCTCTTGCCTGGACTGTTGAAGTCGGCTCCTAACTGGTCCAGCACACTCTCGCCTCTCCAAACCATCCTCCACTCAGCCACCAAAATCATTTCCCTAATGTGCAAGTCTGTCAGACCGCAGCTCAACAATCTTCACTGAATCTCTTCTGCCCCTACAATAAAATTTGGACTCCTAGCTTGGCATTTAAAATCCTACAATCTGACTCCTTCCAGATTTTTTTGCTTTGCTTTCTTTCATTCAATCTCAGCTCAACTGCTTAAATCGCCCTTTCCTAATTCCAAATTCAACTTCCTATTCCCTCTGCCTCCAATACATTTTTTCCTCAGTTCAGGCTCAATCATTAATTAAAGTGCTTTGCTTCCTTCAAAATTCAAATCAGATGTCCCCTGCAAAGGGAAGAAGCCTTTCTTGAGTCCCCTGGTTATTTATTGATACCTAATTCCTCAAATTTTCTTGGGTTTGCTTATATGTGTACATATTATGCTTACACTGTTGAAATTAAACTCCTTAAAGGCAGATTTTCATAGTTGTTTTTGTCTTAGATAGTAAATACTTAATATATGTTTAAAGAATGGAAATGAATTGAATCAAACGACAGATGTTCTCTTAACTTCTTCCTCTTCTTTGTTGTTATCGTAACAGAAAACATGTTACATCCATTTGAAAATGGTTAGGGCACTATTGTATAAACTAGTTTTAGAGACATGGTACCTACTCTACAGGAGTGTAATATACAGGAGTATAATACCAAAGATTCCCTCAATACAAATTAATATATGAGGTCTTAGCCACAGTAGGCATTGGGAACATCCTTGTGGGTCCCTAAGTGGAAAGTGCCAACTTTATTGACATTTTACATGCCCTGTAACTATTTCTGAAACCTCCCCCATTAGCATCAAAATCCTATATCCATTCGTGTCAATGTACACAGGGCATGCAAACAGCAGTGAGAGCAGCTATGTGGCGCAGCGGATAGAGCATTAGGCCTGGAGTCAGGAAGACTCATCAACCAGCGTTCAAATTATGCCTAAGATACTTACTAGCTGTGTGACCCTGGGCAAGTCACTTAACCCTGTTTGCTTTAGCTTTCCCATTTGTAAAATGAGTTGGAGAAAGAAATGGCAAACCCCTCTAGTATCTTTGCTAAGAAAACTCCAGTTGGGGTCATGTAGACTCAGACATGACTGAAAATGACTAAATAACAATAAAAAACAGCATTCAACTAATGCATACATGAAATATGTATGATTTGGGCAAGTGAAAGAGGATGACAAAGATGCCAACTCCATTCTTTCTGACTTGACTCTCCTACCCTGCCTTTCCTTTCACCCTTCTGTTCCTTGGCCTGTTCTGTCATTTTATTTAGTTCAAACCATATTTATTGGGTATCAGCCATGCCAAAGGAGCTGTGCTTTAACACTAGAGATTTTATCAAATGAAAAAGGAAGCTTTTCCTGACAAGAGAGACATACAAAGAAATAGGGCCCAAGATAGGGTTAAATGGAGGCCTGAAGAAAGATCCAGATAGGGAGATTAAGGAAAGTTTGAGGAGGGAGAACATTTTTTTTCATATGATAGCAATGGAAGAAGGCATCCTGGAGGAGATCATATCCAAACTGGGTATTGAAAAGCAGAAGAATTTCAGTAGGTAGAGATGATGGAGTGGGTTCCAGGCATGCCCATGGACCTCTGTAAACTCATGGGGGGCTGGAGAAGATAAGATGGTATAGGGAAGAGCTCATAGTCCAATTCTGCCAAGATTCCATTCTCTTCCTTGGCCTCCCTTCCTCTACTTTCTCCATTAAATGAGTTCATTATTGGGGACCATGCCCTGAATCCTTCAGCTTCTTCTCCATTTTTCTTCTCTTCTTTCTTTTCTTCCTCTTCTTCCTCCCCTTTCCTTCCCCTTCCCTAACTTCTCCCCTTTTTCTTTCTCCCTGCCATCCCTCTTCTGCTTTCCATCCTTTTCCCCTGTTCAATTCCAAATAAAAATGGGTTGCCCAGAATCCAGGAATTGTACTTTATGAGCCCCGGCAATTGCTACCGTGCATCCTTAATAGCAGTGTAATCAAAAGTTATGATGCATTTTTCTGTAATCACAAGAAATGATACTCACTTAACGTTAAGTAAAGCAGATTCTCCACCAAAAAAAAAGTCAAAAGCATTTCAATTTTCATTTTGAAACGAGTGAGTCAGAATCAATTTGGTAAAGCAGTTAACAGCGACAGTGAGCCCCTTTCCCGTTCATAACAGGTACAATTTGCTTTTAACAAACAGCCAAGCTGAGGTCTCCAATGCTGGATTAACATGGTGTATTCAAACCTTCTGACTATTGTGTATTTAAATTGGGTAATAGAGACCGTCGGAGAAGCGCCAACGTGAATCTTAAGAGGCAGCCCAATTTGCCTGCGTCTAGAAAACATCCTTTAAAAAAACAAATATAAATAACCTAGTAAGGAGTTTTCATGGGGATTTGAGAAGGAAACAGTCAAAAATCGTATCCAAAGGGCCTGTGTGTGAGCTATTAGCAGCTCCATGAAACTCCAAGTTGTGCTGGGAGAGGGTGGAAAATGTCTTTATTTTGTAAAGAGCATCTGTGCATTGTGTCTCCTCACTCTCTCCCCAAAAAGGAGGGTGTCAGCTAAAAGAGACAAGTGTTAAATTTTAATTGGGTTTAGAAAGCCGACCTCTCTCCTCTTCCCCACCCCCACCCCCAGCCCTACACACATTCACACACACTTCTGCAGGAACTGTGAAGATGGTTGACAAAATGTACTTGTCTAATGTAATTATGTGTCCCAAGGAACTGAGTGGTAATAATAATAAGGGGGAAAAATCACTGTAACCTTAAATTATCACTGTGACATTCTTCTCTTTCCTTTTTTTTTTTCTCTCTCTTTTTCTGGTTTTCCCTTTCCTCGCTTCTTAAGGAAAGTGGGTTTCTGTATTTTTTTTCTACTCCCTAGTTTTCAGGGGAATTGTAGGAGCTTGATGAAAAATTCATGTTCTCAGCCAATAATTGGCATTTTTGTTTCCCTTTTAAAAAAAAGAATGTCTAAGGGTTTAAAAAGGAACAGAAAACGAAATTCTCAGTGCTGTTGTTAAGATAAAGTCCCTAATATTGCTCAGTCTGAGGCATTCTGGGGCTCGTTCCAAAGAAACCACAATAATCCTGCCGATCGAAATTTGAACACATTCCTAGTACTATTATTTTTTTAAGAGCCAGAAGTAATGAAAGCTGACTGGACATATGCAATTATTACAACATAATCCGCTAAAAATGAAGTCAATTCAATAATACAATGTTCTACTTTCTTCTTAGTTTTTAGACTTCAAATAAGGCCTTCCAAATTCCAGCCGAAGCAGCTGTTGGCATCAATATTGTGAGGCTCTAAGCATAAGACTCAATTAATGTGATACAGGCCAAAGCTGGGTATTGATCCCCAGCTGATCTGAAGTGAAAGTCAGTGGCAGCTGCACTTGGAGCCAAACCCCACCTAGGAGAAAAAGAGCCCAAACTAGGATCAACTCTATAGGCAGCTCCCTACTATACCCTCCATAAATACCCTGCCTCAGGCTCCTTGCACAGAAACAAGAGCCCAGTACTTTCAGAGGAAATCTTTTTAATGTCAGAGAAATTGGTATACTATAGCTACTCATGCGCAGCAAGAACTGAAGGACCCAAGAATTTTGTGCATAGGTCATAGGTAGATAGAGCTTTGACTGGGAATTCTATCATTTTACTACCCAGGGTATTGGCTTGGTTGAGTTGCTGGAATCTAGCAATCCTGAGATACCCTAAGGCTTGGGAATGCCAACATCACCACTGAACTCAGGTGTCCTGCATGGCAAAGATCTCTAAGCAAGAGGGCAAGTGGATTACTGCACTACCAGTATTATGAGGAGAAGACTCTAGAAGAAGGGAATGAGAATGATATGATCTTCAGGGCAGGGGTGGGAGTATAGGTAACATCCAGGGGATCATGATTCCTCCTGTTAGTGATTCTTCACTGGTCCCGCACCCTAAAGCCTGAGTAACAAAGCACCCATATCCACCATATTAGTGCCTTGAGGCACACCCTTGCTGGACCTGTTCCACTTACAATATTGCATGACCATCAGAATGAAACCTTTCTAAGCTATATTGTATGGGGGAGATGATGGGCAAAGATTACCAGGCTAGCAGGCACTTTTATTGGATCAGTAGTATCCATTTTGTGCCACAGTTACATATTAATGACACATTTCTGTCTGATAGCTTTTATTCATTTTCATAGAATCAGGGGGAAAAAAGAACAGAAAATGGCCTTGAGTATTCTTTCTGGCATACCAAACTCATCCTGTTGTCTCTATTTTAATAACATGAAGGCTAGCCATATGTGTAATAGACAGTAGAGGGAGTCATCTATTTGATGTGTTTCCAGAGATGGTTGGCATACTCCTTCCTGTAGTAGGTGGCTGAAATACTACTGTTCATTCATTCATTCAAGGAAGTACTTACCATGTACAAATCATTGTGCTAGCCTATAAGAGATACAAAGATGAAAAATATGATGTCTTATGTTACATTTTCTGTCATCACAAGAAATCATACCTATTTAATATTAAGTAAAGCAAATTCTCCATCTAAGGATTCATTAAAGAAAATAAAGATGTTCATGCTAAAGAAGAAAAGATTTATGGGAAAAGAAAGAGATTAGAATTAACCTGCTTGGCCCCAGAAGGCAGTATTAGGAGCACTCAGTGAAAGACAGAAAGACATAGATTTGGGTTTAATATAAAAATATACTTACTTGCTAGAGAAGTCCAGAATAAGAATAAGAGTAATGAATTCTTTTCACTAAAGCACTTCAGATGAAGATTATATGACTTTATGTTTCAGTTTGAGGGGAGACACAGTGAACTGAGATGTACCTTCCAATTCCAAAATGTTGTGACTCCATAAGAATCAACCAGAGCCCTGCAGAAGACAGTAAGTCCAGAAAGCATACATTTTATTGAGAAAATGCTATTATTTGCATTTTAACCATTTTACACCTCCCCCAAATTAATTTTGGTCTGTGGACAGTGGTGGATTTAAATGGAGCCATAATAGAACTATTGTTAGTCATTACTACTGACTAGAGGGACCTTAAAGTATTTGGAGCTAGAGGCTGATCCAAGATGGCAGAATAATGTAAATAAGGATGAGTGGTTTGTGTTCTAATATGAGCAGTTGATATTTGTGTCTTCAATGAACCTTATTGTTTTCAAAGGTCATAGATGGAGTCTAATTAAACAGAAGGGATATTAGAAGAAGGGGAAGGGAAAGGAAGAAGAATGAACTGGGGACAGGGAGAAGAAAGGGAAATTATCTCACATAAGCAGGGTATACAAGTAGAAATCTATGGAGGAAGGATTAGGTGGAGTGGCTGACACTTTAACCTCACTCTCATCTGAACCAGTCAAAAGAGAGAAGATTATACATACTCAGGTCAATCAATAAACATTTATTAAACATCTAATATGTGCCAGGCACTGTGCTAAGCATTTGGGAATACAAAAAGAGACAAAAAAACAATTCCTGCCCCAAAGAAGCTCACAATCTAGTGGAGGAGATAACAAGAAAACAAATATGTACAAACAAGCTAAATACAGGATAAATAGAAAATAATGAAAAGAGAGAAGACACTAGAATTAAGAGGGGCTGAGAAGGGCTTCTTGTGAAAGGGGGAATTGTACTTGGAACTTAAAGGCAGGGAAGGCATTAAGCAGAGATAAAGAGGGAGAATATTCCAGGCCTGGAGGGCAGTTAGTCTCCCCAAGCAAAGAAATGGAATCTTTTGTTAATAGAATAATTAGGAGGCCAGTGTCTCTGGATCAAAGAGTATATGGAGGGGAGTAAGGTGTAAGAAGACTGGAAAGGTAGAAGGGAGCTAGGTTACGATGGACTTTAAAAACCAAATGGATCCTGGAAGTGATAGGAAACCACTGGAGTTTATTAGCCATGATCAAATCTGCTCTTTAGGAAAATTATTTGAGTGCCTGAATGGAGAGGAATTGGAGCAGAGAAGACTTGAGGCAGTTAGACCCAACAGCAAGCAGGTATGAGGTGATGAGGGACTGTGCTAGAATAGTGGCAGTGTCAGCGGGGAAAAGGTTATATATACAAGACATTGTAAAGGTGAAATCACCAAGACTTGGCAACAAATTGGATAGGG
Source organism: Notamacropus eugenii (assembly GCF_028372415.1). Taxonomy (NCBI): domain Eukaryota; kingdom Metazoa; phylum Chordata; class Mammalia; order Diprotodontia; family Macropodidae; genus Notamacropus; species Notamacropus eugenii. Next base: position 483,360,544 of record NC_092873.1, read on the forward strand.
GAGTGGCGATGGGGATGTTAGAGTGAGAGATTTTGAAGTATCAATGATGACACCTAAGTTTTGATCCAGTGGGACTAGGACGATGGTGTTTGTCTACTATAGTAATAGAGACAGTGGGGGAGAGAAAAGGTTTGGGGAAAAGATGAGTTCCATTTTGGACATGTTGAGTTCCAGATGTCTACTGGACATCCAGTTTGAGATGTCTGAAAGGCAGCTGGAAATGTGAGATTGGAAATCAGCAGAGAGATTGGGACAGGAAAGCTAGATATGAGAATTGTCAGCATAGAGATGGTAATCAAATTCATGGGAGGTTGTGAGCTCACCAAGTGAAGACATATAGAGGGAAAAGAGAATAAGACTCAGGACAAAACCATGAGGGACATCTCATGTTGAAGAGTATGTTCTATACAAGGATTCAGCAAAGAAAACCAAAAAGAAGGGGCAAGATATGTAAGAAAATCAGGAATGAGTGATGTCCTGAAAATCTGAGGGAAGAAAGTATCAAGAAGGAAAGGGTGATCAGTAGTGTCAAAGATGGCAGACAGCCCAAGGAGACTGAGGACTGATTAAAGGCCATTGGATTTGGCAACTAAGAAATCATTGGTGGAGGGCATTTTTGGGAGAATGGAAAAGTTGGAGGAAGCCATATTGTAAAGGGCTAAGAAGAGAGTGAGAGGAAAGAGAAAGTACCTATTGTAGATGACCTTTTTTTGAGTAGTTTAGCTACAAAGGACAGAGGAGATATAAGACAATAGATGGTAGGAATGGAAGGATCAAGTGGGACTTTTTTTTTTTTTAGGTTAGGAAAGACATGGATCTGTTTGTGGGCAGTAGGGAAGGAGCCAGTAGAAAGGAAGAAAGTGAAAATAAGTGAAAGAATGGAATGACAAAGAGGAGATGGAATAGAATGGGATCACTTGAATAAGTAGAGAGGTTAGCCTTGGTAAGAAGTAAGGTTATTTCATCATGTGAAACGCATGGGGGAGAAGAGAATGAGAAAAGGTAAATGAGTGATAAGAGAAGAGGGGGAGGGGGAAGAGAGGGCTCACAGTGAATGACCTCAATTTTTTTCTGTAAAATATGAGGCAAGATTTTCAACTGAGAGACTGATAGTAGGAGAAGGAATGAGAGATTGAAGAGGGCTGAGAAGGTTTGGAGGAGAGTGGGATAGTGAGTTGATAAGGGAGGTGTTGGATTGCTTGGCACAAGTGTGGGCCTAGCTGCTGTTGGGTAACATAAATTTGTGGTGGACATACTCAGAATGGTTGGGTGCTTTTCTCCACCTTCGTTCAGTGGTACATGAGTATGAGTAAAGGTGGCAATGGTAGGAATGATCCAAAGCTGAAGCAAATTGATAAGAGGCTAGACAAGAGAAGCTAGAGAGAAGAGGACATTCTAGAGTTAAATTGGTTCACCAAAGGGTCAAGATGGGGAAGAGAGGAGTGTGTCTACTGCAGGAGAGATAGCCTGAAAGATAATTGAGTAGTCAAGGGACTGGAGGTCACAATGAAGAGGAAAAAGTTGATGTCATTGGAACAAAAAGTATGGAGGTAGGGAAAGCAGAGGACAGATGGAAAGTCAATAGATTATGATGGTGTTAGGGGATTGTGAGCTTCTTAAATGTGAAGGTGGCACATGTGTGGGTGGTAGCAAGATCCAGATTATGACTATCTTTGTATATGGCTGAGGTAACATGGTAGAATTGCTCATGAAAAGTGAGTAAGTTCAGAAACTGAGTTGTTAAGGCATTTGAGAGAGTCAATATATATGCTGAAGTCCATAATATGAGAGCAGGAGTTGGAGAGGAGAGAAAAGTTCTGAGTCAGTGACTGAATTCATTGAAGAAAGAAGGGGAGTAACCTGGAGGCTGATAGACAACTACCAGCTACCAGGATTCTGATTAGGTGGTAGATGTGAATAGCATGAAACTCAAAGAATGAGAGGTTACTAAGTTATGAAGGGAGGGAGAGAACTTGGAAGTGGCAATGGGAAGTAAGATATATTGTAAGCCACAACCAGTAATGTGAGGATAATGAGTAAAGGTGGAGCAAGTGCTGGTAGAGGTGATCAGGTAGGCTGCGTTATCGGGGGAGTCAGGTTTCAGTAATAGCTAGAACATGGGAGGAATGGGGGAGGAAAAGATTTAGGATGAAGGGAAATTTGTTACCTGTGGAACAGGCATTCCATAGGGATGGTGGAAGGAGTGGATGGTATTGAGTTGGAACTTTGGTGTGGAAGGGTTAATGGGGATGGGAATAAGAATCAGGTGGTAAGGCTATTGTGTCTTTTAGCACAATGCCTTGCACTTGGTAGGCACTTAATAAATATTTCCTGAAATGTTCATTGAAGGGTTAAGGATGGCACTGATCAGGACTTCCAGGTCTAGGTGCAGAATTCATTAAAGCAGTGAGGTGGCTATGTGGTTTAGGTAGAGGAGAGGGGAGAAGGAACAGAAGAACCAGATTACCAATAGGGATAAAGTGGAGCATCTCCCAACTGTGGATGTATGTTTAAATGCCTGTAGTTAAGGCTAAAGACCCTCTGGGGCCATTGGTAGCATCTGTGACTTGGGGGCAGAGTCTTAGCCAGGGACTGACAATTAGAGCTTTGTCCAGGTCACTAAAATTTAGAGCGTACAATAGCAATTGCAGTTCTTCAACAGCACAGAAACAACTTAGCTTAATATCTAATCAGCAGGAATAATTAGTTGAGGTAGGAAGCTACCAGATGGCAACCTGGTCATCGTACCCCAAGTAGATTCTTTACTGGCTTCACACAGACACACATACACACACACACACGCACGCACTCATGCACATATATGCATATATACACATGTGCACAAAATCCTATGCACACACATGCATAAAATAGACCAAGACATACACACACATACATAGGCATTTACACGCACACAAACACATGCACATACACACTATTAATTAGAATTTTGCTTTGGAATGCCAAAATATAAGGATTGGAATGGAATGCAGGGAAGAGAAAATACTGGTAACCAACATCTGAATCCAGGTCCTAAAGGCTACCTGTCTCTACACCTACTTAGATTTGTGCTTCATCTCTGTTTCTATTTCATTCTTACCCTCTTTCTCTCCCTTTCCCTCTCCCTCTCCCTCTCCCCTCCCTGTCCCCCTCCTCTTCCTTTTCCCTCCATTCTCTCAGTCTCTGCCTTTCCTCCATCATCATCTCTCTCTTTCTCTCCTTCTATCCATTCATCTCTCTCCTTACTCTCTCTCTCTCTCTGTCTCTCTCTCCCTCTCCCCCCACTTCTCTTTTTTGCCCAAGTCCTTCCCTTTGCAGGCTACAATTTCTTCATCTCCTCCAGTGAAAGCCATAAGAGGCCTTCAATTGGGAAATGTAGGGTAAGGACATAGTGTATATACTGTGCAGCCTGGCATGCTGGGATTTTAAAATTAAAACTTTTTCCATCGGAGTTTGGATCCTGAGCTTATAATTATTCTATGTTAAGCACTGTGGTAGCTAGGGTAAGTAAATCAAATTTACAAATGTATCCCTAGGTCTTTTTTTTCCCCTCTTAAAATTGTTTGAAAAGAGTTTGGGCTTATGCCTTCAGAGCTGCCTGGGCTTTTATTCTTAAATCAGCCACTGCCTGTGTTGGATAATTACACGCCATTTCTGAGAATAAAGCGAAATTATTTCCCTCTTCAAAGCCAGGGTGCTTTCTGTGCAGGAAAAACTGTTCTCTTGAACCCACTAAGTGTAATTACCAAGTGGGTGGGGTTTTTTTGCAGAAATTTACATAGAAATGATAAACAGTGAGCAACAGTGGCTTTCTAATCCCATCCAGACTGGAGCTGGTGATACCATAAACCTCCAGAATGAAGTCAGAATCCACAGGAGCCCCATGGCTGCATTTACCACCTCAGGTTTTATGTGTTCAGTCACACACAGAAGACTGTGGTCTGGAGCCATGTTATGTACTGGGTCCTAGTTCCACTCCTGAATCCTTGTATTTCCCCTTATTTTATCAGTGTAGGGACAGCAGCCCAGGATAGAGGAAAAAGCAATTTAAGCTGATGGAGTCAGACTTCAACTTTAAGGAATGAAAAGTGAAAGTTCTTGTGTTTACGGAATGCCTACTGTCTGCAGAGTACAAAAATATTTGCCCTGGGGCGAGAGGGACATCACAGAAACAGAAAAGAACAGCTCATTGAAGTAGAAAATGCAGGACTATGAAACAGGCAACCTGGCTGCTACTTCTACTTTGGGCTTTAAACTCAATATATGACTTTGGGAAAGTAGCTAACTCTTCCAAACCTCAACTATAAAATGAGAGAGTTAGGGTAGATGATCTCTAATGTCCCTTCTAAGTCTAACATTTAAAATCCTGTGGTATCAGGAAGAAGTCAGTATTTACAGACTAGAAACTCCACAAGGGTGGAAGCCATCTGTCCTATCTAAACTTTTTATCTTATCCCCAGTGTTCTGCATATAGGTTCTAAATAAGTATTCCTTAACTTGAACTGTACACAAAAGAATGAATTGAGGAGAGTGAGGGAAAGGGGGAGTAGGGTTCCTGCTTTTTAAAGAACTTGGTTAACAGATTTTCCTATGGAAAATTGTTTCAGGAACAACACAGAAATAAGCTAACAAAGGTAAGTCCCTGCATAAGTCCATGACTACGTGGGGTGGTTTTAGAACTATTGTAAAGTTTTCCCCTTTTCTAGTACCTCTGCCACTTAGTTGAAATAATTAACATTAATTATTACTTAGATAAAAGATAATAAATCCTTAGACCTCAGACTGCTTATAGTTCACTCTCTCCACCCCTCCACCAAGGTTAATTTATTATGTGACTCTTTATCATTCAGAAGAATATGAAATTGGAAAAAAAAAAAACAACAGCAAGGGTTTAGATGGTAGTATGGAGATGAAACATAGAAACTTGAAAGAAAGAAAAAGAAACCAGTGAAATCTGAGTTTGAGTCTAATAGCTTAGACAGCACTCTCAACAGAAGACCATAGCATGTATTAAGAGCTGGAAGAGGTCTTTAAGATCATATAGTCTAAGACTCTCATTTTGGAGATGGGAAAACTAAACCTAGCAAATAAGGAGCAAAGTTAGAAACTATATCCTGATTGTCTGACCTGAATATCAATAATCTTAATATTGTAAATCTAGTAGAAAAAGATGTCTCTAGTAACCTAAAAAACATCTATTCAAATACATTGTAATGATAAGGTCACCTGGAAAAATCCAATTTGTGCTGCATTTTCCCAAATAGTTAGAAAGTTCCCAAGTACCAGAGGACTCATACATTCATTCTTTGGGTCACCTAGCTGTCACCTACTGGGCCTTGTCTGGTTCATTTAAATGAAGCTACATCCACACAGAATTCTTGTTCTATCCAAATGATAATAGCTTGGCCACCAGATGGCCCACAGATTCTAGGCATTGTGTGATTTTTCTGCTGTGTTAGATCAAGTGGGGCTAGCTAGAGCCTCATGACTAAACCAATCATGGTGATGTTAGAGACAGCTAAACATAAGGATTGATAGAATTCCTTTGGAGTTAAGGCCTGCAATTTCAGATACTATTCAGTCATTCTAGCTGTATCTATTTTCTCATGCATCATTAGTTGACCTAATTTTCCGTGGTGTCTAAATTTCAATGAAGGGGCAGGAGGGGGGCAGGGGGAGCATAAGTGGTAGAGTCAGAGAATCAACTAGAGAACACTGAATCAGAGAGGGCAAGTTCTTTTTCTTTTAGGTAGCTGGGGGTGGAGGAGCAGGAGAGACTATCGGAGAGAAAAAGACATGAGAATATCCCAAACAGAACTCACCAACTTTGCAGTTCTGTCCTTGGCCAGCCCTGATCACATGCATCTGTTTCCATTTGGAACAAATGAAAACCTCCCTTTTCTCCGTTGACTTCAAAGCCAGAAAGCTAGCCTCAGTTTATTGTCATTGCTGGTATCATTTATAATACTTATGGCCCTTATTACACTGCCATCAACCCAGAGATGTAGGGAGAGATGAGTAAGAAATCCAGCAGCCATGGAGCCAGATTCCTATCCAACTGTGATGAAGGAGGCTCTTCCTCCTCTCCCAAATATAAACTGATCTGATATCATGTGGCATTGTGTCAAACTGAGGACAGACCATGTTCCAAATTACTTGCATGATCTCTGGGCTCCTTTACCTAGGCTGATGGGCACAGTGCTTTGGTGGTTTTCTTTATGGACTCCATTCCCCTATGCCATGATAGCTGCCCTCCTCATTTATATCCTTTCTTTTTTTTCTCTCTCATCTCCTTTCATGGATCAGTTTCAACAACAGATTCTTAAATTTTGAACCCAAATCACTTGACATTTAAATCAGCTCAAGAAGAATGCCACAGAGAAAACAGGTAATGGGCTAAAAGGGGAGGAATGAATATTTCTCTTTTTTATCCTTACCTTTCTAAGTTTTTTTTTTCGTTCTTTCCTTTATCCTCTTCACTTTTTGTTCATTCTGTCTTTGTCTTTCTTCTTTCTTTTTCTTAATGTTTTATTAATGCTTTCAATTTGTATTACTGTTATTTCCTGATGCCCCTACTACAATACAACTTTCTTTTGTAACAAAAGAAGCACAATTAAGTGAAAAAAATGACACATTGGCCATGTCTGATTGCATCTTCCTTATCTTGTGCATGTCTGCCTCTCAGGACAATAGTCTCAGGACTATGGAAGTCCTGCCTTCAATATTTACTGACCAGGTGGTCTTGGGCAAGTCATGTAATTTCTCTGAGTCTCAGTTTTCTCATTTGCAAAATAAAAGTGAGAATATTCAAACTACTTAGAAGCAGCACAGGCTCAATAAACCTCTCAAGTGTGTTATGAAATATATATCTTTTAAACTGAAAAATACTCTGTAATGTAAGCTAGTATTTTGTTCATCCTGTGATGCAGGGAATAGTACCATCCCTTCAGATACACATCAACATTCAAATATGTTAGCTTAGGATGGAGGAATGAGAGAAGAAGATGTATATGTTTCCATAAATACAAACTGCATTCCAAATCTTAGACTGTTATCTCAAAAATGCTAGTGACAAGAGGTTCCAGGAAAGGATGCATGGAGAGATTTTGCACAAAATGACATAAATAATAAACATTTATTTATTAAATCCTTCCAGGCACTGTGCCAAGTGTTGGGGATACAAAAAGAGGCAAAAGAAAAAAATAATCTCTGCCTTCTAGAAGTTAATCTAATGGGAGAGATGATATGCAAACAAATATTGACAAAACAAGTTATATGCAGGATAAATGGGAAATAACAGAGGGAAGGCATTGAAATTCTGAAGGGCTGAAGGAGAGATTTCAGATGAGACTTAAAGCCAGGGAAGACAATAAGCGATTGAAGGAGAGCATTCCAGGCATATGGGACAGAGAAAATGTCCAGAGATGAATATCTGGTTCTCAGAACAGCCAGGAGGTCAGTGTCCCTGGATTAAACATGTCAGGGAATAAGATGGGGAAAAAAAGACTGAAAATGTAGGAGAAGGCTAGATTATAAAAGGCTTGGAATGCCAAATATAGCATTTTGTACTTGATGCTGGAGGTGATGGGAGCCCCTAGAATTTTATGAGTAGAGGAATGACGTGGTTGGACTTGCTCTGTAGGAAAATCTTTAATGACTGGTTGGTGATTTGACTGGAGGAGGAGAGACTTGAAGTGGGCAGACCCACCAGGAGGCTATTGCAACAGTCCAAATGCGAGATGATCAGGGTTTGCTAGAAGCAACATTGTCAGAAGAGAGAAGTGGGGTGTATAGGAAAGAAGCTTTGGAGATGAAATTAGCATATCAAGTGCTTAACATACAAAGGACAGTGGACCATAAAACAACAAAATAATTAAATGTCTGGGAAAGGGTTAAGTTGATATTTCTCTGGGAAAGCAAATAGAACTGGAAATGTGGACATGGATCCCAATCACCCAGATTAGTTGATATCACTTTAAGAGTACAGTTTGGAAGAAAGTTAAGGCTTTTAGAAAAATGGCATTCAGAAAAGAGGAAGATAGTTGAGTAAAAGGGACCTTCCTTGGACCTTTAATCTGAGTCTACATATATAATATAAGAAAGAAAGTCCAGTTCAGGGTAGTCCTATGAGTAGAATCCGGTGAAAACTACTGATTCAGGACTTGTGTCCAAAAAATGAGTAGTTTTTCTACTAGGAAATAAAAGGAACCCATAAGTGGTTTTCCATTGAGTTTAAACTGGCTTCTTCTCTGAAAGAACTTCTAATGAGATTTTCTGATATATTCAGAGAGATGGAAGATATGGGGGACAACCCATTTGGGAATTATTGACCCATCAAGATTTAGAACTAAAAATATTCTTAGAGATTTTTCTAGGTCAGTGGTTCCCAAAGTACTATCTGGGAAGCCCTAGGTCTATGGAGTCAAATCTATTTTCATAAATGTCTTAATTCCTAGTATAGCAAATGTTGGTAGATATAACATGCATAAATAAAATCTCTTTGGGATTCTCAATTACTTTTATGGATACAAAGGAGTGTCAAGATCAACGTGTATGAGGATACTACCTGTAGCCAACAGTCTCCCTTGACAGATGAATAAACTAAGAGATGGGGAGACAGAATGTGTAGACTAGGGTCACACAGCTAGTTAAGTTGTATAATCAAGACTAGACATAAGTCTTCTCACTGATATTCCAATGCTCTTTCCACCTAGAGGCAGTTGGGTGGCACAGTGAATAGAGGTTGGGGTCTGAGATCAGGAAGTCTGGAGTTCCTCTTCAGTCTCAGAAACTGACTTGTGACTCCTGGGCAAGTTACTCTACCTTTCTAAGCCTGTAAAATGATAGAGGGGTTAAGCTGGATGATCCCTAACATCCCTTCCCCAGCTATCATTTGATAAGTTTGTGGATTCCTAGTTCCTGATGTCCCCTAATTGAGAGTGTTTTCTTTAAAAAAATGATAAGGAAAAGGGATCATCTATTTCTACTTCTTCTATTTCTCTTTCCTGCAGAACTGTCCACCTTTAACGCACATATCTGGTTAAGCCCCTTAGTGGTCAAAATAACCTGCCTTGCTGTCAGATAGCCTGCTGGTCTCCATGACTTCTCATAAACCCTCACTGCAGCCATTGACGTAAGTCAGATGCTGAAGGCCCCACTCAGGTTTGCCATCATTCATGGATTCACTTGTCAATGATGCCCCTTGTTCCCCCACCATTGGCTGCTACCATGAGTGCTAACGTTAAAGGTGGACACTTAACACATTTATTACATACGGGGCTTATTAGATAACCAGGCTTGGTGGTGATAAATTGGCTTCGTGCTTCATTTGGACTCTCAATGCTCGGCAGGTTTTTCTAATTTAGTTTTGCCGTGGCTCAGCCAAGATAGGATTGGGGGCAGAAAGAAGGAGAAGGGAAGAAACAAGTCTGTGTTGTATATCAAATCCTTTTCGTGCCTCTTCTTGGCTCAAACACTACGGCCCTTCTAAGCTGCTGTCCTCAGCGGCATCCTCAGTGCTGTCTTCCGAGGGGAGATTGCTTTTCTTAAAGCACCAGAGTTCTTTCATGACGACTCCTCCATTTATTATGGATAGTTGCTGCTTTTGTCCAAAGCTGTCATATTTTCCTTTCTCTCCTTCCTTTTAAGTCTGGGTTTAAACACATGTGTGCATGAACACTCTCACACATGCACACAAAAACTAAACTTGGGAGGGTGGGGAGATGGGGAAAAAGAGGCGGGAGGGATTGTTGGTTGGGTCCTGGGTGACTTGCTCTGTACCTGCCACCTTCTGAGAGGCTTTAGATCTCTCTCCCTCCAAGCAAACACCAGGGCATTGAAGGCTGCTTTGAAACGTGGCAGGCTTTTGAGTACGTGTGTGCGTGCTTGGGCAATGAAACAAGAAAATCTATTTTCCTATCAGAGTGACTGACACTTTTTTTTTTCTCTTTAATGCGGGCCTTGATCTTTTCCCGACTACATTTTCTGATTCCCACCAGCTTTCCTTATCGGTGGGTGAACCTTCATCAAAGGACTAAGAGATTCTAGTGATGGTCCTTGATCCCAGGGTCTCCCCCAGACTTATCCTGACAAGCCTCCTAACGGCGTCCCAAGGGCAACACCTGGTGAGCAGATGGTGGCTGGGATTGCTCTCCCCTTGAATGAGGAAGTCCCAAGATGCCACGCTGCATGACAGACTTGGACTAGCCCATAGTGCAAGAAGACATATGCTTGGTGGGGCCCCTTCTACCAAAGCTGCTTTTTTATTTTTTAAATACTTAGGAGGCTCTTTTCAAAGGATCCTCTTTTCTTCTGCTTATCCTACTCCACCAACATCCTCCTGTTCAAATAGCTTTGTGAGTTTCGAGTTCAGTGACAAGAGCAATGTGGCATTGTTCTGTGTGTGTTTGTGTGTCTGTGGGTGCAGAGACACCATTCATGGGAGATGGGGATGAGATCTGTCATTTCAATAATGTCAAGAACTCCTATCAGGAATTTCCTACACCAATGCACATTGGCACCTTCTCCTCAATCTAGAGTCTTTAGAGAGCTGTCTGGAAGTGGGCAGATAGTCAGTATGAGTCAGAGGCAGGATTAGAACCCAATGGACTTGACTTCTCTATCATTTCTTAAACTCTTTACCTAACCTGCCCTGCCCCACCCCTCCCCATTTCTCTGGATCTCTCCTCTTTCTTTATCTCTGTCTGCCTATGTCTATCTCTGTGTGTCTTTCTCTGTGTCTGTCTCAGTGTCTCTATGTCTCTGTCAGTCTCTGATTCTCTGAGTCTCTGTTTCTCTATCTCTCTGTCTCCCTCTCTCTCTCTCTCTGTCTGTCTCTCTGTCTCTCTTTCTGTCTCTCTGTCTCTGTCTCTCTCTCTCTCTCTCTCACACACACACACACACACACACACACACACACACACACACACACACACGCTTTCCCCTCTCTCCCCTGTCCCTATCTTTTTTCCTCTGGATCTCTCCTCTCTCTTTGTGTTTCTATGTTTGTATCTGTCTGTCACTCTTCTCCTCTCCTCCCCTCTCTCTCTCTCTCTCTCTCTCTCTCTCTCTCTCTCTCTCTCTCTCTCTCTCTCTCTCTCTCACACACACACACACACACACACACACACACACACATACACACACACACACACACACACACACACACACACACACACACACACACGCTTTCCCCTCTCTCCCCTGTCCCTATCTTTTTTCCTCTGGATCTCTCCTCTCTCTTTGTGTTTCTATGTCTGTATCTGTCTGTCACTCTTCTCCTCTCCTCTCCTTCTCTCTTTCTCTCTCTCTCTCTCTCTCTCTCTCTCTCTCTCTCTCTCTCTCTCACACACACACACATACATACACATAGAGAGACATACCACATACACACACACCTTCCATATGTACACATACACATATAGAATTATAGATAAAGATGTGCATACAGAGACATTTAAATAGCCATATTGAGATAGAAAATAGCTAGAATTTTTTTTAGCAAAATTATCCCATTTGACCCTCACCACAATCCTGTAAGGTAGGTGCTATTAATATCACCATTTTATAGGTGAGAAAACTGATGCTGAGAGAAATTAAGAGACTTACCAAAGGTCATACAACTAGTGTCCAAGAAAGAATTTGAACTCAGATGGTCTGAGTTCAAATGATTCAGATAACGAATCTGTCTGGCCCTCTCTCCACTGTACCCTCTAGATAAACAACATACACACACACACACATATACACACACACTTAAATATAATTATCACAAGAATTCACTTTTATGTGGATTTATATCTTGTGAATCAAGATACCTTTGAAATGATCTCTAGCATGTCCTTCCAGCTCTGACGTTCCCTGACAATGCACACATGGGGAGCTGTGCTCTCTCACCCAAACGGTCACTCAGGGAGCTCCACTGAGATCGGAAGGGACATAGAGAAGCCAGTACTGAGACAGAGGGGACGAGAAACCACCCAAGGTGCTTGGCTGATATATTCACATTGCACTAACTGGTTTTATGTTTAAGCAGTCCCCTTTCCAGCTCAGAATGCAATCTTCTCGCATTAGTATAATCATACCATTTGAGAAACCCTAACAACTCCAAAAGAGAGAGATCCCATGCCTTAAGTGAAAGCAAGATCTCTCATGAAAGCCTCAGGGAAGAAAGATAGTCCCAGAAAAGCCCATAAAAATAATGATAGCAAGAATTCACACTTACCAGTGAATTTTATGGCTTGCAAAGCCCTGACAGGTTCTCACCATAGCCCTATCAGGTATATAGTCCAAGGATTATTTTCGCAGTCTTATAGATAACGACACCGAGACCTAACAGGGTGAAGGACCTTGCTCAAGGTCACACAGCCAGTCAATATCACAAATGAGATTTGACCTCCAGCCTTCTGACTCGTGGCTTAGTAGAAAAAACTCTGCATTTGAATTCAGAGGAGCAGGTTCCAAAGCCCACTGCCAACATCAATTAGCTTTATAAACAGATCACCTCTTCAGGTCTCAGTATCCTCAACTTTGAATGGTGATCCCTATGGTCCTTGCCAGCTCTAAACTTGTGACTCTAAATGGATCTCTTTCTACCACACTATGTTGCCATGTCTTCTCTTTTCTGGGACTACTATTTAAGAGTGTATAACTGACTTCATCTGTTTGACCTGAGAAGCTGGCTGGGCAACTGCCTGTGTGACTTTCAATGTTAATGGAGCAGTCAAAGACTGGGTAGGGCAGCTGGGTGGTGCAGAGTGCTGGGCCTGGAGTCAGGAAGTCTCATATTCCTGAGTTCAAATCTGACCTCAGACACTTATTAGCTGTGTGATCCTGGGCAAATCACTTAACCCTGTGTGCCTCCATTTCCTCATCTGTAAAATGAGCTAAAGAAGGAAATGGCATACCACCCCAGCATCTTTGCCAAGAAAACCCTAAATGAGGTCATGAAGAGTTGGATACAACTGAAAAACACAGTTCAGCAGAATTACAGGAATCTTAGAAGAAACAAATTTCAGAATGGGATACAGTATTATCACCCCCACCTCAACTCTGCAGTACAAGGGAGTAGTCAGTGTCAGAACACATCAGAGAGCAAGCAATGTATTATCCTTTTCTGATGGAATGGCACTGGAGGAGGTACTACCTGCTGGATAGGCCCCTTAGGAATCTGGCTTCCTGGAAGTTTTCCCTGTTTGGTTTATAGAACCCATTTGAGCATGAATGTAACTGGAAATCTCTTTGCTGTTTTCTTCTGTTGTCCTTACCTTGTCCTGACAATTATTCCAAGATTTGTTTACAAATGACCCTCATTCCAGCTTCTCAGTCCTGTATTCCATGCCTTTTACTAAGGAACTTTCATCTCTGAAAAATAAATATCTTTTAGATACATGACCCTCTCCCAATTCTCAAAAACTCATTGATTCATGTAATTGAGGACTATTTTATTGAGTATTCAAGGGCTGAACTAGAAGCAATGAATGGGCAAGAAGCATAAGGTATGATCCCTACCTCTAAATGTAACTTCCTTTGGGGGCAAAAATCATGTCTTCCTTGAATCTCCTATACTTCTTAGTAAATGAAGAGATAAAATCTATACATGTAAAAATATGACTAACAAAACAAACTTACCTGAGGCAAAAGAGAAGTTAATATATTAGCTGAATTTCCAAGAAAGGAGGAATAACGATAGACTGGGTGCTATATAATTGTGGGAAGTAATAGGAAGTAAGTTTGGCAAGGTAAATTGGAGTCAAATGAAGACTAGGCTGATTTGAACCTTGTCCATTAAACCATGAGGAGTCACTGAAGGATTTTTCTTTCAATGACTTGTGAATGGGAAGGAATGTGGGAATGGTGCCAGGAAAGCTTCTAGGGCCATAAGAAGAATAACATTATCACATGGATCTCTTTCTGAAGGCCTGAGGCTACAGAGCTTCATGAGGGTAGACCAAGAGGGAAATCTTAAGTCTTGTTCTGACAAGACAAGTGGAACTTTGCATCCACTGTGATAAACATCTTCACTCTTATGGTGATAGATGAGTGCAGCCTGGTTGGGAAGGCAGGAATACACATAGGTTGTAATTGTGACAGGAAAATGGTCAAATTCAGGTCTAGGTCTAACTCAATCTCTAGAAAATGAGGGTGTCATTAATTAGCCAAGACCAATGAACTGGTGTTTGTTAAGTACTTTCTTTTAAGTGAGATGGTAACCTCCATGCTACCCCATGTCTCCCAGGCTGAAGGAACACTAACTAATTGGTCCCCTTGTTGATTCAGGCCCCTGCCAAGAAATGAGGTGTTGACTGTTGGCTGGCAGCTTTGCTTTTAGAAACTGGAAGGTGAGATGCTGGGGCAGAGCTGGAGAATAGCATAGGTGTGGTTTAGGAAAGACAGAGATGGAGGTTCAGAAAACCTTGACTCCAGCATTCCAATCAAAGGCAATTCCTAGGTGTCCAAACCAGGTGTAGGAACAAACACAGGCATATAAATGATCCCTTCACCACCAGCTCTGGAAAAGTCATAGTAGGAGAATTTATCACAACCACATTAGTGATTCTAGATTAGGGCTAAGAGTAATGTTCAAGGTCCACACAGAGATGTATGGGATAATCCAAGCAACCTTTCAATTCAGTTCACTTCATCAAACAGTTATTAAGCACCAACTCTATGGTAGGCATCTGCAATACAAAGACAAAAATTAAATAGGTCCCCACTCCCTGCAAAGGAAGATGGAAGTAAGAATTCTAAGAATTGGAGGAGATGGGGAAGAACATTCCTGAAATGGGGAGCAGCCCATTCGGAGGCATGGAGGTGAAAGTCATGCTTGGAGAATAGTAAGGAAACCAGTTTTACTGGAACACAGTCATGATTGGAGGAGAGGGAAATGGCACAGGAAAGTAGGGTAATGTGAAATCAATCTGGAAAGGTAGACGAGGTGCTCCCTGCACCTTGGCTTCCTTCTCTGTCAAATGCAGTGATTGAACTAAATGATCTATGAGGTCCCTTCCATCTATGAATCTATATAGGATCCTGTAAGCAAGCAATGGTCTCTGTCTTCAAGTAGCTTACAGACTTGGTGAGAAGGAAACTATCAAGACATTAAGTCATTCAAAACAATTGAATACTCAATCATGTCATACTGTGTATGGCTATTAAAGATATTCAGAGAAGGGAGGAATTCACATGGGCTGAAATATCTAGAAAAGGAAACATCAATTGATTGGCCTTTTATGGAAGAAAATGGCTTAATTGAGCAGAGGAAGGAAGAGGGGATTTCAGTCAGGGGAAATGATAAAAACAAAACACAGAGAGGTGAATTAGTCTGGCATGTGAAGAAAACAGTGGAGAGACTTGCCTGATGGAAGAGAAGAGTTTATAGAGAAAATTATTCTGAAATAGATTGGGATTGGTACGGTATGGAGATAGCAGTGCATTTGCAGTGAAATGATCCACATTAAAGAGCTATTTTGTCATTTACTTCATGTATAACCTTGGATAACTGATGTAAACTCTCTGGGACTCAATTTCTTTATTTGTAAAATGAGGCGATTTTGACAGAACTTCCCATTGAATTTGGGAGCTCAGATGGAGCACTTCATTCTCCTCAGTCATCCTTTTAGTTCTTAATCTAGAATCCTATGTGCCTATTTTAAGGGTATGTTATGTGGACATTTGGGTTTCTGAAAGAAGCAGAAAAAGAACATTTCTGTGTGTGTGTGTGTGTGTGTGTGTGTGTGTGTGTATGCATGTGTGCAACACTGATAAAAATCAACTTGAGAAAAAACACAGCTTATAAGATAAAAATGCTTGAGGAAAGACAGACCAAAGAGAGAAAATTCATGACTGAAGGTGGGGACCACTGTAAGCTATGATAAATCAGGACATTTTCTTAGGACTGTTTTCAAGGTCTTGAATCTTATAATTGAGAAACTATAAATCAATAACTATTTAGGAACTATGGAACGATTATATCAGTCCTGTTAGAGTCATACCTGTCAGAAAGGTAGATTCTTTTGAGTTTCACAACAGAAGGTAGAAATGAGCCATTACAGGGCATGGTGGTATATGCCTATCATCCCTAGAACTAGTAAATTTGAGGTTGATGGATTACTTGAACTTGGGAGTTCTGAAATGTAGCCAGCAAAGCCAGTACAGTGTCTTAGCTAAGTCTGTCACCGATATAGGTAGTTGCCAAGAACTGAGAACCACCAGACTGCTTAAGGAGGAGAGAATTGATCCAGGTCAGAGGTGAAGCAGGTCAAAGCTTCTGTGAAGATGAGCAGTGAAATTGAGTCCATGGGAGAGAGAGAAAATGAAGGGAAGGAAAAAAGGAAGGAAGGAAGGAAGGAAGGAAGGAAGGAAGGAAGGAAGGAAGGAAGGAAGGAATTAAGGAAGGAAGGAAGGAAGGAAGGAAGGAAGGAAGGAAGGAAGGAAGGAAGGAAGGAATTAAGGAAGGAAGGAAGGAAGGAAGGAAGGAAGGAAGGAAGAAAGGAAGGAAGGAAAAAAGAAATCAGTGACAACACAAAACTCCTGAGTTGGCAGCATTAGTAACTCTAGAATAGAGAAGGTGAATACAGGAGAGATCAGAAGAAGTCAGGGACAGAGGACACAGAAGATGATGAGAGAGTCTGCTTACAGAAGATAAAAGCTGACAGGAGCAGAGCCTAGTTTACAAGCAAGAGGAGTGTTATAGCTCCTGGAGGTGGACTG
Source organism: Notamacropus eugenii (assembly GCF_028372415.1). NCBI lineage: Eukaryota > Metazoa > Chordata > Mammalia > Diprotodontia > Macropodidae > Notamacropus > Notamacropus eugenii. The sequence goes on from NC_092873.1 coordinate 483,377,254, forward strand.
GGAAAAGCAGAAGTGTTTTAATGAAGAGCTGGCTGGGTTTCTAGGAATTGCTCCCTAGCACTACCTACAACCTGAGAAAGGAGAAACCTCTTAGGAGTATCTCTGTTGACCTTTACTGTCTTCTACAGCTTAAAAGAGGCAGAAGGAGAAGGGAAAGCTTTGGAGCTTCTTTCGTGGAACAGGAACACAGCTACAATGATATCCTTTTGCTGAAAGAACATAATACTTTCTCAGTGCTCTGCCAAAGGATGACTGAATGCTAAAAGAGCCTGATACTGCTTTGGTGGCCTAAGAGAAGCAGAGGGGAAGCTTTGACCAGCAGGAAAGCTATGAAGACCATAATGGGAGAAGTTAGCAAACAAGTGGTTTTGTTCATTTGGTGATACATGGGGCACATTGTTACTTAAAAGATCAAGGACATAGACCTATACTCCAGAGTCATGAGCTACTCCAGGCACATGGGTTTTCCTACTCATGTATCTCACTATCAGGTTTCCATAAGGATGTATGTACTCTGTGCACTATGTGCATTGGTAGAAGAATGTGATATGTTTATGGGTGAATTATGATCATTTAATTATTATTCCTGCTTTTGTCTTTTACTGAGAAAATTACTTATTTTTACTTTTTAAACAATTACTTATTGCTTTTCCTTATAGTTTCATAGATATTTCATGTTTAAGTCAATAATGTCATCATGACTGATTTTGTACGAATAGGAAACACACTAGAGGGGGCTTAGAAACTCTAGTACCAAGTAGTAAAAGTATATCTCTAAACACACACAAGGGTAACCTCAAGAACCTTGACAGTATGATAAATAGCAATGCTACTGCACCTATAGCCACCTGTACTTCTCTCCAAAACTACTGCTATAAGAAAAGAAAGAAAACAACCATGTGAGTGCAGATTAAGGGTAAAAATGTTAGCCCAAAGTGAGAAAAAAAAGCATGTATGGGCACCATGCTACATGCCATGCCTAGGCAACTTTATGATCCTATGATCATTCTGTTACCCCACACTCCCTCAAGACAATTATTTTAAGCTATTCAAATTACTTAGGACTATTTCCCAAAATATCTAGGAAAGACAAAGGGCATATAGTTGGCACTTCTTAGAGATACTCAAAGGTCAAGGAGGAAGAGAAATTCATAACTTTGACATATTATAAACTATGAAGAAAGATGCCCTGAAATCTTAGTACCTAGGGCCTCAAGTAGTCATACTATATTCTATTACTCCGAATCACATGTAAGTTCTTGAGAAGGCAATTGAAATGTTGAAATTAATGTTATATTTTTGTCAATAAGTAGCCCCTTTGTACTGTTTAAACCTCTTTTTTTCTTTTTTCTCTATTCTTTTCTTTCCTCTTTCCAACATCAGTTGTCTTCCCTCTTCTCTCCAATCTGTTCTACTTTGAGCCAACCAGTAGCTCCCATGGTTACTGCTCATACTTTGAGTAAATTTCAGAACTTTAAAGTTGCTATGTTCTTTAATTCTGTGATTAAATCTTGAAAATCAAAAATAATTAAGAATCCAGCCCTCCATCATTATTCAAACTGCAGAACTGATTCTGGAACTGGAATGGATACTAGCAACAGAACATCTGGTCCAAGTTCTTAATTTTTAGACTGAGATTCAAAGCAATTGAGACTTATTCCCAGGTACATAGCTGCTACTGGAATGCTTGTCTCCTGACTCCTAAACCCAGTTCTTAAATCTCAACATCACAGCCTCCAGCTCTCATTCTTTTACTTGATCTCAAAATTTAAAAACAGCATTTCCTAGTTCAAGGTGGAGTTCTTCATATATTTGAGAGTCCATAAAATGTAACTGCAGGCAGTTTACAGAATATTGGTACAGAAATGGCTCTGTCCATAGGGCTGGTGAGTAAATTGTAATGCCACCACATGCTGATTGCACAAAGTACAAAAGAAAGATCTTCAGAGGGGATGAGTATCAGAAAGAAAAAAAAAAAGGAAGACTTAGTCCCTGCCTTCAAGGAGCTCTTAACCTTACATGGAAGAGCAAAGATGAAAGAATAATTGTGGAAAAGTATAGCAAGTACAATATAATATAGTATGAACAGAATTTGGAGTTGTTAGAAGATCCCAAATGCCAATGGTGAGTTTGGGGGGTTATATTACCCCACTGGTTTACTGGACAATTTCTGCCTCATTTCGTTGGACAGAGGAGATTGTTACCAGAAAGCCAGAAAGGAAGCACCATCTGGGACAACGTGTGTTTTCCAGACAGATGGTTGACTATTCCAGTCCTGTTTTATTTCTGGCTATGGATCACACACCCCACAGCTATACTGTAAAAATGGGATGTGACGGGACATGGGATGTTGTCAGGGTGTTGTTTCTGGAAATTTGGGATAAAAATAAAACTTATGATCATCTCCTTGTTTTTGTTTTTGTTGTTGTTTTAATTAATCTGCTATTCAGCAAAGTCAAAACCAATGCAGCCCCAGAACTGGAAGCAGCATTTTGTCAAATTAACCTTGTGATGGCTATGTGGCTATGTAGAAATCCTTAGGTAGAGCATGTGGGTATTGTCAAACACTGAATGGTTGAGGCTAGTGACATGTCTTAGAAGTATAAAATGATATAGTCTGTACAAACTATAGACCTTCACTCTCATTCCTTCCCCCTACTACCGTTACTACCACCACCACCACATACTTAGAATTGTAAGTGGAGAGAACCAGTCAGGACTGGTACCATTTTAAGTTTATCAGGGTTACTAGTGACCTGTGTCTTTGGGCCCAATATTGGGCTTTTATTGGTAAAGATCTGGAACTTGGGGAATAAACCAGTAATGAAAGATGTCCACATTGAAAAGTGACATGGATGGGAGAGCAATTATTCAATTTATCAGAGTCATCAAGAAGAGCTAGTTCATCCATCATGCAACAAATATGGTTGAACATCTCCTATGTGCACATATATCACCTAGGGGAATATTATTGATGATCCCTGCCCTCAAGGAATGTATTAGTCTGGGTAAGGAGACAAGACATGCACACATTTTTTTCCCCATATGATAACTATTTTTGTCACTCCAATAAAAACTGACTTTAATGCTAGATAGTGGTATGGAGGTAAACCTGGGTTCTCAAGGGCTACAGCAGCCAAGTACAATCTGGAAAGGTTTTGATTAAAACCCTAGAAATGACAAAGAGTTTATCTCTCTTCAAATCAGTCTAACTAAGTTTAAAGAGGTAACTTAAGAAGATGGTCTACTAACACTTTGAGGGGCTACAAGATGAATCAATGTTGGGAGTATCTGCAATGAAAACTGCAGATTCTTGAAATATTAGAGTTATCATTGTGTATCACACACCCCCTACCAGACTATAAGCTCCTTGAGGACCAGTATCTTAGATAAATTTTTCTTCCTCACTCTTCCTTACTAGAAAAGCGATGCTTATAATATTAAATCAAACCAAAAAGATTAAATGGCAGCACTGGTGTGGAAGAGGGGTGGAAAAAGGCAGAGAGACAGGTCTATGATATCATTGATGTGGAAGCTCCCTCCGGAGATGCAGTGGAAAATTAGTTTGTAACTTATGTGGTCAGACTTTGACATTGAAGTGTTTCACATTCATGATTCTGTTTATTTGTGGGTTGGCCATCGATAATTAAATGGCAACTTTGGGAGATTTGCCATATACTGTGGAAAACAACAGATGACACATGTATGTAAAAAAAAAGCTAAAAATTTAGTAAGTCATAAATTCTGTATAATATTAATCTATTTTATCATTTACTATAATAAGTATATTTACATAAATTTATTATAAACAGTTACATTTTGTTAAAAGTTCCAGTACTCCAAAGAATTCTGTGTTAGGCATTCTCTATGGCACTCCTCTTCTTTGTCTCTCTTGCATCCAGACTCTGTCTTGTTTTCTTCTGCAGTTATCTTGTATCTTGGACTTTTCATAGGAAAAGGAAATGCATGAAGCAGTTGTAGTTGCACTGGCAGCTGTGATGATTCTGTGTAGTGTACAAGATACTAATGTCTTGGATAGAAGATACGTTTTTATTGGTGAAGTGTGGTGTTTTATAAAATATATCAGAATTATTAAGAAATAAAAGTTTAGAGTGGTGCCCAGAGTTATTTGTGTTTTTTTCCATTTGCCCAATTTCCCCCTATGAATGTCAGGGGATGACTATAGTCTTAGAATGTAACCTAAGCAGGTCACCTGAGAGGTGAGGTTCATGATTATATAGTTCACACATCAGAGGTGGGATCTGAACCATGTTTTCCTGATTTCAAGGCTGAACCTTTATTGGCTAAGCTAGGCTACACCTCAAATACAAATATAGCAATAAAGATGATTCACAATCATATTGTTCTGGAAATGAAATATTATTATATAGTAAAGAATGATGAATGCAAGGAATTCAGAGAAACTTGTGAAGAGTTGTACAAACTAATATGAAGCTAAATTATTAGCAGAATCAATAGAACATCAAAATGACAACAGTATAAATAAAAAAGGTCACCAAGAGGAAGTTAAGTTCTGATTGATTTGAAAAAAGACACATCAAAGTCATGAAAAGGAGACAGGAAAATATACTTCCCCAGTCAAAACAGAGAAACAAGGGTCTATTAGAACAGAATATCATACATGTTGTCACACAAATTTTTGTATAAGATTTTTACATTTTATTCTGTCAGTCACAAGGAAAGGTTTAGTCTTTGCATGGATGGAAAATGACTGTGATTAAAAACAAGAAAAAAGGCATTAATAAAACATATTTAAAACACTTACATGCATTTTATGACTTATAAGGAAAGGTGCAACCATTCTTATCGCCATTTCACTGATGAGAAAACTGAAGTTAAGAACGTTAAATGATTTGTCCAAGGTCACTCAATTTGCAAGCATTAGAATCTGAATTTGGACTCTGAACTGCCAAACCAGTGAATTTTCCATTATCTTACATTCTCAAGAAAGATGCGTTGTACTTAATGAATGATTAAATGATGTTTGATGAATGACTGGCTGAATGTCGTAAGGCAGGATGATGTTTCAAATGAGCAGTAGAAATGATAACAAAAGATTTCAAGGGAGAGAAAATACTCTGTTCGGGCTAGGTTTGTCAGGAAAAAGAGAAGAGTATAACTGGGCTTGAAAAATGGGGAATATTTAGTAGGGGAAAGGTCATTACAAAATGGTGGAGGTGGTTAGAGAGAGTCAAACAATGGATATGGCAGATCTGGGGAAGACTTGACCAGACCAGGCTGACTGGAATGAGGGGTATATATAAAGAGAATAGTTAGTGAGAGATTGGCTGGAAACATAAGATGAGCTTAAGCACCTGTTTGAGTTTAGACTTTATCTTAAAGATCCATGATTCCCAATCCTAGAGAGATCATGGAAATATTCAAAGGATCTGAGAAATTACAGACTTACTAATCATTGTCAGTTTAATATTTATCTCTAATAGGATATTAAGTGTTACTCAATTTATGAAAATAAACAAACATAACTTCGTTTTTTAGATTTCTTTTTTTAATTGAATCATTTTATTTGTTTTCAGTGTTCTAAAATCACTTCCATATATCTTAGATTTTTTTCCCCTTCCTTCCCCTCTTTGCTCCCTCCCTCCTCTTCCCCCCCCCTCCCCACTCTCTCCCTGAGACAGCATACAATTTTATGTAGGTTTTATACATACATTCCAATTAAATACATTTTCACCTTAGTCATGTTGCATAAAAGAACTAAAATGAATGGGAGAAATTATAAAACAAATCAAAACAAAACATAATACAAAAGAAAATGGTCTGCTTCATTCTACGATTAAATTCCATAGTTCTTTCTCTAGATATGGAAGGCATTTTGCCTCAAGAGTCCATTGGGAATTTTTTTAAGTCCTTGCATTGCAATGAAATACTAAGCCTACCAGAAAAGTTCCTCGCAAAAGTGTGGTTGTTGTTGTGTACAAGGTTCTCCTGGTTCTACTCCTTTCACTCAGCATCAGTTCATATAAGTCTTTCCAAGCCTCTCTGAAGTCTTCCTGTTCATCATTCCTTATAGCACAATAGTATTCCATTACATTCATATACCACAATTTATTTAGCCATTCTCCAATTGATAGGCAACACCTTGATTTCCAGTTTTTGGTCACCACAAAGAGAGCTGCTATAAATATTTTTGTACATGTGGGACCCTTTCTCATTTTTATGATCTCTTGGGGATACAGTCCTAGAAGCAATATTTCTGGTCAAAGGGTATGCACATTTTTGTAGCGCTTTGGGAATAGTTCCAAATTGCTCTCCAGAATAGTTGGATCAACTCACAGCTCCACCAAGAATGAATTAGTGTGCCAACTCTCCCACATCTTCTCCAACATTTATCATCTTCCTGATACGTGTGATGTGGTACCTCAGAGTTGTTTTGATTTGCATCTCTTTAATCAATAGTGATTTAGAGCATTTTTTCATATGACTATAGATAGCTTTAATTTCTTCCTCTGAAAACTGCCTGTTCATATCCTTTGAACATTTACCAATTGGGAAATAACTTGTATTTTTTTACATTTGACTCAGTTCTCTATATATTTTAGAAATGAGGCCTTTACCACAGACACTAGCTGCAAAAATTCTTTCTCAGGTTTCTGCATCCCTCTGAATCTTGGTTGCATTGGGTTTGGTTGTGCAAAAACTTTTCAATTTAATGTAATCAAAATTATCCATCTTGTACTTCATAATGCTTTCTATCTCTTCTTTAGTCAAAAATTCTTCTCTTCTCCATAAATCTGATAAATACACTATACCTTACTCTACCAATTTGTCCATAGTATCAATCTTTATACCTTGATCATGTGCCCATTTGGACTTTATTCTTGTGTATGGTGTCAGACATTGGCGTATGCCCAGTTTCTGCCATGCTGTTATCTAGTTTTCCCAGCAATTTTTGTCAATTCTTATCCCAGAAGCTGGGGTCCTTGGGTTTATCAAATAATAAATTGTTATATTCATTGACTACTGTGTCTTGAGTACCTAACCTATTCCACTGGTCTACCCCTCTGTTTCTTAGCCAGTACCAAGTGGTTTTGCTAACTGCTGCTTTACAATACAATTTGAGATCTGGTAGGGCTAGGCCACCTTCCCTAGCATTTCTTTTCATTAGTTCCCTTGATATTCTAGACCTTTTATTCTTCCAGATTAATTTTGATATTATTTTTTCTAGCTCTAAAAAAATTATCTGATAGTTTGATTGTTATGGCACTGAATAAGTAAATTAATTTAGATAGAATTGTTATTATATTGGTTGGCCTACTCACAAGCAACTGATGCTTTTCCATGTACTTAGATCTGACTTTATTTGCGCAAAAAGTGTTTTGCAATTGTGTTCATATAGTACCTGGGTTTGTTTTGGCAGGTAGATTCCCAGATATTTTATAGTGTCTACCTTAGCTTTAAATGGAATTTCCCTTTCTATCTCCCTGTTGGGCTTTGTTGGTAATACATAGAAATGCAGATGATTTACATGGGTTTATTTTGTAATGTGCAACTTTGCCAGTTGTTTATTATTTCAAGTAGTTTTTTTACTTGATTATCTGAGATTCTCTAAGTATATCATCATATCATCTGCAAAGAGTGATAATTTAGTTTCTTCTTTGCCTGTTCTAATTCCTTCAATTTCTTTTTCTTCTCTTAATCCTATGGTTAACATTTCTAGTACCATATTGAATAATAGTGGTGATAACGGACATCATTTTTTCACCCCTGATCTTATTGGAAATGCATCTAGCTTATCCCCATTGCATGTAATGCTTGCCGATGGTTTTAGGTAGATACTGCTTTTTGTTTTTTGGAAAGTTCCATTTATTCCTGTGCTCTCCAGTGTTTTCAATAGAAATGGCTGTTGTCTTTGGTCAAAAGCTTTTTCTGCATCTATTGAGATAATTGTGGGGTTTTTGTTAGTTTGGTTGTTGATATGATCAATAGTGCTAATAGTTTTCCTAATATTGAACCAGCCCTGCAGCAAACATATTTTCTAAAGATGGATCAAGTCTCCTATACAAATGTATCACTACTTTTCAAGTATAGATAGGTATTGTGTTTCATAATGGACAAATCATTTGAAAGCACTGATGTAGCATTCACAGTAACTTTTTGTATCTTTTTCATGAATATTGATGTTACAAGTACTGTCATGTGATAGTTACTGAAATTTTCAACATTTAAATTGGGGCCATTCTCCCAAAAGCTGGAACCACAAATAATGAGGAGCCATTGATGGTTCTTGAACTGGAGAAATATGCAGTGAAAGGAGTGATTTAGAGGGGAAAAAAATCTATCTACATTAGGTAGTATGTGTCAGAGATGAAAGAGATACTGGATTCAGAGACCAGTCAGAAGACAATTAGAATAATCTAAGCATAGAATTGTTGTAATAAGGACCTGAATCAGTGTGGCAATAGTAAGAATAGAAAAAAAAATAGATAAAAGCACTATTGCAAACCTTTGAGCATAAGCAGTTTGGTATGAAAGATCCAGAGATCTGGCTGAGCTTTGTATGTCCATTTGATAGTTATATAGTTATCTGATTTGCTTTGAGTTAAACTTTCACCTTCAAAATGTTGGCTTTGCTAATATTATCTAAACCAAACCGAACCAGTCCTAGTTTGCCAGGCACCCTGCATTGATGAGACTATGTAGTATTTAAGTACCTTTTCCCATATGCTAGTGGAGCTAGCTATGATTCCTGCATCTGCCAATGGCTGCTCTCACTACATGATTCTCCCTCAACCTCACCAGTGTGTTCTTTAGCCCCAAAATAGGCAACTCTTCTAAGGAATGACCCCAAAGAGAAACAAGATATTATTCTTCTTAATCCTCTGCAGCCTGCTTATCAGAATTCACTATAGGCATTTAAATTGTTAACCTCATAGCTATGCTATAGTGAATGGTTCAAAAAAGATAGTTGATCAGTTGGGGCTATACTTCCATTGACCATCTTCCTGGCAAGTCAGGCTGTGGTGGATGCTCCAAAGGCTTATGTTCTGCTGAATAGGTTCCAGCCTGGTCCATCATCAAACTCTGCAACCATTCCACAGCCATATGAAGAAAATAGTTGGTAGTAATATGTCTGATTATTTCAGTAGGGAGTGCTATTTAATCTCAGGTCAGGGGAGGGTTTGGAAAATACCATAAGCATTTGCCATGTTCCACTTCACAGTTCATTTGGCCTTGGTCTTTGAAAGCCATAGGTATATATACCATGGCTATGTCATTACAAACACTCACAATATAACAGTGGAAGATGTGGGTGAGCTGGAAACCCTCAAGTAAGGTTGAGGAGTATGATTTTTTCTTTAAGTTTTTTCAGTTGTGTCCAACTCTTCATGACCCCACTTGGGGTTTTCTTGGCAAAAATACTGGAGTGCTTTGTCATTTCCTTCAGTTTATTTTATAGATGGGGAAACTGAGGCAAAATGACTTGCCCCGGGTCAGACAGCTATTTAAAGTCTAGGGCTGAATTTGAACTCAGGTCTTCCTGACTCCAGACCCAACACTCCATTCACTGCACCTCCTAGGGTTAGGTTTGGGCTATTATTGCTCTGTAAGTTCTAAGGAAACCCAATCTGATCTAGCAAGATCCCCTCTGTAAATTAGAACTGGCTTTCACTGCTTGGCTTCAACCTCAGTTTGATTTTTCAACAATTTTCTACTAAGGTCTTGACTTTGTTCCTATTGATCCTCTTTTTTCTATCTTGTTAATTAACCAGAACTGCTTTATGGACTTCATGAAGAGATTACAGCCTCCAAGTCATGATGCCCATGAATAGCAATGCCTTCTACTGTTATTTAGGCCCAGGGGATAGCCTTTGCTCAGCATAGGTGGCTGAGAAAAACAAGTGTGTTGCATACTGACTACCTACTTAATCTTTTTTTAGAGAAAAAAATACGACTTTTTGGTGAGCTAAAACCTCACTAAAAGTATGGAATCACAAGTCCAGGAAAAAAAAGTGACAAATATGAAATATCTACTTATAAATGTGTTAAGTAAGAAGAAAAAACTAAGTTTTTAGATAATCCAAAGAAACATTTTCATCATCTTTTCAATCTCCTTTCCAAAAAACCCATATTGTATCACAGCTGCTAACAAGAAGCAAAATGCAATAAAGTTATATTCTCTTCTAATTTCCTCTGTGCTTGTGTTAATGTGTAGTGAAAATTCCAAAGGTGAGAAGCAAAAGGAGATATTTGCATGATCCATTTCAATGACCTGGCCATGGACACTTCATCCAGCAATACTGATCTTGCCCCATCAATGCCTGTGTAGTTCTCATTCATGTCGTTCTAAAAAGTTTTTCATGATCATAGATGTTGAGTTGGAAGGGACCTTGAAAAACATGGAGTCCCATATCTTCCTTTCACAAACGGGAAAACAGAGATCATGAGACCTTAAGTAACTTGTCTAATGTCCTAAGCTATAAGTGGCAAAGTCAGGGTTCAATCCAAAGTTCTCAGATTGCAAAGAAAAGTCTCTTTCCTCTAAACCACGCTGCTGGTTTCCTTTGAGGTCTTTAAACATTCTGTATGTACCATTTCTGTCTTAAACTGTCCACCTGTTTTCATTCTCATTAAATGACTGGCTTGCTTCTGTTTCCAATTATTTATTTCCTGGGTGACCTTTGTGCCACTTCTTATGCCTAAGTCGTTGTTGGTCATATGCAGCAACCTACATTAGCATGTCCACTCCATGTTTCTCCATTACCCCTTGGGCCATCTGAAACTTTGATCCTTCAGAGACTGTGTTGCTCCATGATAAACTATCATCCAGCCTAACTAGAAGAGTACTGGTGCTAATGAGATGTGGTTTTGTGTCAAAGAACGGTTTAAGATTGATGAAAGTATAAAGTAATTCTTCCAGTGCAATCTGGACTATTCTCTTCATCCTTGAGCACCTACTAGGTACCAAGCATTGTGCTAGCAACTATAAACAACCAAAACATTAAGATTTTCCCCTTTTCCCCTATAACTTAGGTTGAAAAGGGAGTGGGAAAAGAAGGGAGGAAAATACAGTTAGAAGTACGTCCTGCGACCAAGAATAATAACCTCAAAGAAGACAGACCAAACAAAGATGCAATGGAGTCAACTGCCATTTTGTATAGGGACTAACCAGCCCACATATCTCACAAGCCCCTAAAAGAGGGGTTCTTAACGTCCTTGTTTGTGTGTCCTAGACCCCTGTGACAGTTAAGTGAAGCATACAGATCCCTTCTCAGTATTATACATTTAGATGCATCAAAAATACACAGACTTATGAGCAAATTATATTGAAATAACTATCAGCATACTTTCTACAATAACAAGTTCATGGCTAGGCAAGGTAAGAACTGATGTTCAAAATGATAATATCCTAAGTCACCAAAAGAAAATTAAACTTTGTTGAGTATACCCTAACTAAAGAAGATAAGGAGGTAGGTAATCCATTTCAGAAAGGTTTCCATTTAAAATGTCTTAATTTTTTAAAGTTTTTATTTTGGTTGAAGTCCTTGACTTTAAACATCAGTAACGAGTCATCCTTCTCTTCTGTAGGCTAATTCTAATTCTTTTAATATGATCTGATTTTTTCAAACCACTAATTATTTTTCTTGACAAGCGGTTAATATGTTATAAAGTAAAATGCACTCACTCAGACTACCTTCCCTCCCACTAATATATTCTCCTATCTTCACTGTCCTTATTTAGAGGATTCATGTTGGATAAATGAATGGTTCATGTGTATTAGAAATAGAGATGTGAGTGAGAAGATGTTTTCTCTCTATCTGTAAGACTGTGGATATTTCAGGCATTAGTGGCAGTCTCATCTGTCTTCCCTACTCACATCCAAACACTTGTTAGCATGAGTTTCAGAGAAGGCAACAGGAAACTTCCCAATTCTATCAGAAACAGCAAATATCAGAAAATACAGGGATCTATGGGAACTTTCTCGATCTGGATGGTTCATTTCTCTGAATCTGCATAATAAAAGCCTAAAGGACCTGTTACTGACTAAGGGTATCTACCACCCAAAACTTTCTCCATGTAGAAATAAGTTAGTAAATACTTATTCAGGGCCTGCTATATTCCAGGCACTGCACTAAGTGCTAGGGATGCAAAAAAAGACAAAAAAACCCCAAAAAACAAAAATAAAAAACTGAAAAACCAACCCCTGCTCTCAAGGACCTCACAGTCTAATGAGAAACGTTACAGAATGGAGGACATCTTGCTCTTTCTTCTTGACCAGTTGACATAAGCAGATGCAATGGCTCATAGCTTTGCAGAAGTAGCCCAAATACAAGCCAAATTTCATGCTTTTTTGCAAAGTTCTGGAAGTACAATTTGTGAGAACCCTAAAATTGCTATTCCATTTACTTGGCACTAACCAAGTCTTTAAATAATGAATATTCAGAGAAAACTTGAAAAAAAAAGGAGAAAGTTTAAAGGAAACAGGATTATTTAGTCTGGAAAAGACTGAAGAACAGCCAATTGTAGAAGATTAAATTGTATGACTAAACAAAATTTTGTACAAGGACTACTTTGTAGCTCATTGGTCCTAGAAGTATTTTCACCATTTATAGTATCCACCAAACTACAGATCTGTTTGAGGAGAATAACTATGCTTAATAAATGGAGATCTAATAATTGCCTTCAGGTACATTACATATTATATATATATATATATATATATATATATATATACATATATATATATATACACACATATATATATGGATATATATACATATACATATATTTACTTTTTTTAGAATAAGGACTGATCACAGGGAATTTAAGCTGTAACCTTTGTAGTTAATAGACTCAGAATGGTTAGGGGTTATGTGATCCATGATCTATTAAAAATATTTTTATAATTGAATTTTAATATAATTTATATCCTTTGTAATCTTATCTATTTTGTTTCATACTTTTAAAAGTACTTTCTGAGAAAGTGTCCATGAGCTTCATTAGACTACCAATGGGGCCCAAGGCACAAAACAGATTAAGAAGTCATATTAGAGGAGGTAATGACAGGCCTTCTTGGCCTTTCCCCAAAGCAGTGACCATAGACTGTGTCCTCTTGAAGTTTCTTCCAGTTCAGGGTCTTTTAGGTGAGCAACTTTCCATGGTTAGAACTCAAGAGATTTCATTGTACTTTTTATACCTAAGTTTTGATCCTTTCCATATCATGTATGTGTTGTATTTTGAGAAGACACTTGAGTGCCTACTAGCCCTCCTAAGCCCTCAAGGTTGGCAGGACCTGTGCAAGGCTTTGGAGAAGGAAGCTTTGTTTATTAGCAACCAAGAAAAGCAGCTGAGCCCTGATGTAAGGCCTCTCTTACCCTAGATCACAGAGGATCACAGATTTAGAAACCAAGAGGGACCTTACAGGAGGGACCTTTCAAGTCATCTAATCAAACCATTTTTTTTTTTTTAATTGTGTAGATGAGGCTCACTAACAGGTTTCCAGAGTTGAGGAGACTTGCTGGAAACCACAGAGGCAGCAAGTAGCAGGACTGGTAGAAGACCATGCTAGAATTCAGAAAGAACCATTAACTTGGGCCCACAGCCCAACTCCGGGTGAAAAGCATTGGGTTAACATCACAGCTAAAACACTTGCTTTAACATGCCTCTCTTGTAACCAGTTCTAGGTACAAGTAAAAGTCTCCTAAGCTCACTGCTCTATCCCTCAAAGCCCTGGGGCCCACTGATCTGTTCACAATGTGGCAACCCACTGTGTTTGATTATAAATACCCACTGACACACATTCACATTACACACACATAATATGTACATGCATGCATACATATATACATGCATACTGCGTGAATGCATACATAAATACATATGTATTAGAAAAGAGGTTTAGGTAGGGGAAGGGGTAAATAAACTATTATTTGGAGGAGAGTTTGAGTACTTGGGATCTTGGAATCTTAACGCTGGGCTAACTCTGTCTTTGTCACTTCGAGGTTCCTCATGTGTCACTCAAACAGAAAATCTCCAGTCCCATTTCCATTAGGTGTAAATGTGTTTTCACACTCCTGCCTGGCGAGGTACTCTCTGTATTGTTGATGGTTAATTACGTGACAATGAATCCCCTCTACAGGGAGGGTGTGTGTGTGTGGGAGCTACATTAGTGGGAAACCAGGAAATTATGCAGGTCACAGTTGTACACACTGAGCAAGGCTGCCTGGTGCCTGTGACTTGGGAGATGTTTGCTCACAGCCCACCCCTTCCTCCATCCCCCACAGCCACTCCCACCCCCTCACTTCTTGCAAGGCTTTTCTCCCTCTGTTCCCTCCTGCAGATCACAGAGAGAACGACCAGCTAACCTTCTGGGGGTTTTAGGAGATTTCATTGTACTTGGTAATGTATGATTTACAAACACAAGTAAAATAAATAGCGTTCAGAGGAAATAAATTCGAAGTGGAATATCAATAAATCTCCTCCCTTGGATGCTCTATCTATGATTTTTTTTTCTTCCCTTCTTTTCAGCTCCACCCCCCAGTCCCCAATAGGGAGAGTGTCCTATTCTTTCCAGTGGGGGAAAGTCTGAGGTGGGGGGTGGGGGGGTGGAGTTGGGAAGGAAGGGAGGGAGTGTGAGAAATGTAGCACAGGGCTGCATTGAAATGTAAATTCCTTCAAATTATTAAGCGCCAGAGAGCAGTTCTTGCCAGCCCTTTGTTCCTCCTAGTCAGAATGTGAAATCTAGAAGAATAAATATCCAGTTAGATATCAGCCACACAAAGAGACCAGGGCCATACATATTCAGAGCCCTCTGTCCCACTAATGCCCCTTCCCCCTTATCAGGAAGGTTTGGGTTGCAGCCACCAATCACTGACCAGGACCTCTTTTAATAGGAGTCAGGATTCTAAGCATTTGTTGTGTGTCCCCCACCCCCACCCCTTCAGCTCCCCAGAAACCTGGACCTCCTCTATGTTCTTTTAAACCCCCACTCATCTGCTTTGCCTTCTTCCACCTCGTTTTACTCTTTTAAAGTGAGAGGAGTCAGTTTAGGGGAGAGGCATCAGCTTCCCAGACTGCCCAGACTGGGGCCTCCTTCACTGATGGCATGGATCTGCTTGGAAGCCGCTTGCCTGGAGTTGCACTCTCCCCAGCTCGGGATGAATGATTCTCTGGTCTCATTTGCATTTTCAATTCCCTCTTAGCTTCAGGAACCAAGGGATGAGGATCATTAAACTCAGGTTTTCTCTGTAGGAGAACAAAGTGTTCACCCTCCTCACCTGATGCAAAGCAGGAGATAGGTATATAACATTACAATGGCAACTATGTCATATTCCATACATACTTGGGCTGCAACCAGCAGAAACAGCTTCTCAGGGGCTCTGCTGCCAGCCTTTGTGTTTTATGGGTATTGTCTCATCTTCTCTTTAGAAGGCAAGCTCCTCGTGGACAGGCACTGACATACAGAATTTTCTGCTCCACACTGCCTCATCATACCTAGCTCTACCATTAATTACACCGTAATGGCCATTAAATTGATTGATTGGTTTGGACACTAGGGTGAATCCAACCTGACAGAGCATGGACTTGGGCCACTGTTGGCAAAGAAATGCAATTTTGAGGGCACTTCACTAATTATGTCAATCAATGAATACCACATTTACTCATACAATGGCAACATATTTTTATCTAGTTTAGTGAGTTCAGATAGAGGTATAGGACCAATATTCATTATGGAAGTTCTTCTCACCTGTTCCATGTAAGAGAGAAAGGAGAGGATCAAGGGAGTCAGCTAAGATTAAGGTGAATTGGAAAAGGCTTTGTGATGAAGTTAACAGTTTAGCTGAAGTTGGGAAGGAAGCCGGAGAAGTCAACAGAGAGAGGAGAGAATTCTAGGTATGGGGGAACACCTGGTGAGAATGCTTGGAGTCTGGAAGCTGAAATGTCTGCCAAACCAAAGCACTTCTCTTAAAACACCATTGCCCTTAAAAGTGTCTTCTCCCCTATTAGAATATAAGCTCCTTGAGAGTCTGATCTGTCTTGTATCTCTGATTTTGTATTTCCCTATCCTTAGTATTTCCAGCCTTTAACACAGTATTTTTTGCATAGGTGCTTAACACATTTTTCTTCTTTTTTCTTTTTTTTGTTCTTTCTTGCAATTCATTCTTTTCAACTTCTGTCATCCCTACCTTTCTTCCTTCACTTTTTTCTTCCTTCATTCCTCCCTTCCTTATTTATTTCACTTCCTTTCTTCCTCCCTTCCTTCCTTCCTCCCTTTCTCCTTTTCTTCCTCCCTTTTCCCTTCCTTTCTCCCTCTCTTTCTTTTCTTCTCTTTCTGTCTTCCTCTTCCTTCCTTCTCTCCTTTCTTCCTTCCTTTCCACTATACCGTCCAATTTAACGACCTTTTTGTGCAGCACTCCACTACCCTGTTTTGTCCTTGGTGAAGGGGACATCTTTGTGTCCCTGGGCTGATGAGTCTTAAAAAATATTAAAGATTCATGACAGAACCTTGAGCATGATAGTAAGCAACATGCAAACGAGCAGCTATGATTTCTTCTTAATGGATTTAGAGCTAGAAGGATCATTGTACATCACCTTCATACTATTAATTTTACAGATGAGGAAACTGAGACCTAAAGTCATACAGGTGGCAGAGCTGAGTATACATAAGTATACATACTCTTTTCAGAGATAGAGGGCACAACCCTCACAACCCAATGCCTCAGTATTTAATAAAAGGTGTGGGTCTTCCTACAAAACAAGTCTCCCCTAATCAAATCCAGTTAATGGGCTCCAGGTGAGGTCTATTAATGGGTGGAGAGGATCTTTAACTCTAATTAATCTTATACCCCTTCGTTTTACAAATGAGGAAACTAAAGCCCAGACTGGAAAAGGGACCTCTTCTCAGGCAGGATCTGATCCCAGGTCCTATGCAGCCAAACCAGCACATTTTGCATTGTACCACACTCCTGTCACTTAACTCATTAATTTATTTTTGCAAGTTTGGATTTCTTTGTACTAGATTTTCTTAAAGGTGGATCCACCCTGTCTCTTTGAGTATACCACCCCAAGACTCCAATAACCACATTTTAACTTCCACATCTTTGTTGTTCCTTGATGACATCATGCTTTTCTCTCTGTTATTCCATCAATTCACTTTCCCCTTTGATTATATCAACCACAACCAATTGCTTACATCAGGGATGAAGGGTTTATGTTAATTTATGTTAATCAAAACCCAAGAGAGTCCCTTCTCTCTGACCTTTCTCTTCTCTCTTTAGCCTGGTTTCTGTTGTCCAATTAGACTGCAGGGTGAACTGTATCTAGTTACTCACCCAGAATTTTTCATCAGCATAAAATTGCCTTTAAAGGAAAAAATACCATGTGTGTGTATACACATGTATGTGCATATAGATTTAACAAGTATAATAAAGCCAAAGAGCTTTCTTGTTTGGAGTACCACTCATTCATCCCTTGAACTTGACAAATAGTTCATTTAAATGTTCATTTTTACAAAATGACAAAATTAGTCACAAGCCCACAAGAAATACCTAGGATATTTCCTATGAGCCCCAAGAGCTCAGATCCAGCTGCTTCCTAAGTCTCCTAAGAGCTTCGAAAGCTCTTAAGACTTTTTTTTTTTTTACATTTTTGGATCTTCATTCACTTTCCTCTTCTTAAGAAAAGTAGGGCAAGAAGCAGCGAGTTTAGGGGACTATGCCTGAGTACCCAGACAAGGGCAGGGGGCAGCCCACATGCCAGAGACATATGACTGTCCAGAAGGCATCAAATCATGCTGTATCTTTTTTGGTCCTGATGGCTTCATCTGTTAATGACGTCATTTAAGGAAAAGGAATCATCAGACACTGTAAATGCAAGAAACTGCGTTCTACAGAAAACGAGACAAGCCATGCTTAATAACCCTTAAGGCTTAAAAGTTCTTTATCTGAGGCTTCTAATGTGTCCTCCCAATAATTCTAAACACAGGCAGGGGAGAAAGCTAAGTAGATACAATTATCCTTATTATCCACTACTGAGGTACAGAGAGGTTGTCATCTGTTCAAGGTCACGTGACATGCTAATGATGGATTTGAAAAGGAAGGAAGAAGTGTCTACTATGTGCCAGGGCCCCTTAAAACTATTAGCTCATTTGATCCTCACAACAACCCTGGGAGGCAGGGGCTATTATTACCCCCATTTCATAGGTGAGAACACTGAGGCAGACTGAAGTTAAATGTTAATTTTATTGTTAAATTGCTAAAATGTTGACTTGTCTAGGGTCACACAGCATTTAAGTGTCTGAAGTCAGATTTAAACTCTTGACTCCAAGCCTACCTCTCTATTCATCTACCATCTTGCTTCCTCTGAGGGATGAAACTGGAACAGTAATACCTCTATATAGTCTCCAAGCCCAGAAATAATCCCATTCTGATGCAGAAGTAGTTAGAGGGAGACCTGTGGAAGTGGTGTGTGTATGTGTATGTGTGTGTGTGTGCGCGTGTGTGTGTATCTATTCCCTTAGAACTGATATAACTTCTTCATTCAGAGTTAATTACAGTAGAAGAAATGGGACTCAGAGGAGTAAAGACCAGGTAGAGACTGAATCTGTAATATGTGATTCATTAATAGAACTCTGGGAAGAGGGAACTCCTTCCACTACAGCAGGTTGCCACCTTGTCTTCAATTTATAGCTTTAGAAAACTGCCTAAAGCACTAATGGAGTCAATGACACATAGGCAGTGTCACACAGTGACACAGAGTCACACAGCCAGTCAAGGACACATCATTGGCAAGACTTGATACCAGGTCTTTCTGGCTCTGAAACCAACTCACCATTCACCACACAATGCTACTTCTCCTGTGGGCTGGAGAGAGAGAGAAACAGGAAATCTGTAGCCCAAAGGCTTTTCAGTGCTCTCAGGAGGCCTTGAATGCACGTGTGTATGTATGTGTGCCTGTCTAAATAAACACAAGCTCAGATAAAATTTTTATATTACAAAGGGTAATATCATTGTAATTACATATAGAGACAATTAAATTATTGGAAGAGTTGGAAGAAACTTGAGAAGACTTAAGATTACAAGATTTAAAGCAGGAAGAAACCTTAGAGATCTAGTCCAAACCCTTATTTCACAAATCAGGAAATGGAGACTCAGATAAGTGACTTGTCCAGGGTCACCTCATCCAGTTTCCACCTAGAGCACTAGTCCCATCTACTCCAGTATAAAGGTGTCTTCCAATTCTAGATCCTATAATCACTCAGCCTCTAGCTGGAAGACGTCAGTAGTAGGAAACCCACTACCTAGTAATGCACCCGTTCTCCTTTTGGACAGCTTTAATTGTTGAGAAAGTATTCTTTATTTCACACTGAAATTAGCCTCCTTTCAACTTCCCCCATCTATCTTAGTTATGCCTGATGATGGTCAAACAAACGAGTCGAATTCTCTTTCCACACGACAGCCCTTCAAAGACTTGAAGGACAACTAGCATCTCCCCCCTAATTTTTATTTTCTCCTCCAAATGAAACCTCAGTCCCTTCAATCAATCTTTACACATCATGGTTTTGAGGCCCCTCAACACACTGACCACTCTCCTTTCAAATCATGTAAACTAGACCTAGACAGAGTACTCTAAAGCAGTGGTGTCCAACTCCAATACAAAAGGGCCCCACTAAGCTGTACATAAGAATCCTGGCTGTTGCATATTGTCTGACACAACCATATATTATGTATGTTATATTATATTTTTATTTATTTTGCTAACTAATGCCCATTTACATTTTACTCTGGTTCAGGCCACATTGGGGAGTGTTGAAGGGTCATGTCTGACACCACCCTCTAAACCATATAATTATATGGCCGAAAGCCTAAAGGGGAAGGAGAATTCTTAACAGAATTTTGTCCTCTAGGGGATTTTTTAAAAAATGTTTCCCCACCTCCCAACCAGACAATGTCTAAGGAGCCTTCTAGCACTAATGATCTGTAGGTGAGCATGCAGACATGTTTGTAGGTTGCTGGCATGACCTAGGCATCCCAAAAGCAGGACAGAGTCACCCTTTGTCAGCCCCAGTCATCAGCAAGCACAGTACCAATCCTGTCTTTTATAGGGAATGCCCCAAATGCACAAGTAACTTCTAATTTCCTAGCATGGTTTCTGGCATCACAAAGGGAGAAGCATTCTCTACTGCCTTGTTTGCCTCCATTCCTGGCACATGTAAGGGGTGACTCAGGTAATTAAGACTAGGCAGTACTGCAGAGATCTATGGTATCCCAACTTGACTTTTACTCTATTTATTCTACAATCAATAACCAAGTGTGGGCAGGAGGGAAATAACAAGAAGGTAATTTATAGAATTATAAACCTGGAAAGGACCTTAGACATAATCAAATAGAAAAGAACTATGAGGTCATTAGATGGTGATGGAAACTTTTCTTTCCCTTTCTTTGTACCTGTGTCCTGTAGAGCAGTACCTGGTACAGAGGAAGTGTTTTAGTAAATGCTGACTCATATAAATACAAGATCACACACTTGTGTTAGAAGTTTAGTTAAATGTTCAAGTGAATCACCCTTTCATTTTATAGATAAGGAAACTGACACTCAAACAGGAGATTTATCCAAGGTCACATGGTTAGTAAGAGTGAGAGGTAGAATTTGAACTCAGACTCTGACACCAAATTGAGAACGTTTTTCACTCAGATCACTTTCTAAAATAACCAGGTTTCTCATCTGTCTCGGCTCAACCCTCTTCCTCTCCTTCACCTCTCTCTGGATAGATGGAGCTTTTATTAGCTTCTAGGGGATTTTTGAATTTGGACCAGGATACTAGCCCACAATTCTCTGTTCCTACTTCAGAGTGTCTCACTGACTCCTCTGGATCAATTCTTCATGCAATGCTCTACGGAATTATTCTGCAGGTTTATTTTCCTGTTTGCTGGGACCTTGGGGTTGGGCTGGGAAAATTTTTGGTCAAGACAGACATTAAACTCTTATTAACTATCCATTTATTTTTCAGTTTTTGTGATTGAAACACAATCAAACCAACAGTGAGTCCTTATTCCATCAAACTGTCAACAACGCCTCTGCAAGAGCTGGAAGCACAGAAAATATTATGCCAATAACGGTATGTAAAAATAAGGGTTTTCATTTATTGGTAACATATGCTACAGTTTGTTAGTGTAGTCTAACCATGTGGCCATTCAGTCGAGAATCTCTGATAAATGAGAACCAGTAGGTAGGAGAGGATACCCTGGGTCTTACCACTCCCTTCCTACAAAATCATTCCACCCTTCAACCCAGTAGCTTTCCTCACAAATTCAGCTTTATCCTCTAATGTTAACCACATGTCTTTGGAGGAGTATATGAGCGCCTGCTTTACAATAGCTGCATTTGGGGAAGGACTCCAGGAATCAGGGAGAAAGGGATTTTAATACATGTTTTCAACTTCATTCATGTCCCTCTTTCCTGCCCAGTTCTCCATACCTATCCATAGTCTCCTGCACTCCCACTATATCATGGGGAAAGAAGAACAAGGAATGAAAGACCATATTGTGTTAATTCAACAAGGATTTATTTAGTGCCTGCGGCATGTAAAGTGATATCTGTGGATACAAAGACCTTAGACAAACAAAAATGCTGCTACCCTCAAGAAACTTTTATTCTAATGCAAGATAGGGATGGATTGAGGGAAGGGAAATGACTGAGGCCAAGAGGTAAACAAAGGAGTAAATGTGAAGTTTGCACAAAGTCATTTCCAGAGGGAGATAATACTAGCAACTAAGAGGATGGACCAATCAGCAAAAGATTCCAGCAGGATTTGGTACCTGAGCTATGTTTTCAAGGGAACTAAGGATGCTAAGAAGCAAGTGTGAAGGAGTAAATTGACATTAAAGATGTCACTATGCAAAACTGTAGAGTTTGAAAATGGAATTCCTTGTATGGAGAACACTTAACTGGTCACTTTGACTAAAAGGGAAACTATGTAAAGAGGATTAATAGGACATAAGACTGGTAACTGAAAGCCAGATTTTAGAGGGTTTTCAATGCCAGGCTGCTGATTTTGTGTTTCCAAAGGAGTGCT
Source organism: Notamacropus eugenii (assembly GCF_028372415.1). Lineage (NCBI taxonomy): Eukaryota > Metazoa > Chordata > Mammalia > Diprotodontia > Macropodidae > Notamacropus > Notamacropus eugenii. The sequence goes on from NC_092873.1 coordinate 483,399,311, forward strand.
GAAGGCAGTGGGAACCGGAAAAGAATTTTGAGTAGTACAATGGCTTGATCAGATATGTGTTTTAAGAATATTCATTGGACAGCAATGTTAGAATGGAGCCCTCATGTGGATAAGGTCTGTATCTTTTCTAAGCTCCTCACACACACTCATCAGTGCACAGAATAAAGGGAGAAAGCGTTTAAGTGTTCAATAAATGTTGATAGAATGAATGAATGAATACCATCTCTTCTAATATCCAAAAATGTGTTAATGAGTTTCTGTAATGTCTCTCTTAAGAAAATGAATTGCCCCTCACTAATTCCAGGCTCTTTGTACCGAATCTGGGTTATATGTCTCTCATCAGAATTACAGTGGGGGTCCCTGAAACTAGAACATGAGATGGGGATGGGAATTGTTCAAGAATCAGTAATGAGGACCAGGCAGGCGGGTCTCAGCTCCTAAAAGGAGTTCTTTAGCCTGCCTTGGGAATAGTGTCCACTGAATCATTTATGAAATTTCAAGTCTTTTTCTTCATTCTTCCACACACTATGAACTTTTGTCCTTTACTCACTCTTCTTTTGCTGATTACAAAATACGGAGATATATAGTAGGTGCTATAAATATAAACTAGATACTTTAAGAATACAGAGGAGGGAGGGATCATTTCCAACTTGGGGAAGGAATCTATCTAGGGAACCAAGGGTCAATGACTCATAGACCTCATTGAGGAGATGCCAGTTGAATTAGACCTTGAAGGGTGGGTAAGATTTCAAAGGGCATTGTAAACAGGAGTGTATCCAGTACAGGGGATATGGGATTTTTGCCACAACAACAACAGAACTTAGAGCAGCTAAGGAAGCTAGGAGCAGCTAGGAACAATCGAACTCAGAATCTAGTTAGCAAAAATAGTTAATTGATAACTATCCCTCCATCCCAAGTGAATTTTTCCCTAAACCAACCTGGCTTCCCCCATCTTACCTCCAGTTATGGTGCTGGAGGTGAGTGCCTTTGCATTATCCCAATGACTAGACTGCACACACACACACACACACACACACACACACACACACACACACACACACTGTTAGTTACAGCATCTGTCATGGTTCCTTTCATGGGAATAAGGGTCAGTGAGACAAGAGCAGAGGGGAAAGAGATAAAACTAAATCCAGCTATGGAAGATAAGGAGAACCTACCCCTCCACTTCCCCTTTCAAAAGTTTAAAACATGTATTTTTACTTTATGAGAAAGGAACAAATCTTTTAGGAATTCAAGTGTTCTAGGAGTGTGGGGTTTAATTTACCTAGTTAGCAACCCCAAGAGGAAATCCTGAATCAGGAAAACCTGTTCTTTCAGATGAGAAAGTCATCTGCACCCAGTGAGCCCAAAACAGGAGTATCATATCCTTTTACTTATTGCCCTTTGGCCCCCATAATTACAAATTCATGCTTGTAAGCAGAAAAAATAGTATGATGAAAGTAGCACTGAAATTTGGAGCCAGAGGACCTGGTTTGAATTCTGCCTCTGACACTCACTACCAGTGTGACCTTGGGCAAGTCACTTACCCTCACTGGGCCTCAGTTTCCTCATTTGTAAAGTGAAGGGGCTTGAACTAAATTACTTGTAAGTTTCTTTCAAACTCTAGAACTATGATTCTATGATAAAATGTCATGACTCTATTTTCTATATCCTCTCTCTGCTCACTCATTTTGTCCTGTGGATAAATTATGAAGGAATGTTCCACAAAAGAAAAAAAAAGTCTTTTTGAAAACAAGTTCCTGAAGTCCCATCCACTTCCCCAAGAAGGTATGGACAGAAATAGAATTTTAGAATGGAATAACCCAAATTTGAATTCCTGGATCTTAAGTCAAAAGACCTGGGTTCCAGTCCAAGCTCTGCTACTTCCTGATTCTGTGACCAAGTCACCTCAGCTTTTTGATGGTTCATTTAATCATCTGTAAAAAGGGAACGTCAGACCAGATCATCTCCCAGGTCTTTTCCAGCTCTGGATATATGATACCATGAAGGAGCATGGACCAAGGAGCTCAGCTGCTCCCAACATATGCAAAGTGCCACTGATACGATTTCCAAAGTGGCAGAGACTGGAGAGCTTGCTTCTATAAGCTTTTTAAATCAATCAGTAGATCAATTAATAAACATTTATTAAATGCCTACTATGTCTGATGTACTGCAAATATTCTGGAGAGGCTTTGGGTACACAATCAGTACACAATCCAGTGACTGATTCTAATCAGCTAACCATGTTTTGAAGAGAAGTCTTTTGAGTGATAGTGGTTGGAGAGCCAGAAAATCTGGGGTGGGGGTGGGGGTGAGGGGGTTGGAAGAGGCAAAGGGGACACATTCAGAAGACCTTTGTCAGACTCAGCTAACTCTTCTCTAGCTTTGGCTCCTTGTTTATGCCTCTGGTTCCTTTCTCATAGGGTTGTTCTAAGGATCGAACAAGATAATGAATGCAAAGTACTTTGTGAATACTAAGAAGAAGAAAAATTAGCATTTATAGATCACTTTACTGTATGTAAAACCCTTGGCATGTATTAACTCATTTGGTTTTCACAACAACCTTCGATGCAGGAGCTATTGTTATCCCCACTTTACAGATGAGGAAACTGAGTCAGACAATGGTTGAGGTTTTCTCTGGCTCAAAAGGCTACCTCAAAGGCATCACATATACTGAAGATGCACATATACACAATATATAATACTTACATGCATATTGTTTTCATGTATACACATTGATAATACATTTACATATATGTGTGTACGTATATAGTACATATGTGTACATGTATATTTGTAGATAGATAATAGAGATAGATAATGGAGATACATAGATATTGGAGGTAGATGCATAGATGGATAGATAATGGAGATAGACAGACAGATAGATAGATAGACAGACAGATGGGTAGGCAGATGGATTGATAGAAGAGATAGATGATAGACAGCACTTTAAGGTTTACAAAACATTTTTCTGACAACTCTATGAGGTAGATAGAGCAAGTATTGTGTTTTACAGATGAGAAAACTGAGCATCAGAGAAATAAACTTACTTTTTCATGCCTAGTAAGTGGGGGGAACCAGAAACTGAAGTCAAGTGTCCTGATCCCAAGACCAGTGCTACCACTATATCATATTGCCCCTTCTGAGATCAGAGAGAAGGTAATGATCAGATATCAGACCCACACGAGGCACCAAAGATCCAGAGAAACAAAACAAAGTCCAAGATGTAAGCAGAACAGAATACTATATTTTTTAAATAAAATTTTAAAATTTAAAATAAAATGGATTCGTTAATCAGAGACATTCTTGTACTCAACAACACACAGTGGAAGCAGCAGAGCTGCAACCAGCACCAATGTCTCTTTTTCTCCAGACTCATTCCATGGACCTTCCCATTCTCCCTCCCCCTGAAGCCCTTTGCTCAGTGGATATCTAAGGGAGAGAGTGAAGGAAGGAACAAGGAACCTTCCTCAGTTTCTTTGAAGTTCTGAATGAAAAGCTTCACATTTGAGGAAGTTATCCAACCCAAAGGGGTTCATTCAACAGGAAACAGGCTGTTTCTTTCTCCTCCTCTTCTTTGGTCTAGCTGTGACCACCAAGTTTAGGCTGGTACAACTTTTCAGTAAGAGAAGAGTGATGAAATGAAAATAGCCTTCCTTTCTCCCTAAAAAAGGAAGGGTAAAGAGGTAAACTGACTCCCTCTCCCTATCAAAAGGTAAAAGAGAGTGGATCAAGCTAACCTTTCTCTCCTTACCCCAACATCCAACATACACAGTAAAGGAGAGGCTGCTGAAGCGCTTTACAGACCTTTAAAGCACTTATATGGGAAGAGAAAGGAAGACAAAAAGCATGTATTAACACCTACTATGTGTCGGAGACTGCGATAAATGCTTTTACAAATATTATTCCATTTGATGTAAATGCTAGCTATTGTTATTATTAAAAGTAGCAATATTAACAGTAAATAACAAGCCCAGAATCATTTGCAACTCAGGGAAAGGCAAAATAAACACTCACCTAAGTAATAAGATTTGAGGGGAACTGAAAAGGTTCTTGTGAGCCTAGATTTCCCTCCCATTTATGCCTAAAATTCCAACCTTAAGAAATCATCCCTTTGGGTTAAGTATTGTCCTCTCCTGCTTCTTCTTCTCTTAATAATCCCCCTGACAGGGCTAACTCTGCAAGTCACTTCTTAAGAACATTTTTATTTCTTCATCTGTAGATTGAGAGGATTGGATTGGATCATTTCTCATGTGTCTGCCATCCTAAGATTTATTCTTATGCCTAACATTTCTAATGTCTAACATTCTAAGATTCACTCCCTGACTAGAGAGTGTGCCCCTAGGAGATGAAGGCAGCAGAGATGGAGAAGTATCACAGAAGCGAAGGAAGGCACTCGATAAACTTTGCCAACTTCAGAGTTTGTTGACCAGGAGACTTCTCGCATTACAAACTCTGAAAACTGCCTAAACTGAAAACATCCATGTCTTTATCCTTCATCTACAGAAGGAAGAAGTGTCTCTTTTGAAAACCTCTAGATTGCCACATTGGCTCCCAGGTCATCAATGGCTCTTGGTACTTAAAACAACTTTGAATGGAAATAAGTTCCATCCTTTGCCTACGTAAACTCAGAAACTGAAGATGCTGGGAACAAGATCTAGAACACCGAGAAAATTAGTGGTCACCAAGATTTTGCTCTTCTTGGAATTCTTGAAGGGTATACATACCTATACACATATATATGTATATGCATATTATGTATGTGTGTACATAAATATATACACGCATGTGTGTATATGCACATATATGTGTACATGTGTATGTACATGTATATATACATACCCACATATATGTATGTGTGTGTATATATGTGTGTGTGTGTGTGTATATATATTTGTCTTGAATCTCACTGTGCTGGAACAGAAGAGAAGAGAGCAGGGAAACCACACAATATTCTCCACCTATCTTCCAGCTTAGGGAGAGTGTCCTTTATGTCTAAAGAACAGAGGTTCCCCCCTTAGTGAGGTCACAGTTGAAATGAGTCTGTGGGTCCAATTATCACCCCACCAAGACATTGGTCCACACAGCAGAACCAATTTGAAAATGTGGCATGATCAGCAGTCTTGCCGGAGGAGAGAGACCCAGGGCCGGAGTAGAAGGGATGCCATAAATCAAGGCTTACATGCCCTGAGCGGGAAGTCCTGGATTGAACCAGCCAGGGAAGCTGAGAGGCACGATTGAGATGCATTGGCAGAACTGTGACGGTGACCCCCAGACTGAAATAATTGGGGTGGGGGGAGGCGTACCGCAGGTCAGAGTGAGGGGCATTGGCAGAATCAAGGAGGGGAAGAAAGCTTTCAAAAGACCTGCTGAGGGATGACAGGCTGTACTCAGAGTAATTATCTGCCATGTTCATAAGCACTAAATTCACTTTTAAAGGGGGGAAAAAAAAAAGGAAAGAAAACCTGGGGAGGTGGACTGGGGTGGGGGGGAGGGAGGGAGGAAGATGTATCGCAAAAACAATAGACCCAGAGGGAAAGGAGTGAACGAAACTTACCAACTCCATTTCCAGAGAAACAGTGCCCTCTGCTGCCCACAGAGGTGAGTGCACCAAATCCAAACAAAAGGATTCCCGGGAAGGGATATTCTCCAGGCTGGACCTGCCAATTCCAGTTGCTTTGATAAGGAGCAAAACAAAGAAAAGTTTGCTTCTAACTCACTGTGGTGTCCTAGATTGCCTGTTCCAAGAGAACTGCTGAGTCTGGCTTAAATGGCTGTGTCATTATATCAGTCCAGTGGACACCAAGGGCACCCTCCTCATTCTTGCACAGTATTCTGAGCTGGATATTAATATTGGAAACATCCTCCTTCATGAACGTGTCAGGAAGAACTTCTCACGTCCTAAGATTAGATTGCTGTTGTTATTTTTGTTTGCCTTCTGGGAAGGTGGGAAGGAGGAAATGGGGTTAGAGAAGTAGCCCATGATGTAGGACTTGGAGTGAGGAACTGGGAAGGGCCATTTGATTGGATCCTTTGACCAATAAAACTCCTTTCTTCTTCCTTCTTGAAACCATGAGTCCAGCTTATTCAAGAACTTGTACCTAGAAACTTCAGTTGTACCTAGAAACTTCAAGCAGAAAGATGTGCCAGGCTTAGCGATGTCTATGGAGGCACAGGCCCACGAATGCCTTAGAACCTCTGATCTAACTTTAATTTATTCTTTCAAAACCCTTCCATTCAGTTCTCTACCACCTCTTATTTATTAATTAGAATATCCCTTTCATTTGTTCTATCTTTTTAAATCCACACTACAATCACTCCGGCTTTTAGCAATTTTATCCAGTTTTATTGCAATAGACTCTCAACCAAAGTTCATGTGGCATACTGGGGGAGGGGGTGGGGTTGGAGGATTGTAGCTTGCTGAATCTGAAATCACAAGACCTGAGTTCTAATTGTGGCTCCGCTACTTCCTACCTGTGTGATCCTGAGGAATTCATTTGACTTCCTTAGAGTTCAGTATCTCAAGATGACTTCTGTGGCCCTCTACCCCTCCAGATTTATGAGTATGTTCTCTTTGACTAAAGTTCTTTCTCTCACTAGTCATTGCTGCCAACAGGTATATCTCCCTAAATCATCACTTTCTTCATGCCCCCCCAAAAACTTTCAATGCTTCCCCAGAATGAACAAAATTAAACAAGTCCCTTATCTTTGTATACAAAGCCCTTTGTGATCTAAGATGAATAAAAATGTAGCATGTTATTTCATTTCAAGGTTCACAAAACATATTTTTCCTATGTTAACTCATTTGATTCATACAACAACCTTGAGAGGTAGTCACTATTATTATCCTGATTTTGAAGTTGAGGAAACTGAGGCAGATAGAGGTTAAGTTATGTGTGCAAGGTCATACAGCTAGTATCCGTCTGAGGCAGGTTATGAACTGAGGTCTTCCTGATTCTAAGTCACGAAGTCTATCTATTGCAACAATCAATATATGCTGAAAGTTGGTTGACCACTTTAAGCATTCAGTCACTTAGCATTGCTACTTTCTATTTCATCATTCCCCAGTGTTAACTCTGTTCTAGACATAGTCTAGTGGGAAGTGTGTTGTAGTTGGTTTGGGGAACTATGGATTCAAATCCCATTTTGACATTCACCATTGATATGATGCAAAACAAGTCAATTAATCCTGAGCCCTAATTTTTTTCACCTGTAATATGAAGATAATAACATTCTAAATGGGATTGGCAGGAAAGTACTCGGTAAACCTTAGTCTGCTCTGAAAATAGGAGTTCTCATCTGCTCACTGTCCCCAGAACTCCACCATGCACCTACCCACATCCACGTCTTTGTTCATGGTGCCCTGGCCTGACCTGCCTTTCCCTTGTATGTTTGCCTATTCAAATTACACCCACCCATTCAGGTTCAGTTAATGAACCATCTTTTCCATGAAACATCCTATATATAACTACATCTCACTCGATGCTCCAAAATTTCCTAAAATTTCCTATTTTTACCATTCATTTGTCCTTGCCCTGGACTACCTCGAATTGCTTCATGATCCTGTGTCTTCTATCCCTAAGAAATTGTTTCTTAAAGACTGGAAAAGCTATGAGTGCTTCCCTAAACCAGAAAGTGCTGGGAAAGGAACATTACGGCTACACAGTGGTCTTCCAATATTCAGATTTTGAATGTATTATAATGACAGCACTCTATCCCAGGTGTGAACAAGGGAACACAGAGACTCATTTTTCACAGTTTTTGGCTGAATTCTCAGCTGAACAGACTCTACTGTCTTTTTTCCCCTCTTTTCCCCCCTTCTGGTCTCCCCAACTCCCCACTTGGAAGCTTTCAACGAGGCATACACCTACTCTCCCCTCCCCCAGTGCTCCTCCTGCCTTTGTGGGTGAGCTGGAGAAATGGCTCGTTGCCTCAGAGAGCATCCACATGGCTCCTGATGATAACACCTCTACCAGGAGAAAAGACAAACAGCTTTCCCTGATTGCAGCATGTACAGCCGGCTGTGTTGTTTGGCACGCTCCCTGCAGCTGTGCATCCGTGATGCTATATTTAAGCCAAAAAAAAATCTATGAGAGATCGAATCAATACAAACTGAAAGTTGGTTGGCCATTTTAAGCACTCAGTCACTTGGCACTGCCAACTTTCTGCTCCATCCGGGGAAACAATGAGCTAAGGAAAAAAGATGCTGTACCCCAGCCCCTCCAAAAATTTAATCCCCCACTTGAAGGAAAAATAGGGACAGATTTTGCCTACACATGGTGCCACATGGTCAGAATTGTCAGTAATTAGGATTTCTGAGACAGAACTTCTAAAAGGGAACAAGTATCACCAATGCTACCTGGAAAGTATTTCCAGCGTTTATTTGTTCTTTCTCTCTATTTCTATCCACTACCCAAATACATAAGCTATTTCTCTTAGAATGTGAGCTCTTTTTGAGCAGTGACTTCTCTTATTGAATGTGTCTGTATCCCTAGAATCTAACACAGAACCTTTAAAGTAGGTGCTTTAAAAAATGTTGATTGATTGATTGATAGTATAGTCATCACAATCCAGCAAATTTATATAAGACGACTGCATCACCTCCTAGCAAGTTTTCTCACCTCCTGTTTACATTCCTATCCAATCTACCCTTAACACTATTCTGTCAGACAGTCTTAATGGGCCATATGTCTAGTTGGGTTCCTTGTGTTAACAGCTCTTCTGCAACTAACTCCCAACTCACACACATAGCTTAGATCCCCAAGGGGCAGCTACCCTAGGTTTACAGGTCTGTGGGACCACAATCTTAAAACTATAGTTCATGAGTCCATACTTGTATGTTCATCTCTAATAGTCACGATTAGCAGAAAGCAAAGGCAATGAATGAATGAATGAATGAATGAATGAATGAATGAATGAATGAGTGAATGAATGAAATGGAACAGTGTGAATGGGAGTAATAAAACATTTTCCCCTCCCAAACCTTGGGCTCACTCCCCCACAAGCATACTCAGCGTCAGTGGAAACACAGGGCACACCCTTTAATAATAGACATGAAGAGAACACACTTGGTTGAGGCAGCTCACACATCTGAGACTGCAAGGCTCCAGTGTCTTTTCTCTCCTCGTTGTATCCCAGGGCACAATGTCTTGGTTGGACATATCACTCTACTGGGCTCTCTAAGCCTGAGTTTCTCCAATGAACAAGTTGACTAGGCAAAATTCTCATATTCAGGGCTGGCTGCCTTAATTGACTCTTCTCAGAGTTGTTTCATCTTTTAAAGGTCACCAGAAAGACTTTATAAGACCACCAGGATCATGGCAAATGTTTTACCTGGCTATCCAGCGACTAGCTAAACTCTAGTACGTTTCAAAAAATAAATCAGTTAAAGAACTTCACATCTCCTAAAAGAATAAGAACAGAGTAGATATTTTTATACTTTGTTTTTCCAATCCATGAATAAATATTTCAATGCCTAAGTTTCAAAAATGGTCAAAATCTGAGATGGGCTTTGCCCTACTTCTTTGCAATCCTCTTATGGAAAATCTGTAATAACTTGCTGGAGCCTATTGAAAAAAAAAATGTACCTTTGTTTGCCTAGCTTTTAAGGCTGTTCATCATTTGGCACCAGCTTACCTTTCCAACCTTATTTCATGTAAATCTTCTCCAAATACTTTACACAACAGTCTACCAAAACAGTTTTTACTTTTCCACCTTTGTCCCTGATTTTGCTCACAATGTTCTCCCTCCAGGGAATGTCCTTTCTCTTTTTCCTACTGAATTCCAACTCATCTTTGAAAACACAAGTCAAATGTCACCTCCTGCATGAAATCTTCCTCAATCCACACCCCGTCAACCACTCTTCCTCCAGGCCTTACAGCATTTTGTTTGTATATTGCTAATATACTTATCATGTAATATGGTATATTACAGTTTATCTGCATGTAGCAGGGACGGCAGGGAATAGATTTTTTTTCCTTCTAGTGAACTGCGCTGAGAAAATTGTTGGCTCTCTCAGCCCATTTCCTGCCTGAAATATTGTAGAGAAAATCCAGGATTATTTGCTTTTCCCCAATAGTTCTTAGATTTAAGAACTGTGAGAAGGTAGAGATGAGGGGGTGAGGGAGTGGGATGAGAATGAACAAAATCCTCAGTGTTTTCCAAGATAATGCCCTGGGCCCTGAGGGAATTCAGGCTAATCCTGAGAGGTGTGTACATTCAAAGAAATGAGAGTCTTGCAGAGTTGTGATAATAAGGAGATGCCTAGAGCATCATCCTTTGATGGGCTCTTCAGTTGAATCAGATATAGCAAGTCTTGAGTGTGTAACTAGGACTACCTGCACCCTCTGCCCAGGATGCGTAAACATGGAAGAGGACACTAGAGAATAAGCTCGACTCCAAAGACAAATTGGCATCATTTGCTCAAATATTGTAAGTAGAACTAACTAAAGATGACCAGGATTGGGAAATGGGGAGCAAAAGGGAACACCAGAACGGTGAAGGACCCCAAGAGAGGACACCTATTGAGGGGCCATCACAGAGATGTAAGGACCACACCTGGCAGCTGGGTTATGGTTATAAGAGCTGGCTTTATCCAGGCCTCTGGGGACAGTCTCTCTAGACACTCTGATGTGTGGGTCACAGAACCTCAGAGTTGGAAGGGGCCCCAAAGATCTAGGCCAACTCTCTCATTTCATAGATGAAGAAAGAAACTGGGGTTTATAGTGGTGAAATGACTTGCCCAAGGTTACATAGGGTGTCAGAACAAAAATTAACCCCTTTTTCCTGAATTCTAAGCTCTTTGTTTTATCCCCTCTCCAGGGCAAGGACCATTCCCTAAATGCACCTAGAATAAAGCAAAGCCCTCAGTAGGTGTTCAGTAAGTTAATATCCATTAAGCAATCCATAAGAATTTATTAAGCCCTATTATGTGCCAGGGCTGGGGATACAAGGATAAAGAATAAAAAAAAAATCATCATGTTCAAGGGGATTACATTCTAATGCGAGAAATAAGTACATACATATGTGTATATATGTATTACATATATATGAAGTGAATAAATACAAATGGATAAGATGATGGAAAAAGTATGTATCATCACCCACCAGGGGAAAGAAGCATATCCACCTATGTTTATTTCTTGCCTCTTCCAGACTCTCACTGTGGTGGCCAACAGTGGCAGCAACTTCAAGGACCAGTTACCTAGGTGAGGACAAGGTCCTCTCATTTTATCAGGCTAGATACTACCTGGCAGTCTACCAAGGTAGATTACAGGTCATTTGTGACTCAGAGTCTTACGTAGTCTGTAGCTCAGAGACATTCATCTGCAAATTGGGGATATTTCTCTTAGCTTCTTCACAGAGTTGAGGTGAGAAACAAAAAAGCAGAAAGCTCTTTAATGAGAGATGGCTATGCAAATGCAAGCTCTGGCTATTTTTAGTTTTTATTGACAGTGACGAGATATAGAAAATGGAATGGATTCCTTCTTGACCTCATGAGCTCCCCATTATTGGAATGTTAAAGAGAAGTCAAATAATTACCAGTCATGATTATGTGGGATTGCATTTCCTGAAATGAGGGACCTAAAAACCTCCAAGGACCCTCCAACCTAAGATTCTCATGTTCTAGGCTGGGGGTATTAAGAGGTTAAAGTAGGTGAATTTGATTGAATTTCCTTTCCCATCACAATATACTAGTTCAATTGACAGCTAGGTCTCAATTAGTGTGAATAATGAATCTCAAAAAATGATCTCATGTATTTGAATTCACACTATGTATAGTTATGACTATGCAAAATATGGTAATTGGCTCCAACTCAATGAAAATATGAAATGAGAATTTGAATAATGTGGTCACCTCACAGGAATAATTATTTGCACTAATCAGGACTTACCTGTAGAAAGAATTGGCAAAGGGGTATTGAAGTGCACCTGAAAATTGTTGTGTAAAAATAGCAGTTAACATTTAGATAATGCTGTAAAGTTCACAAATCACTTTAAAAATATTATTTCATTTGATCTCCACATTGACCCTGGGAGACAAGTGCTATTATTATATCTATTTTACAGATGAGACTGAGGGATAAAAAGTGACTTGCCTAGATTATATATCTAGGAAATTCTAGCTACAGTGCTGCCTAGCTGCCAAATTGACTTCTTGCACCTACTTTCAACCTTAATGCCTTCAGAAAAGTATTTGGCCAGAAAAATCTATACTGGTCTCACCCACATTAGTCAGTTTTGTCCCCTATACTTTCTAGATACCCCAATCAGTCCCCACAACCCTATCCACCCAACTGATGGATTGGAGGAACAGAAATGTTGAACTGTATTAAATTTCCAAACAATCTGAGTGAGCAGTGAAAAATTCAGGCCATCATCTTCATGTTTGACAACTTGAAGACAAGCCTTCAGAGCATGATTGGAGATTATGGTGATAAGCCCAGGTATAACGGAAATGCAAGATAAATTTCATTACACGACAATCCTAGCCTAATTTCTTTTGCAGAATAGTCATAAGCCTTATGTTACATGATTTCCCCCTTCCTAAATGGGTAGCAAAACAGAATGCTAATTCTAACATTTTAAAGAACTATGAGAGGCAGAACCAAGATGGCAGAGTAGAAAGATGGACCTGTAGAAGTTCTCCCCCCATAGCTCATAAAATACCTGTAAAAAATGACTCTAAACAAATTCTAGAGGAGCAGAAGCCACAAAATGACAGAGTAAAAGAGATTTCCAGCCTAAGGCAGCCTGGAAGGCCAACAGGATAGGTCTATTGCACCAGGTGCAGTGCAACCCAATCTTGCTCATGTAGTACAGCACAGACAGGACCAGAGCAGGCTTCAAGGCACCACCACAGCAGCTGTGGTTTCCAGATTCCTCAACCCACAAATGCCAAAGACAGCTTCAAAGGTCAGTGAGAAAGCTCTTTCACCTGGGTGAGAAGGGAGCAGGGTCCTGCCCTAGCCCCAGGTCCATGTGGCCCCAGATGGCAGCAGAGTCCATTTTTGGAACCCTCAGCCTAAAGACTCTGGGGTAATTGAGCCACTGATTTGAATCTCAGCCCTGAGTAGTGGTCTTGGGGTGAGGAGCAGCACTGACTGGTGGAGCTCTAGACAGGGAATTCTACTCACAGATCCTGGACAGAAAAGCCTGTGGTTGCTCTCAGACCAGAGCGCAGGTCAGGAGAGGAGTAAACTCCTCCCTTGATTGTGCCATCTTGGAAGAACTGAGAACTTACAGGTCCCCTCTTGACAAAGAACTCAAAAGTCAAGTAACTGGCTGGGAAAATGTCCCCCAAAAGGGAAAAAAAATAAGACTACAGAAGGTTACTTTCTTGGTGAAAAGGTATTTTCTTCCATCCTTTTGGATGAGGAAGAACAAAGCATATCATCAGAGGAAGACCTCAAAGTCAAGGTTTCTGCATCCAAAACTTCCAAGATAAATATGCAATGGTCTCATTCCATGGAAAAGCTCAAAAAGGATTTTGAAAATCAAGTAGGAGAGGTGGAAGAAAAATTGGGAAGAGAAATGAGAGAGATGCAAGAAAATCATGAAAAACAAGTCAACAGCTTGCTGAAGGAGACCCAAAAAATGCTGAAGAAAATAACACCTTTAAAAGTAGACTAACTCAAATGGCAAAAGAGGCCCAAAAAGTCAATGAGGAGAAGAATGCTTTAAAAAGCATGATCAGCCAAATGGAAAAGGAGGTTCAAAAGGTCACTGAAGAAAACGGCTTTTTAAAAATTAGAATGGAGCAGGTGGAAGCTAATGACTTAGTGAAAAACCAAGAAATTACAAAACAAAACCACAAGAGTGAAAAAATAGAGGACAATATGAAATATCTCACTGGAAAAACATGTAAAATAGATCCAGAAGAGACAATTTAAAAATTATGGGACTACCTCAAAGCTATGATCAAAAAAAGAGCCTAGGCATCATTTTTCATGAAATTATTAAGGAAAACTGCCCTGAAATTCTAGAACCAGAGAGTAAAATAAATATTGAAAGAATCCATCAATCACCCCCTGAACGAGATCTGAAAAGAAAAACTCCTAGGAATATTGTGGCCAAATTCCAGAGTTCCCTGGTCAAGGAGAAAATATTGCAAGCTGCCAGAAAGAAACAATTCGAGTATTGTGGAAATACAATCAGGATAACACAAGATCTAGCATCTTCTACATCAAGGGATCAAAGGGCTTGGAATATGATATTCCAGAAGTCAAAGAAACTAGGACTAAAACCAAGAATCATCTACCCAATAAAACTGAGTATAGTACTTCAGAGGAAAAAATGTTCATTCAATGAAATAGAGGACTTTCAAGCATTCTTGATGAAAAGACCAGAGCTGAATAGAAAATTTAACTTTCAAACACAAGAATCAAGAGAAGCATGAAAAGGTAAACAGCAAAGAGAAATCCTAAGGGACTTACTAAAGTTGAACTGTTTACATTCCTACATGGAAAGGTAATATTTGTAACTCTTGAAACTTTTCTCAGTATTTGGGTAGTTGGAGGGATTACACACACACACACACACACACACACGCACACACACACACACACACACACACACACATAGACAAAAGGCACAGGGTGAATTGAATAGGAAGGGATGATATCTAAAAATATAAGATTAAGGGGTGAGAGAGGAATGTATCAGAAGGAGAAAGGGAGAAATGGAAAGGGGCAAATTATCTCATAGAAGAGGCAAGAAAAAGTTTTTTCAATAGAGGGGAAAAGGGGGAGGTGAGAGGAAAAAAGTGAAGCTTACTTTCATCACATTTGGCTTAAGGAGGGAATAGCATGCACACTCAATTTCTTATGAAAATCTATCTTACACTACAGGAAAGTAGGGGAGAAGGGGATGAGTGGGGTGAGGGCATGATAGAAGGGAGGCAAATGGGAGGAGGGAATAATTAGAAGTAAACACTATAGGTGAGCGACAAGGTCTAAAGAGAGAATAGAGTAAATAGGGGGCAGTATAGAATGGAGGGAAATATAATCTTTCACAAGATGACTATTATGGAAGTCTTTGGCAAAATGACACATATATAGCCCATATTGAATTGCTTGCCTTCTCAGTGGGGATGGGTGGGGAGGGAGGAAAGGAGAGAAGTTAGAACTCAAAGTTTTGGGAAGGAATGTTGAGAATTGTTTTTGCATGCAACTGGGAAATAAGAAATACAGGTAATGGGGTATAGAAATCTATATTGCCCCACAAGAAAAAAGGGAAGATGAGGATAAGGGAAGGGAGGGGTGTGATAGAAGGGAGGGCAGATTGCGGGAAAGGGCAAGCAGAATGCATGGTGTTTTGAGGTGGGGGAGAGGAGAGATGGGGAGAAAATTTGGAACTCAAAATCTTGTGGAAACAGATGTTGAGAACTGAAAATAAATTATTTTTTTTTTAAAAAAAGAACTGTGGATTCCTTAGATTAGAGCTAAGAGATACCTTAGAGATTACCTAGTTCACCCCCTTCCTTTTAAAGATAGAGTAAAATTTGAAAGCCCAGGGACATTTGCTTGTCCAAATTCACATAGCTAGTAATAAGCATAGGGGGAAGTAGATCTTCCTAATTTTCAGTCCCATTTTTTTTAATGACACATTACATTGTCACTCCTAATGGGCCTTAAAGATCATTCAATACAGACCCCACCATTTCACAGATGATAACAATGAGACCCTGAAAGGTGAAGTATCTTACTAAAATTCAGCTGAGTAGAAGATAACAAAACCAGAATTTTAATCCAGTTCTCCAGACTCCAGATATGGTGCACTATTGTTTTGGAGTTTTGGGGGGATATCACTTAAGTCCTATTTTATATATATTTTTTTTCCAATCATAAAGCATGCAGTCCCTGTGTCAAGAAGGAAGCTTCTTTAATATCCAGGAGCATTAAACAGCTCTACACATCTTTGATACTTTGGGGTCACTCTGAACAGATTCTGGAATAAATGATCAAACTTTAGTTAAATGAGTTCTCTCAGGAATAACTATGCAAATTCTCTGCTGAGGCTTAGGAATTAGGACATGTTTTAATTAGTGAGTGATGAAGTTTTATCACTGATGCCCTCCAAGGCTCCCCAAACACTTTCCTACAAACAAAAATCCAGATGCTGAAATCATGCTCTCGATATTGCAAACACAGAGGCTCATAAAATGAGGTCATGAGCTCCAGGGAAGCCATTTTATAGTCTGTTCCCTTAGCAGCTCTACAGGGTTCAAAGAGGATGGGGAGGGAGCAGTGGATAGGTAGAAATGAGGGTCCCCAAAACCAATATTTTAGAACAAGTTTCTATTCTTTATTTACAAAATCAATAGCTATCCACCAACATCACTTCATCTTGCAATTTAGAAGCTACTTGTGACATATTTATAAGTGTAGAGAAAGAAAAGGGTGATAGTCACCAGGGCTTATTCCCCTTGCTCTAACTGTGTTGCTCTTCATTGCCTTTGACACTTTCTCCAGGTAGAACATAGTCCTACAAACTGATTACTTGATCTTTAGCAAGAAGGCACTACAGGCTAGATTTGAGGTTTCTGCTGAAATAGGCGGTATATGTGTAGTTCATATGTAATGATTGTCATGGCACCCCAACATCTTTTCTCTCATTAAGCAAGATCACTCACCTCATCTACATTCGTTAAGTGGTACCAGAGAGAGTGTTTGGCCATGACTACCAAACTGCTACATCTAAATATTCAGGGTCTTAGATGTAACTTCCACAGAAGGAAATTATATCTGCTACTACTACTATTGCTCCTAAGCCCCCACCAGCATGCTTCATGTTTTCATGAATCAGTCACCATGTCTTCATTAACTCTTAAGCATGAAATATTTGTTAAATGAGAAGACAAGAGCAAGAATGATCATGGCATAACATTTGTCCAAAATAAGACAAAAACAGATATTATCAAAGCATAGAAGTCCACTCATAAACCTGGGTCACACTCTATCACCACTGAATACAGTATAAGGAAGAAGGGAAGGGTGAAAATAGATTTCCAAAAAGCCACTGATGAAACATGAGTCCAGAGAAACTAAACTACATGTCTGGATGTCTTGGTCACTTTAGGGAATAGTCTGCACCATATGGTGGTCAGCTTTTCTGTTGAGGCTTTCCACTTTCCTGCTGAATGAAACCATTTCTCCAGCTACTATAATGTTAAGCTCTTTTATCTAACAGTGGACTCAAATCTGGGATCAACTTCCTTTCCATTTGCTTTTCAACTGTCTTCTTCTCAAATTAGGGCTTCTTCAGCTGAGTAGTAACAAGTCAAGAAACCCCAAATCCATGTTTCTGTCAATACAACACAGTCACTATACAATGGTCCCAAAATGGTTCTTTGAGAGTTTCTCAGAAATAAACTTACATGTCCTAAAAGATAGTCTTATGCAAATTAGATACTATGAAACAATGCAGTATGGCCATCTCTACAATCAGTCAGTATTTTTCTTGCCCCCCACCCCAACCCTGGCCACACTGGTCTTCTCAGAATTCTTCAAACCTTTTGATCCTGAAGGTGGAACTTTTCTCTCAAGTGCTCTCATAATAGTCTGTATTTTTCCCCAACTCTCTTTTCAGTGTTTCATACAAAATATTCTTTTTTCTGCCCCCTTTCAATAAACAAAATGTGCAGATAAGAAAGGAGCAATATCATACATCTATAAAAAGTTACTGGAGTTTCAGTTGCCCTGCATAATAACTTCATGTTGATAAAGCATTTCACAAAGGCTTCCTTGATGATACCCTGTGAGGTAGGTAGTATATTCTTGTCACTAGTTATGTGAATTGGGACAAACAAATCTCCCTGGGCTTTTCACTTTTTACTCTATCTATAAAAGGAAGTAGGTGAACTAGGTACTCTCTAAGGTACCTCTTGACTCTAATCTAAGGAATTCATGGTTCTTTAAAATGTTAGAATTAGCATTCTGTTTTGCTACCCATTTAGGAAGGAAGAAATCATGTTACGTAAACCTTATGACTATTCTGCAAAAGAAAATAGGCTAGGACTATAATGTAATAAAGTTTATCTTTCATTTCTCTTATATCTTTTTTATCCCTATGTTATACTCAAGAAAACTCTAGACTAGAAAGATTAAATGACTAGTGAGAGATCATTTCATCCGGGTAGAATAATGACTTAAACCAACTCTTCTGACTCCAATTCGCTATTCTTTTTTTCTCAAATTCATTAAATTATTTGTTTTCAGTTTTCAACAATAACTTCCATATGTTCAAAATTTTTCTCCCTCCCTCTCCCCTCCTTTCTCAAGATAGCATGCAATCTTATATGGGCTCTACACATACATTCCTATTAAACACATTTTCACATTAGTCATGGTGCATGAAGAATTAAAACAAATGGGAGAAACCACGAGAAAAAACAAAACATAACAAAAAAAAATAGTCTGCCTCATTCTGTGCTCCAACTCCATAGTTCTTTCTCTGCATGTGGATGGCATTTTACATCCTAAGTCCTTGTAGCAGCAAGCCCCATGACACATCCAGGATGGCCTGCTAACACAGGTTCTTAGATCTGCTTTTCTAAAAGGAAAGCAACTTTTGAGTGGTCAACAATTTTCTTTAATTATATTCACAACATAGAAAATACAAGCAGAGAAATAAAGACCAACAGACAGAATTTCTGACTGTCTGACCATAAGCAATTCATACATCACAGGTCAACAAACAGATCCAACTGTCTGACATACATACATACATACATACATACATACATACATACATACATACATAATTACCAGAGAGAGATGCACCAACATCTGGGTTTTCAAAGCTGAGGGGCTCTTTAACAGCTACCCAGAGTCTCATCTGGCACATAAACCTTCTTCCCAAGAGTAAACCCCAAAGCAAAATCTCACCTCAGAGTATGTACACACTTTTCAAAGCCAAAGGAATCATGACCCCCATGACCCAGTGCCTCATTAGAAATTAACAAAAAGTATGGGCCTTCCTACGAAACAAGCCTCCCTTAATCAAGCTTCCCTTAATGGGCTCCACCTGAGGCCTATTGATGGGTGGTTGTGAGGGTAGAACATTTAACTCCCATTAACATTACTTTCCTTTGAAAATATTTTAGATCCTTACATTGCTATGAAGGACTAAGTCTATCAAAAATGGTCATAGTGCAATGTAGCTGTAACTGTGTACAATGTTCTCCTCATTCTCCTCACTTCACTCAGCATCAGTTCATATAAGTCTTTCCAGGTTTTTCTGAAGTCTGCCTATTCATCATTTCTTATAGCACAATAGTATTCCATTATATTCATATACCATAACTTGTTCAACCATTCCCCAGTTGATGGGCATCCCCTTGATTTCCAGTTCTTGGCCACCACAAAAAGGGCTGCTATAAATATTTTTGTACATGTGGGTCCTTTCCCCATTTTTATGATCTCTTTGGGATACAGAACTAGAAATGATATTGCTGGGTCAAAGGGTATACACAGTGTGGTGGCCCTTTGGGTATGGTTCCAAATTGTTCATCAGAATGGTTGAATCAGCTCACAGCCCCACCAACAATGAATTAGTTTTCCAACTCTCCCACATCTTCTCCAATATGTATCATTTTCCTGTTTTGTCATATTAGCCAATCTGATAGGTGTGATGTGGTACCTCAGAGTTGTTTTGATTTGTATTTCTCTAGTCACTAGTAATTTAGAGCATGTCTTCATATGACTATAGATAGCTTTACCAACTCCCTACTTAAACTACCATGTCACCCTCTACCAGGTATCCTTTGTTGAATTGGCAGGACTTTCTAGTTGTTGTATGGTTGTGGTTTGTCCTTTATTTTCAAAGAGGACCATGACATCAGGAACATGATGATATTACTTGAAACTGACTTTGATTTGAGTGAGGTAGGGCTGTGCAAAGTCACTACCCTCACTTTCTCCTTCTGGGTTCAGGGGTCAGATATTCATCAGGATGACTAGAGGTTGTGAGGGCAAGTAAAGTAGCATCTTTTACTGTTTTTTTTTTTTAATACAAAGGAGTATAATGCCTCTGAGTAATGTGATTAAGGAGGATCTTTCTCACTCATTGTTGTCCAGGGAAGATATGTAGAAAGGTCTGCACCTTTTGTTAATGAGGCACTGGTTCTCAAGGGATGTGATGCCCTCCAAAGTGTATAAAGACTCTGAGGTGAAGTTTTACTTTGAGGCTTAGTTTTTGGAAGAAGGCTTGTCTGCCAGATGAGATAATCTGGGAAGCAGCTAAGTGGTCCCCAGCTTTGAAAACCCAGAGGTCAGTGCTTCCTTCTGTGGTACCTATAGTCAGACAGTTGGACCTGTCTGTTGATCTGTGATATATGTATTGATTATCGTCAGACAGAGAAAGGCTTGTCTGTTGATCTTTGATTTCTCTGTATTTTCTTTGAAGTTCAGGGTACTGACTCCCCTGAACTAACTGAATGATACATGTGCTTGATTAAAGGAATGATATATATGCTTGACTAAAGTGAATGTTGACTCCTCAAAAGTTGCCTTTCCTTTTACGAATGCAAATCTGAGAACCTGTGATAGAAGGCCTCCCTGTGTATGCTGGAGTGCTTACTGTTACAGAGATGGCCTAGGATGCAGTGGGAGATGCTAACCTTTTCATCTAAGGTCTTTTCAGGTTCTCACTTTGACATAGGGCAACACCCATTCAATGAATATGCCTAGACCTCTTTAAGAAGAGAATCAAGGGGTGGCCCCTTTAATTAAAAAAAATAATTAAACTGGGAGGGGAACACCTTCAGGGTTGCTGGCTAAATAGAAACTTATTATTTATATTCACTTGAATGCTGAAGGGCCCAAAACATAACCACTACATGACGCTTGTTGTCCAATCCATGACATCCAGAGTGAATTGGTTTAAGGCTTGGTCTTTGAGAAAGAAATCTAGCCAGTAAACTCCAAGTTAACTAGGTAGCTTTTCACCATCAAAATTAACTTCTTTTGGGCAGAAGACCCTCAGGTAAGGGAAAAGGAGAGGACAGGAAAAGAAAGGAGAGAAGAGGACAGCAGAGGAGAACAGAGGTAGATAGTTCTAGATTTAGCTTCTTGGCCATGACTTTCAGGTTGGTCCATGTCCTAGTCGATTGAAATTATATTTTAGAACTTAGATGTTTTCTTGCAGAAGAGGCACCCTGATCAGGAGTGCTAAAAATAGTTTGATTTTATGAATTACATTTTAATGCACACAAGGAAAGGTATAATATCTAACCTGAGACAGCCACAGACATAAGAAGAAGAGCAAAGGAGGAAAGAACAAGGATTTATTTGTATCATGGTCACCCGAGACACAAGGTTACAACCACATTGCTGGAGGAGCAAGATCCATTCAGCCTAATGGGGATCAGGGCAAATGGCCCCAAGGCCACAATAGGAAGAGACAAGGGATTGATGATCCAGCAAGAGGGACTCTCTTGACCCTGTGCTCATTCTCTTGTGTGCCATTTCTCCTAGGTTGGTTCAGGATACCTGGAATACTCTACAAAATATCCCTGTTAAGAAATATAAATGAAGACTAAATGTTTTAAATAGAAAGCATAAGGTATCAGTCAGGGGTATGCTTGGTTTCCTGTCTCTGATGTCACAGGCAGGGAGACATCAATTAGCATGAGTTCATGGGCTTGCAAGTTTTTTCATGGAAGATGTCAAATGTGGAAAGTTCCAAAAAAGGGAGAAATATTATCATTTTTGTTATATTGGCTAGACCTACCAATGAACAATTACTATTTCTCCAGTTATTTCTCTATCTTTTGTTTATACAAAGAGGGTTTTATAACTGGATTTTATGTACATACACATACATATATATGGGGGAGGGTTGTATACACACACACACACACACACACATATATATATATATATACACACACATACGTATACATATACACATACATTTATATATACAAACATATTGCCTGTGTAGTTGTATTCATATATATGTTATATCCATATATATGGGGTTATATTCATATATGTGTGGATAGATGTAGATCGACAGAAAGATACAAATAGAGAAATCAGTTGATCCTGAGTGTGCCACATTCTGCTTCTCAAGATTCCTGTCAGTAACTTCAGCAAGGGTTGTGATCTGAGAAGTAATCTTGGTGTTCAAGGACACTACAAGCTGAAGGATTAGCCAACCCATAACAAGTACTTGAAAGACAGGATAATGTACTACACTGCAAAATAAACCCATGGAATGATCAGGTCTCTGCAAATAAAATTGCAATCCTCCATTGTCCACAGTATTAGTGCAGTTCCCTAGAGACTAGAAGGACAGGAAAAATGATGAGTCAAGGAAGCAGGATCTAGGAAAAGCCTGTTCATCATTTTCAAATAAAAAGTTGGCATATATAAATGACCAGATGATTTGGAGAGGATCCAGATCCATATCCAGCTGAAGAAGAAGCTGCATCTTGCTACCTTCTTGAGAACTGTAAAAGCCTGACAAGAGTGCCTGAGTGGGATTTCTACTAAAAGATAGTGGGAAGGTTACATTTGGAGGTTTCCTCTTACCTCTTTGATACTTAAGCTATGGAGACCCCAAAAGAGCTGGAAACTGAGGCTATTAACCAACTCACAGAGAGCCTGGACATTGGGGGCCTGTAAGTGACAGCAAATCATCAGAGAAGTGCTGTGATTATTCAATATATGACCAAGCTGACATATGATGTCCCCTTGGTGTGATGTTAGAAAAGATTATGCACATAGGCAGAAATTTATTTATTGTTGTTGTGTTCATCCTTCGTTGCTTAAAAAGACCATGCCATCAGAGAAATGATGACATGACTTGCACTTGACTTTGTTTTGAACGAGGGTGGGCTAGGCAAGATCACCAGCCTCACTTTCTCCTCCAGAGCCATCTGGATTCAGTGACCAGAGAGTCATAAGGATGACTGGAGATGGCCCAGGAAGCACTGGGAGAACTTGACCTCTTTAGGCCAAACCTATTCAGGTACTCACTTACAGTGAGGTAACATCCATTCAGTGAATAGGCCTGTTTAAGAAGTAATAGGGCATGGCCCCTTTAATGATCCAAAGAAAAAAACTATTTATAGGTGTTTAATATGGATGTATACATATATGCATATATATATGTATATATACATATATATTGTGAAACTCTTTACAAATGACATGTATTTATACTATTGCATACAACTCTGAGATGTGATATTATGTACTATGTATTTTTGTGCCCTGTATATTCTGTCTACTGCATGAATTCTGGGACACTTTACTCATGTCAAGGATATCATTGCAGTGAAGAGAGAGAGAAAGAAGTAAATGGAAGCAGAACCTGTGAGGTGAGATAGAGATGGATATTGACTGCGGGTCAAACAGACTCAGCACTAACAGGCTTGTTAGTCAAGTTAGAAGGGAGTGAGCTAGAAGAACTGTCATATTGCACTTATTCCCTAAATTTTCAGACAGACCAAGATAAAGAGATTCTGTTCTGGACTATGCTGAGAAAGAAAAGAGTGGTATATTTGTAAATATTTACTGAAAATGTTCCAAAGGTTATTATTGTTATATTATATCATAAAGATATATTATTTTAAGGTTGTTACTGCTGTTGTTGTTTCTTGTTCTAATTAAATATTTTACTGATTGTAAGTTGTAATGTGTTTAGCTTTCTTCTAACAAAGTGTTAAGGGAGTATCTACACCAGAATTTACTTTACAAGTCAGAAGGTTGGGGGCCAAAACTATGAAATATTCATCTAAGTACAGACCTAACAAGGATCAAGGAAATTCTCCCTCACCATTCTGAAAGTTCTGAAATATTTGTTGTTGTTGTCCTCAAAATGTCATCTGTATCTTCCCTGTAAATGAATGTGTTATAAATGATAATGACTGGTAGGAAGAAAAGCAATGGATGACTGGCAAGGTTCAATCCAAGCGCATATAGAGTGGGAGGAAATACAATATATTCCACTCCTTTCTTTCCCTTTTTTCCCCAGTTCTGGAAATTGAAATCTTTCCCAGCCTGCAAAGACTAATTTAAGTGCTATCTCATTCATTAGCACTTACCTGAACCCTGCTCTCCCAATAGGAATTGATGTCTCCGATCTTGAAATGATTATAGTGTTTATTAAAATTGTTTCTCATATGCACTAGTCATATTTTAAGTTTGAGTTTTAGGCCTTAAAATGAGCTGTCACCAAAAGTTTCAAGACTTGAATTGTGTTCTATTTTAGCTATGGATGGGCAACAACATCCTAATGAATATTAAATTGGATAACACCATTGTATGGTTATTTGGATTGGTCCATCTGTGAAACTATAGTTGGCAGTACTATCCAAAACGCATTTTTAAAGATTCCTATAAATAAAAGTAAAAAACCCAATTCCTTGTAACAAATATGCAGTCAAACAAAATAAATTTCCACATTTGCTATTTCCAAAAATATATGTTTCATCTACACTCTGAGTTCATCCTTCATCATTGGTTGACTGAAATTTAATTGGCTACTCTATTGATCAAAGTTCTTAAGTCTTTCAAAATTGTTTTCCTCTACAATGTTGCTGTTATTGTATAAATTGTTCTGTTGGCTTTTCCCACTTTAGTCTGCATCAGTTCATGCATGTCTTCCTGGGTTTCTCTGAAATCATCCCTTTCTTCATTTCTTATATTGCAAATATATTCCTATACCATATTTCTATCAACTTTTCCAATCTAATGGGTATGAGGTAGAATCTCAGAGTTACTTTAAATTTCATTTATCTAATAATTATTCAAAGCACTTTTCAATATGAGTATTGATAGCTTGAATTTCTTCCATAGAAAAATCCCTGTTCATATTCTTTGAGAATTTCTTTATTAAGGTATAGTTCTCATCTTTATAAATTTGAATGGATTTTAAACCTTTTAAACCTGGATTTTGAATGGATATTTTAAACCTTCCTCAGAGAAATTTGTTGCAAGGGTATTTTTCTCTCAGTTGCCTGATTCTCTTCTAATTTTAGCTGTATTGTTAGGTTTTCCTTTCGAAAAAATAATAACTTTAACATCATAAAAACTGTCCATTTCATCTTCCACTGTCCTCTCTATGCTTTCTTTGTTGATAGAAATCAAAGCTTATTACTTCCCTTCTTTAATTTATGATTTTCATCATGTTGTAATGGTTTAGATTTGTTTGAACATCTTCTATATTGGTATAAACACTTTAAATTGGTGTACTCTAAAATGCAATTGTTTTTTGAAAATTTGCTGATCAGCATTTTGCTGATTTTTTTCACTGATTAATACTATATGATAATGATCATAGGTTGTGTTATATATGAATAGGATATAAATTTTAAATCTCTGAAGATATTCATCAAGAGTTCAATAGGTATAGAACCAATTGGAATCTAGCTAGCAGTGATATAGAGAAGGAAATAGCTAATCAAACGCATACTGTTTCTAAAGATAAGTTTTATATATTTGGTAATAATCAAAACTAATAGTACTGACTGCATGGGGTGGAACATAGTGGGACCATAGCTGCTATTTTTAGCATCTTTTTGTTATCTTTCAATCTTGATGTCTTAGATCAATCACATCGAACACTTCTCTTTCAGTAGGTACAATAAATTAGAAGACCAAACTGGTGCTCACAGTTATTCTTCATGTGTTAGTTATGCAGATGAATCAGCCACCTACCAACAAGGGGAAACTGCTAGTGGGTGTCTTAATGAGGGGCTCATGAATGGCATGTAGAAGTCATAATAATGGTTCTTAGTAACACTTCTGAATATTGGATCCTTCCCAGATGGATATGTGGGAGCAGTGGAAAGGGTTGGAGAGTCAGCTTCCTGAAGGAAGCTGACTATTTCCCTTCCTCAGAAAGGGTCAGCCCCTACCTGGTTGAACATTGGCCTGGCTATTACACTCCTTAGATAGCATGAAGTCAGATGACATGAATTGACAGTCCTCCAAGTCTTTACCCAGGATCAGATGATGAGTAAAAGAATTCTGTCAAGGGGATAGAGGCATGTCCTAAAATATTGGTGTCCTAAGGAAAACACAAGATGAGATAGTGTTGGTGAAGAGCCACTCTATAACAAATAGTAGAGACTATAAAACCTGCCAGTCTACAAAATAGCTCCAGAGTATTACTGGGGCCCTGAAAGGTCTATGTATTGTGAGCGCCAGTTACTTTTCTCAGGCAAGCAAAAGGACAGAAGCATGAGAAAAATAAAGGAACAGGGACTCAAGGAATGACTGCCTGCCAATTTGTCCCAAACAATGGCCCATGGATGGGAAGGAGGAAGGATGATATGTATGGAATGTAGTTTGATCAGAGTCAGAGGCTGAATCAAAACATAGAGAATGGTTTGTTTGCTTAATAACAAGAACTGAGTTAATTCTGATTTATCCTGGAGGAAGAAAGAGTGGGATTCAGAAGAAAAAAATATGTCTTATGTAGTCAAATGGAGTAACAAAATCATTAGGACTTTAGAACTGAAAGAGACTTAGATAATCAATTCAACTTGCTTGTTTTTCACACAAGGAAAGAGGCCCAAATGTAGGAAGTGGTTTGCTCAAGGCAGTCACAGTATTAGAGGCAAAACTGTGAGTAGAACGTAGAGTATCCTGATCTAGTATTCTTCCCACTGTACCACGAATTTGGAGCTTCAAAGGAGGCCTGAACAGAAGAATCTGTGAACAAAGAATTTCTAAGTGAGGCACTGTCTCCTAAACAGTACTCTTGTCAGGGTCTCTTTCTTAGGCTAAGGAACTATGCAACATGAAAAGTAAATGTCAATGACAAGAAATAGACTTTTTAATTTGGTAGATTTAAAGAGAGGCCACCTGGCTTATCTGGAGATATTCAAGGGAGCAAAGTATACAAGATAAGGGCAACAAGGGCAGGATACTAAGGGAGCATACATACACACACACACATACACACTAAGGTGGCAACAGATACCTCCAAAGCAAGGACAACCTACTGAGGCCAATCCAACACTTAAGCAAGACAAATACCTTCCAGGAAGAACAGAGAAAAATTTTATATATATATATATATATATATATATATATATATATATATATATATATATATATATATATATATAATTAAGGAATTAAGGATATCACCAAGGAGCATTGGGAATGATAGCCTTCAGTTTGTGGCAAGAGGATAGAATACACTATAGCCTCATTGGATGACTATTGAGTCTTCTAGGCAACTCTTGGATGAGGGCAGCAGAATAGCTCAGGTATTTTATAGGAAAGGAAGTGGCCCTGCAAAGGGTGATCTCATTGATTATCCCTTCTTTGAGATGATGGGGTAAGGCAAACAATAACAGTTAGTTCAGAAACTAGAAATTTCTAGCCTAAAAGATGATTGTAGATAACAAGAGATTATAGAGAATGGGCAAGGCAGGAAAGATGAACTATCAGGCAAAAAGAGAAGTCTTTCTACCAACAATTCTGTAATACATTTTGTATGTAGGATAACTGGATTGCCCATGTAGGTTATATGTATGCCAAAATGGTTGTCTAAGTGTAGTTTATGGTGAAGTATGAATAAATATCATCAAAATTCTCCCTATATCTCTTTACAGAGACTTTGATTCCTTGGAGGGATAGCGCAGGGACCATAAAGCTGGTCAAATCTTTCTCCTGTAAGAGAAATGGTACTTAACTAGGTTTATATTGCTGATGTAGAGGAACAGTTCTTAAGTTCAAACCACGTTCCTGGTTGTTATCTTCCATAAAAAAAGAGGAAGGTGTATCCCAAGCTTATATCTGCAGGCTTCATTTCTTTCCACCAAATGCTAGTTACACAAAAGGTCACCACAAACAATGCAAAGTAAGTTAAGCAACTAAGAGTCCCCACTTTCACCCAAGAGGAAATTCTCCAATATCCCTAGGCAGACAATATTGAAACCAGGAACACATCTAGGTAAAAGCTTTGTCCTCCCAGTCTGCCTTCCAAAGTTTGTTCTCTTTCTCCATGCATCTCTCTCCCAAAAGATGTGAGATCTTCTCAAATGAAAAATGTCTGTCCTCTCCAAAGCTCTCACTCAGCTCCACCCCTCATACAGGCACCCAATCGTAAGTCATCACTCTTTCTATTGATGAGGAGAGTCTTATGCAGATGTCCAGGCTTGACACCTGTGTTACATGTACCTACCTGGATGTAACTTGGAATGGGAACACTCTTTACAACTTTATCCTCTAAAGACAATTTAGCAAACTGTTACTACAGATCCTAAGGAAGATTCACTACTAAGGCAGTGGAAGGTGGCTGGCCTAGGTTCCTAAGGTGGTAGCCTTGTGAAGGAATCTTCCCTTCCCAAAATCATTTGATTGTGATAAATGATGCAATGAGAAGAAAGTAAGAGGACTAAGCCTTGTGTTTTACCCAAGGGACCCTTCATAGTTGCTTTCTGAAGACTATATGTAAATCTAGTTAGGTGGCTCAGTGGAAAGAATACCTGGTCTGGAGTCATCTTCCTGAGTTCAAATCTGGTCTCAGACACCTACTAGTTGTGTGACCCTGAGCAAGTCATTTAACTCTGCTTGCCTCAGTTTCCTCATCTGCAAAATGAGCTGGAGAAGGAAATGGCAAACCACTCCAGTATCTCTCCCAAGAAAATCCTAAATGGGATCACAGAGAGTCTACTATGACTGAAAACAACTGAATAACAAAATGGGTAAATCATTGTATCTGTAAGTGAATGTCTTACATATTCTATAAACACAATGATTATTCATTAAATAAAAGTCCAGAGCATTTGCCTGTTTGGTATCTTTTACTCACACATCTCTTCCATGCTACCTTTCTCCTCTTGTATTAAATACCTTCACTTAGCTGCCAAAGTGAGTTTTTCTATGGTATACATCTGTCACTATGTCACCCCACACACACACATACTTCTACTTAATGAGCTCCATTGGTTCCCTATAACCTACAGGTCTCTGTGATTATGAAGGAGCCTCCTACTTGGCAGTTGACCAGCTATCCTTAGTCCAGTCCATACCCCCCCCAAGGACATCTTGTTGACAATCAGCAGATCAGTTTCCTTACCCTTCTTCCTCTTTAGTGTATCCCTCTACTCCTAAATACATGCTAGATTCAGTCTGTTCAAATTAATGCTCGAGTCCCTAATTCCTCTTAATTTTGTCCTGAAGGGAATGGCATTTGTCTCTGACCCTGATCACCTTTCACTTGGAGTGTTGCAAGAGCTTCCTAATGGATCTCCTTGCTTCATTTCTCTCTGTCGCAATCCAATATCCACTCAGCTGTCAATGATTTCCCAAGAGCCAAGTGTATTCTGGAGCCACCTACATTTTCATCGTGCACATTTGTACCCCAGAAATCAACAAATGATGTAAATCAGGGTTTTATTTATTATTTTGCTAATTGTTAAGACATAAGAAGTAATGAAGACAATATAGATTGAACTTGAGAGGGTCATGCATTTTTGGAGGGCCAGTTAAAAATTCATCAGCACCTTTCTGCCTAAAGCCCAAATCTAAGTGACCACCACTCCCCTTCAGTTCTCTGTTACCTTCAGGATCCAATATGAAGGTTTTGTGAATTGTTTCATTTTCTTTCTTTGTTTGTCAGTTTTAGCTCTTTACAACCTTGCTGCTTCCTAACTCTCTAGTCCTATTATATTCTAACTCCACTCCCCTCTCTGCCTCTTTCTCCCCAGTGTAGTCACACTAGACTACTTAGATTTCTCCCATCGCTATGCCTTTGAACTAGTTGTTCTTCTTACCTGGAATATTCAATCAATTGATAAACATTTATTCAGTGCCTACTATATGCTAGAAACTGTTACATGCTCAAGATACAAAAAGAGACAAAAAAGAGTCTGTCCTTAAGAAGTTTGCAATCTAATAGGGATAACAACATGCAAACAAGCATATACAAAGTAAGCTATATACAGGAGAAAGGAAATAATTAACAGAGGGAAGGCATCAGAAATAAGAGAGGTTGAGAAAGGTTTCCAATGAAAGATGAGATTGGTAGGTGGAGCAGAGGAATGAAAGCATTCCAAGAAAGGGGAAAAGTCAGAGAAAATGCCCAGAGCCAAGAAATGGAGTGTTTTGTCTGTGGAACAGCTAGAAGGCCAGTGTTACTGGATCAAAGGTTATAGGATGTATGATATAAGAAGACTGGAAAGGTAGGAGGGGTCTAGGTTGTGAAGGGTTTTGAATGTCAAACAGACCATTTTGTATTTGATCCTGGAGGAAATAGGGAAGCCATTAAAGTTCATTGAGTGGGAGGGTGATATGGTAAGATTTGTAATTTAAGAAAATCATTTTAGTGGCTGAATGGAGGATAGATCAAAGTTGGGAGAGAACTAAGAGAGGTAGATTCACCAGAAGGCTATTGCAATAATCCAGGTGTGAGTTATTAAGAGTCTGCACTAGAGTAGTGGCCATTCCAAAGGCAAGAAGAATGTGTATTCAAGAGGGGTTGCAAAGGTGAAATCCACAGGACTTGAGTAGGTTGAGGAACTGTGTTGTTAGGATGTTTGAGGAAAAGTCAATATGTATATTGAAGTGAGTATAGGAGTTGAGGAGGAGAGAAAAACTGTGAACCAGGTACTAAAGTCATAAAAGAAGGAAGTGACCTGGGTGTCTATAAAAATAGCTACCAAGATTCTGAGTGGTAGATATAAAAAGTATGAACCTTAAAGACAGAGAGGTTACTGAGTGATCCGTGGCTTCCTTCAAGACTTAGTTCCCTCAAATCCCACCTCTGAAGGAGGACTTATTTGGTTCTTCCTCCTGCCCTAACCTTCCTACTTTGGGATACTTCCCCTTTCAAGTGGTCTTCCATCTGTTTTGTATGTACCTAGTTATACATCATCTCCCCAACTAGAATGTAAGTTCCTTCAGTGAAGGGGCTGTTTTTGTCTTTCCTTGCATTCCTAGCTCTTAGCATAGTGTGTGTCTCATCCTGAAAACTTATAAATGCTTGCTGACTGACTGACAAGACTGTGTCATTTTACTGTTAACTATATGACATCACACGGCAGGGGTGGAAATGGATAATTTACTAAAAATAGGAAAGTTAGGTAAATCAGGAAAATGTACTAACAGCAAGCATTTGCAATACCTGCAGCCCAAGCCAACCCATCAAACTACGTTCCAGAATTGATGATTGAGAGTCCAGTCAGCTCCTAGCCCCTCCATGGCCTGGCTATCAGCCCAGCATTCAATCTAGGGAATCTGGAAACATTACGATAACAATTTACTCATCACCACAGGAGTACAGCAATCTCTGTGTCTGGAAGCTATGACTTCTCACTACTAGGAATACTACTTCCAGGACACCTAGCATCCATGGCTTCATATCATGGGAATGTTTCACTTCTATGACCTAGAAGCCAATGATTTCCATCACAAGGGCAATGATAAGTCTACAAAGACTGGAAGAGCTTGGATTTCATAGTGTCTGAAGGTAGGCATCAGCAGGAAAAATGAAACACCCCTGAGCTCCCTCAGTACTCAATGTCTGACCTTAGCAGAAAGGGAGGTGAAATCTCAAAGACCCTCAGTCTCCTAGGAAATAAAGTACAGTATACCACATCATTTTTCTTCCTCCTACTTTCTACTCCTCAGTCCTTGGATCAGCATAGTTCTGCTCCCATATGACTTTTAGTGATACACAATTCTGGTAGCTTCAAGTTTTAAAAGAATATTGTGAGTCTTTAGTCAGGGATATGGCAACTCCCTTAAATTAATAAATTAGACTCAATTCAATAAACATTTATTAAGCAACTACTATGTGCTAAGTACTGGGGATACAAATAAGGGGAGAGACAGTTCCTGCCCTCACAGAGCTTATTATCTAATTGTGGCAGACAATACACAAAAGAAAGTTGAAAGGGGGATGGGGCCAGGATACCTGGTCCAGGAGCATTATGTTCCTAAAGTTGAATCAAAGCAGAGCTACTGATGGAAAATGAAGAGTTACCTGGAAAGTTTTGAACCATCTATAGAATAAGGCTCTTGCATGAGTTTATGGCACTGTTTCCAGCCCTCCAATAAGAGAAGAGAGATAAATGAAGGAACTGAAGTGCTGAATACCAAAAACTAGGTCAGTCTGCATGGTGATAAGATTTCAGGTGATCGGGGGAGGTATGATGCTCAAAATCAAGTAAAGTCTCTGATGGAAAATAAATCAAAAACATTTTTAAAGTATCTACCAGTTTCTAAGTTATTATGCTGAGTTTTGTGAAAGATAAAAGAGAAATTAAACTAGTTGATCTCTTCAAAGTCTGAGATAAACTATATAGGAAAAGGGAAAAATAAGAAAGAGCATCACATTATGAGGCAAACAATACAAGAACCTCTCTGTATTCCTGGTATGAGGTCCTCTAGCGAAAGATGCAAGGGGAAAACACGGCAGCGATATTCAAACATGCCCATGTATCACACATGTTTTGCTCTTTGCTCTTTATCCTCACACCTACAGAAAAAGAGTGCTCCGTAGAATGGCAGAGCTGAAAGCAACCTTGGAGATGTTTAGCCCAGTCCCCCCATTTTATAAAACTAAGAGGTAGATTGTTCTGCCCAAGATCCCGCCATGAATTAGGAGAGGGGACAAGACCTACACTCAGTCTCCTCAGTCCCCATCAGCTGAGTTTTTCCACTTGCCAGATCTCCAGATTTTACTTTTTCTCCAAGGTCTAAGCAGGGATTCCTCCCTTCCTTTCTTCCCTCCCTCCCTCCCTCCCCACAGGGGCTACTTTTTTCCTTTGTGATTCCTCAAAACAAAACAAAGTTGCACGACATGGAACTTGCTCACATCGTTAGTGGTTTTATGGATGGCAAGTTTTGTTTCCCCAACTAGATTACAAGCTGCACAAGAGCAATCAATGGCTGTGCCTAATGCTGTGCTATATTCACAGCAGGAATCTGATAAATATTTAATTAATAGACAAAAGAAGGAAGGAAGAATGAAAGGAAGGAAGGAGAGAAGGAAGAAAGGAAGGGAAGGAAGAAAGGAAAGAATGAGAAGAAGGGAGGGAAGGAAGGAAGGAGGGGAAGAAGGAAGGTAAGAAGGAAGGAAGGAAAGGTGGGAAGCAAGAAAGGAAGGAATTAGAGAAGGGAGGGAGGGAAGGAAGGAAGAAAGGAATAAGAGAAAGAGGGAGGGAAGGAAGAAAAGGAGAGAAGGAAGAAATGAGAGAAGGGAGGGAAGGAAGGAATGAAGGAAGAAAGAAAGGAAAGAGAGGGAAAGAAGAAAAGGTAGAAGGAAGGAAAGATTATAGCTCTGAGTATTAAAAAAAATGCCATTTCTCATCGTAATCATCAGAGCAAGGACAGCCTCAATGTGCTCTTTGGGCTAGATATGCACTGTGGGAAATAACATTGATGTTAGACCCAGTCCTTGGAAACAAGTAGAGCCCATCCAACAATCCAAATTGGTTTGGGCACCATCTGGTGCATTGATTCTGGTGTTTTTCCTGCTTACTAATGAAGAACTCACCACAGCTGTAGCAAAGACAGGGTCAGGCACATAAGTGACTTCAGCGTGGCCTCGGTCAGTGGTGGGCCTGGCCCAGGCCTAGCCCCAAGTGTCTGGAGAAGGAGCAGCTGAGCTGGTCTGCTTTTTTCCCCTAATCTCTTTCCCTGGAACATACTCTGTGAAAAGACAAAAGGCGAGCTCAGGGGTGAAAGTCCTAGAGTGAGCGCTTTGTGCAGGGCCCACAGGGGAGTACCTGAGATGAGGCTGGCACACATGAAAGACCTCTTTCTCCTCGCTTTGCTCACAAAGGAAGCCCGGGGGTTTGAATCCATTGGGCCCATCCAATCTCAGACAGCAGCGAAGCTCTGAGACTTTCAGCCAAGCAGGGGGACAAGAGAAGGGGAGGGGAGGAGGGGGGATTGCTGCCAAATGTTTGGAACAAAAGGTTTCTCGCGTTGCTAAAGTCTCATGTGGGGTAGCCTAGGAGTTTTGCTTTCATCAAAAGGGAAGCATTTGGAGTGTGAGGTGCAGAGGCCAGAACTGGCTTCTTATTCTTGAGGAAGGAAACTCTAGAGAAATTCTAAGGCAACCCCCAATATCAATAAGATTAAGAAGACACCTGTATGCTAACAAATATTGAATAAAATGACACCTTGCCTATTCACCACACTGTGCTTCACTCTCCCCACCTACATACAGTAGGACGACAAAGGAGACCTCCCAGGAGGGACTCGGGCACCGTCTCTGCCTCTTCTTGTCTCTTCCCATCTCATTCTTTCATTCTCTCCTCATCTGCTCCAGTAGGATTAGGGATGGTTTTACCTAATCCCAGAAAACAAGGCAGTGACTCACTGGAAAGTCTACCAAACTGGGAGGCCCAAGCTCCGAGTTCTAATGACAGACCAAACTCAAGGTTCTTTTCTCTTAACCTTAAGGACTATTTCTGGAACTAAAGTTGGTTGGAGGGAGTTCCTCAGCTCCCCAGTTTCCAAATGTTCTCCAGATTTTTTCCAGCATGAAATTTTTAAGAGACTAACCTCCCCCAGCACCCTCAAAATCATATATGCACAAATTTCCTTAAAAGATAGAACATTGTGTATAAATAACACAGTTCCAGCGTGTAAGAACTAATTGATGGCAAATTTTTGGCTTAAACAAACAATAAGCATATCAATCTATCCAAAATTGTGGCTATGGAATATAAGCTTCTTGAGGACTAGGACTGTCTGGATTTGGTTGTTTTATCCCCAGAACCTAGTGCAGTATCTCGCACATGGTGCAGGGGAGGTAAGGGAACTGACCCTGTGATTTTCTTATTAGGACTCCCAGTATGTGTTAAAGGCAACACTTGTACCCACATCTTCTTGACTTCAAGCCTGCTTCTCTATCTACTACTCCAAGCTATCTTTCATATTATACATAATAGGCACTTCATAAGTGTTTGTTGAATTGAATATAGATAGAAGGTCTCTATTATAAAACTACATCTTGAAAATTCAGCTGCGTGCATAGGTGTAGAAGAAAAATATAGTTGAATGGTACCTCAGCAAAATCCCAATAGTAGACATGTGGCCACGTTTTGAGCCATGTGGATGTAAGGTAGGTATTGGGAAGAAGGAGGGAGGGAGATGGAGAGAGAGAGGAGAAGAGGAAAAGAGAGAGACAAGAGAAGAGACAATGAGAGAGAAAGAAGACAGAAGATAGAGGGAGAGAGAGGAAGAGAGAGAGAAAGAGAGAAGAGAGGATGGAGAGAGAGAGAGAGGAAGAGAGAGAAAGACAGAGAGACACACACACAGAGAGAATACACATATATCGTATATGAAAACCCCAGTTACTGACCAGAAAAGATAAGTGGAAGGAAGTTTGTAGACTATGCTGGGCTTGCACACTTCTCTTATCTTTCACTCCCTAAAAGAAAGGGTTATTTGTGTATGTGTCATTCTCCTTCATAAATTGTCATGTCCACAAGGTCAAAGCCTTTGAGGACTTTCAAGTCCCCAGCACTTGGCACCGTGTTCAGCACAAACACACATGCAGCTACTAGAAAGCCACAGATGCTTCATACATGGTCAACATCAAAGAGGAAGAGAGCTTCTAACACACCTGTCTTTTTGTTTTACTTAATTTCATTCTTGGTCCTGCTGGTCACTGAGGACACAAAAATGAAGAGGACACTGGCCCCAAGATAAATACCACATTGTCTAACAGAAGAATTGTGTCATATATGCATATAATAAGCACAATGGCAATACTTATAATAGCATTTATATAGAACTTGAACGTTTGCAAAATACTTTCCAAATATTACAACAATCCTGAAAGGTTGGTACTTTCATTATCCACAGTTTACAGATGAAGAAATTGAAGCAGGTAAAAGTTAAATCACTTTCCCAGGGTCATACTGCTAGTTACTGTCTAAGACTGGATTCAATATCAGGTCCTCCTGACTCCAAGTCCAACACCCTACCCTCTGTACCATTTGCCTGCCTCAAGTGAAATGGAAATTTTCATAAGAAAGACAGCAAAGGTTTAGGAAGGTTCCGGTAAGGGATTACTATGAACTTGGCTTCAAGTGTCCATCAGACTTCATAGGATTTTGAGATTATAGATTTAGATATGGAAAGTACCTTCAAAGCCATTTTATACTCCTACTTCATTTTGTATAGTATCTGAGTTGAAATTTGAGCCTAGTTCTTTCTGACTCCAAATCTAGCTATCTGCAAGGTCATACTACTTCTAATTTGAATAGAAAGAATTAAGAGGAAGGCATTCTAGGTACAGGAGAAAACCTGAACAAAGATATGGCTCAGCGAGACAGTGGGATGCCCTATTCACTCTCCCCTCACCCCATCACATTCCCTACATTCCCTTCCCCATCACCAGGCACCCTAAATCTATCCATTGGGATGAGATGGGAGTTACCTATTCTGTTACTTACAATGAAATTGACAACTAGTGGGTTTGGCAATATTTACCCTAAGGTCCTCCAGGACTTACCATCAATCTTGTTTCTATGATCTCCAGACATTCAACACTATTGTCTGACCTACAGATACAGCCTGAAATTCCTTAGTTCTTGCGATTTGCCTTACTTTACTGATGGACCCTTAGAGCTTTAAGGTTTTTCCATTTATGCTGAAGATATTTTTTCTATGTTTTCTCCCTCAATTATAAAGCAAGTTCCATGAAGCAAGGACTGTCTTGTATTCTCCAATGCTTAGCACATAGTAAGTATTAACTGTGCTAGCTTGCCAAAGTGGATAGAACTCTGCCTCTATTTGCAGTCAGGAAGACCTGAGTTCAAATATGGCCTCAGATATTTTCTAGCTGTGTGACCCTGGGCAAGTTACTGAATCTCCATCTGCCTCAGTTTCCTCAACTGTAAAATGAAAATAATAAATGGATCTACTTCCCAGGGTGGTTGTGAGGATCAAATGAGATAATATTGGAAAACCGCTTAGCATAGTACCTGGCATATAAATATTAGTTATTATTTAATAGATGTTTTCATTCACTCATTCATTCATTTATGAGAATAAAAAAGCATGAGATGCATTCTGGAAATTGCAAGGATCCAGTGAGTGTCTATCAATGCCACCTAGTGATTAAAGTCAAAACTGTATGCCAGGTAGAAATGTAATGATGGATTGTAGGAGGAAGGGATTGGTGTCAGGGAGAGCAGTTGGGAGTTAATATCATAGTCCTGGTGAATGGAAATAACTGAGGTGGTGACAACAGAAACAGGAGGGACAAAAGGGACAGATGTGAGAGATACTATAGAGAGAATGGACAAAACCTGGCTACTGATTGGAAAGGTGAGAACAGGAGGAGGAGCCAAAGATCATCCATTTCAAAAATGGCAGTACGTTTCACAGAAACAGGGAAGGAAGAAAAAGTAGACCTTTGGGGAAATATGATGAATTAGGTTAGGACGTATTGAGTTGAAAGCTCTGATAAGACATTTAAGATGGATGCAAAATCAGCCCTACCATCTAGACATTGACTCATTTTCCTCCTTCAATGGAGCCTTCCCTCCTAACTTGGTATTGATTTCTCCCCTTTCTGACTGCCCATAGAAATTATTATCTGTGCTATATACTTAGGCATTTAATTATAATCATTTTTATGACCTTGTTACTATTTTATTGTTCTCTAGTTGTTTCCCAAAGGCAAGGAATGTCTTCCCAGAAAGACTAATGTCCTCAGGAACAGGAAGGAACAAGAATTTTATTAAGTACCTACTATGTACCAGGAAATATCTTAAGCACTTTATAAGTATTACCTCATTTTCTCCTCACAACCCTTCTGTACATCCCAGAGTCAAGCATAGTTTTGAGTTCATGATTAGCGCTTAGTAAATGTCTGATGAATAAAAAAATGAATATTTGATGAACATAAAGAGTGGACAGCCAATTGCTTCTCCTACTGTTCCCTGTATCCAAAGACTAAGATGAACACAAGCCTGCAACTTTTCCTTCCAAAGGGATCAGGCATCATTTAGGTGTAACCCCAGGAGTCTGCAAGGTAATCTATATCTTTAGACTTGAGGGAAAGGGCAGGCTTGGGCAATCTTTGCCAAGTTCTACCTACGGCCTTAGTCCCACAATCTACAGAGGGGAAGAGGTTGCACGTCATGCCCTAATCTCCCAAACCTACATCCACAATCCAGTTCATTTGACAAGTATAGGCTACATATGTCTACTCAGATACACAAGAAAACTAAGTAAAAATTGGGTATAAAGGAAAAATTGATCATCTCACTTTTTCCTAGTCTTAAAGGTTTTAAACCATAAACCAGGACTTGCTTTCATGACTGATGGAAGACCTCGCAGAATCCTTTCCAATTCTAGTCCCTTCCAGTGTTGCCTCCTGAAAAAAAAGTGATGTATTTCATCATTACCCTTGCTCACTTTTCAGCAGCTACCTTGATTCCTCTCTCTAGCTGTCTGTCTTGTCTCTTCTGCACTCCCTGCTCCCTTCATTTTCCACTCTACTTTCTATCATTCACAGGCCAATCCTGGCAATTCCTCCTTTATACCTTACTTTGATGTTTCCTGCACTGCTAAGTGTGTCCCCCCTCCCCCTTAGTTTGATTACCCCACTGGGAATAAAATAGAACAGGACAAAAATGATGTAATTTAGAGATATCCAGCCCCAAATCTATCTGGTGTTTGTAAATGGCAAAGTTCTGAAGAGTTATGCAAGGCACTGACTTCCTAGAAAGAAATAAAATGTTATTGGGCTCTGTAAATTTGGAGGCACCATCTGGTAGTGAAACTTGTGAAGGAACAAATCAACCTAAGTTTCTTGCTTCAGAAAGTATACTTTCTTCAGAGATTAGAGGAGCTGTGGGAAGTTTCCAGGGGTAGGTCCTAGTATAAATTGAATTCGGATTAGGTCTTATTCTTGCCGGGTCCCAAGACCATCTCCCATGCCTTTGAGAAAGCTATTCTTCACATCTAGAATGTTGGTCCCCTTCCCCTCTGCCCTGAATCCCCAGGGTCCTTCAAGGCTCAGCTCAAGTACCTCCTCCAATACAAGGCATATCCTCATCTTACCTCACTCTCAAGTTGCTAGTTTCCCCCAAACTACTTTTTAATATATTTTTGTATTTACTTATCTGTGTTTCTATTGCTTCTTCCTTAGTAGAATTTAAGTTCCTTGAGGGTAAAAACTTTTATTTTTAATCTGTGTATATTCAGTACCTATCATATAGCAAGCACTTTGAAAATTCTTTGTTGAATGAATGATTAGTAAAACGATTTCTCATGAAGTAGTTCCCTATCAATGGAGGTTTTCAAGAAGCTCCATGACAATTTGTTTAGGATCATGGAATTTAGAGATGCAAGGACTTATAGAAATCATCAAATCCAGACTTCATTATTTTATCCATGAACCAGAATCCAAAAGAACTGAAGGAACTTTCCCAAGGTCACATACCTAGTAAACAGCATATCCAGAATCTGTACCAAAGTCTTCTAGTTTCATTGGTTCTCTAGAATGGAATGTTGTCTTTATAGCTAGGACATTCATTACAAGGTAGTCACACACAAGACATTCTCCAAGGCTGTCTAGACATTTCCTTTCTTCATTGAAAGTCAATATGTTTTAGTAGAGTTAGAAGAAGTCTATCTGGATTTGAACCCCACCTTCTACACTTACTATATATCCCTGGACCTTTCTGAACAGGTCTCCTCTACTGTTCCTCAGCTCACAGAGTTGTTGTGAGGCTCAAATGAGATCCTTGTAAAGTGTTTAGCACAATGTCTAGAACATAATAGGTGCTGAATAAATGCTTATTACCTCCTCTATTCTCTGTAAAATGGAAAGAGTAATGATATTAGTGACATCTTGTTTCTTCACAGGGGTATTATTTTGAAAGCAGTTCATAAACTTTAATAATAACAATGATCATGAGCATTTATATAGCATGTTGAGGTTTGCAAAGAACTTTCAACATGCTTTCTCTTTTTATCTTTACAACAATCCTGGTAGATAGGTGCTGTTATTATCCGCATTTTACAGATCAGGAAGCCAAGGCTGATAGAGGTTCAGTGACTTGCTCAGGGCCACACAGCTAGTAAGTGGCAGAAGTAGAATTTGAACTCAGGTCTTTCTGACACCAGGTCCAGTGCTCTCTGAACTATGGCACCACCTAGCTGCCACATATAAATACGTGTAATTATCATTTTAAGCAGAGATGTCATGCATGGGGCTCACAGGCACAGTCCTGAGTGCAGCCAGAATCAGATTAAAAAGTAATTAATAAATGCTTAACAAAACATGAAAATACCAAAGAACATAGGGAACACCAATGTGCATTTTTCTAAGTCAGTACACATCCTGCAGGGACCCTTAGGCACAATTTAGCTGCCCTCATTTTCTATTGGAGTTTGACATCTCTGATCTAAAATATTGTGACCTTGTTCAATGACCCTCCATGTTCAACGAACAATAAATGTCCAGGTAAGGCATAAAAAAGGAAATGCATGCTCACCAAAGGTTTTCACCAATGTGACAGAGGAGATCCAACACATACTCCATGTTGTAGAGGGTTTCCCCTTCGGTGGCAAGATCCTCCAAGCATTTCTGTTTATGAATGATACTGTGTGATTGGATTGTGCCCCCAAAACACTAAGGTACCTTATAGAAGAAAATCTTTAATTACTAAAAAGTTTGGCTTCCCTATCTCAACAGAAGAGACCATGTAAATTCAGTATGTCTGTTATCCAGACTTCAATATTCATTTGGATGAACACCCTGCAGAGCTTTCCATTCATATCTATATCTGGGATAGACAGTAGAGAGATACAATGAGCTGAGACCAGAGATGAGAAGAAGGAAAGTGGTCTAGATTGCTTTCAGGAAATTGCAAAGCTCCTTTACAGATCCCTAGCTTCTTATAAAAGCAAAGACCCATCTTTTCAATAATAACATTTTACTGCTATTGCTATAAGGCAGAAATACATGAGACACCATTGCCTCTGCAGAACTAAAGATGAATATTATTATACAAGGGCAGTGGAGACATAAGTGTGGCTACAACATGTAACCAACAAGGAAGTCCAAAGGGCAGAAATTAAGGACTCCATCAAGAATTGGGAGATAAGCTGTGACGACAAGCTTGTTAAATGGTAAAAACAAAGGAGGACAGGTGGTCAACCAAGTAGTCCATTGGTATGATCACGATGTCAGGAGAAACACAAAGAAAGCTTCTAGGATTTGGGATATAGCCCTTGAGACAAAATTTCTCGAGGACATGGACAAAAATCACAAGCCATGGGTAGATGTGGAAGGTTTAAGTTTGCATCAGTGGAGGTGACATTTCAAAACTGTGGCAATAATGTTCAGCATGGTATAGTGCACAAACCCTGGACTGGGAGTCAGAAGATCTCGATTCTAGCATGGACTTGGGAAAGACATTCCCTCTCTAGCCCTCAGTTTCCTTACTTCAAAGATTAGAACATTGGACCAAGTCATCTATAAACCCCCATTTACTGCCAATTCTCAGCTCTGTGAGTCCATGACTTGATCCTGAGTCACTGGAAGAGGATGAAAAAAGAAGCAAAGACTAAAATTGTAGCCTTATTTCCTGGGGCAAGAAAGTGAGATACTATCACTGAAAAAGATTTTTTTTAGCAACAAGGTTTAAAAAAAAAACCTTGTTGACAGTCTGATTGATGTTCTGTCAACCAGAATATTCAGAGACCCAGATGTTCAAGTGAATCAAGCTTTTACTGTATTCTGTTCTTCAGTCTCTGGCCTGGTTCCCATTCCCTCCTTCCCACCTGTCCCAGTGTGCTTGAGGTCAACTCATCTGACTTGTCAAATGCAACTAGTCTTTTAAGGACCAAACAGGCTCCAGTGTGAGGCAGTGGAAAGGGCATAGAATTTAGAATCATAGGCTATGGGTTCAAATCCCAATTCTGCCATCCACTACACATGCAACCTTAAGCAAGTCATTTAACCTTTCTAAAACTCTGTTTCCCCATTTGTTAAATGAGGAGTTTGGACTAAATAGCATCTAAGTCCCTTCCTAGCTTTACATTCATGATATTATCATTCCTCATAATCTAGAGATCTATCATATATTTATGGGGTGACACATAATAGCCATTCTCTTTTCTGATATATGCATTGATACTTCTCCTTGCTAATATATCAGTAACAGAGGGGAGAGGAGGGAAGGAGGGAGATGACCATAAAGCAATATAGCTGAGAGGGGCAGTGGAATCATCTAGACTCAGCAGATAGAACCCAGGGCTTGGAGTCAGGAAGACTTGAGTTGAAATCTGACCTCAAACTCCTGCTGGCTGTGTGATCCTGGCAAAATCATTTGACGTCTGTCTGCATCAGTTTCCTCATCTGTAAAATGGGAATAATAATAGCACCTACCTCCCAGGGATGTTGTAAGGATCAAATAAGATAATTGGAAAGTACTTTTAACATAGTGAGCACTCTATAAATGTTATCTATCTTCATCATCATCAGTCTATTATCTCTTATTTTGAAAATGGAGAAACTGAGGCTTAAAGACTTTAGGTGACTTGGTCAAGAT
Source organism: Notamacropus eugenii (assembly GCF_028372415.1). Classification (NCBI taxonomy): domain Eukaryota; kingdom Metazoa; phylum Chordata; class Mammalia; order Diprotodontia; family Macropodidae; genus Notamacropus; species Notamacropus eugenii. Next base: position 483,441,819 of record NC_092873.1, read on the forward strand.
CTTGTAGTTTCCTAGTGGCAGAGCTGAGACGTGAATCTTGATATCTGGCTACGAGTCCACTGATCTTTGCTGACTTATTGAATCGCTTCTAAATTTTTTGCTTCAATTCACTCTTGGGTTGATTTTGCTGCCAGCTTTCTTGGTCAGTTCTGGAAGTATGCCTGCCCTGAAGAGAAAAAAGACTTTGTTCGGCAGCATCCCTTTCAATTCTGGCTAGTTTCCTTCTAAAGAGCAAAAATGATATTGAGTTGATTTCCAAAGGTTTTTGGAATGTTGAATCTAGAAAACTCAATGAGTAATTATGGCAAATCAGGTCACATTTGAACTCTCATTCTCTTGATTCCAAGTCCAGGACTCAATCTACTGTGTCACCTAATAGTTTTGCTATGCTTTCCGGTCTGGTGTCATCTACAAATGTGGAAATAATGCCATCTATGCCTTCATTTTGCCATTGATAACAACATTCAGCTGGCAGCACAAATGAAGAATCTTTGGACATGATGATGATGATGATGATGATGATGATGATGATGATGATGATGATGATGATGATAAAAACAACTAGCCTTTTAGAGCTCTTTAAAGTTCACAAAGTGCTTTATTCTAACTTACTAATGGCTATTCTCTGAATCAATCAATTAACCATTTCCAAAGTCACCCGATTCTACTAATGTCCAAATCCACCTGAATAGCATAAGATTCTTTCTCAAATGCGTTGCTGAAATCCACGTATTCTCTACTGATGGTATTCCCCTTACCTGCCAGTCAAAACAGAAAACAAAGTGAGCCCAGAAGGATCTGTTCTTAATAGTCTAACTGTCTCTTTGTGGGCAACATGTCCATTCCCAAATGCTTACACACCATTCCTTTCATAACATATTCTAGAATTTTGACAGGAATAGATGTTAAGTTCACTAGTCTATATAGTCTACAGGCTCTTCCCTGTTTTGAAAATCAAGAAAACATGTATCTGCTCTAATCCTGGGGAATAACTCCTGTTCTCCAGCCTTTCCAATGATCTCCACATCTTTTAAAGATCACTGACAATGTCGGCAATCCCACCTGCCAGTTCTTTTAGTACCTTGGAATTTAGTTCATCCAAGCCCACTGGGACCTATGAAGGGCAAGTGGGTGTGGCTTTTACTATTTCCTCTCTCATTTTGAGTTCCAGCCCTACACATGGCATGGCTTAGCAGGAAGAGAACAGGACCTGGCATGCAAGGAACTGAGAATCAGTCCTAGTTTCTGCCATACTACCATGTGAACTAGGTCAAGCAACATCTGTCTCTTACCTTCTTCACCTATAAAATATGGGAATTGCAATAGATACAGGCTCCTCAAAGTGTGTCTTAGAACTTCTTCAGGCTCATTTCAGGAGATCCACTAAGTCAAAACTATTTTTAAGTAATACTAAGGTAGTCAAGGGTAGCTAAATGATATGGTGGGTAGAGTGCCTGTGTGGAGTCAAAAAGATTCATTTTCCTGAGTTCAACTCTGACCTTAGATACTTACTAGCAAGTTACTTCACCCTGTTTGCCTCAGTTTCCTCATCTGCAAAATGACCTCGAGAAGGAAATGGCAAACCAGTCCAGTATTTTGGCCAAAAAAACCCCAAACAGAGTCATGAAGATATGAACATGACTCAAAATAATTGAACAAGATTTTTTAAAATTTCTAATATGGTAATTGATAAATATAACCTACATAAACAAAAGCTCTTGGGGGGGGTCCTCAATAACTTTTAAGATTGTAAAGGGGCCCTGAGACCAAAAAGTTTCAGAGTGACTGCAACGGATGGTCATCAGTGCCTGCGAGCAGTTAGTTCTAGGAACTACATTGACTGTTTTTGTTCTATCCTAAGAAGTCTTATCACTCTCCTTCACAGATAAAACAGAAACAAAATAATAGTTTAGTGACTTTGCCTCTCTCACTCTAATCCTATCTTGTCAGGGCAGTCATTCTGTCTCTTCTTTGATCTTCCTTTTTTTGCCCCAAATAAAGATTGCTTTTAAGCCCATTTTGTTGTCATTAGCATCCTCTACTATGCCTGGCCTTTCATGTGCCTGAAACTGTTCTTACAAGATCACATGACTCTTTTATGTTCACCTTCAGTTCTCTTCCCTTTTGTAAGCTCCTTGAGGACAAAAACTCTCTCATTTTTCTTTTCCCCAGGTTGAAGCACAATGACTGCAACAGAGTAATCTGTGCTTGTGGATTGATTGATTTTCATTGGTATCTATTTAAAAGTTGAGTAATATGATTATTTCTCTATTAGGAATCATCACTTTACAGTTCCTCCTTTTTCTTCTCAGCAGAATCATTTGTTTGTCTATATGGATTCATTCTTGACAGCACCACATAAATCAATCAATATTTAATAAGTGCCTACTATGCACTATGCACTTTTGACTTGACATCTCCAGGAGAACTTTAGGCAATAGAATCCTATCTATCATTTCCCAGATTCTTCTGACGTCTACTGTTCCCAGTTCCTTGGAATGTATAAGACAAAGGTCAGCTTCCTTATACTTCCAATAATAGCTATCAACAGCAGTATTTAGAGCTCTTTAAGATTTGCAAGGTGCTTCTTTACAGAATTTATTTCATTTGATCTTCACAACAACCCTGGGAGGTAGGTGCTATTAGTATCCCCATTTCACAAAAAAGGAAACTGAGGCACAGAGAGGTTGAGTGAATTGCCCAGAGTCATTCAGCTAATAACTTTCTGAAGCAGGATTTAAATTCAGGTCTTCCTGACTCCAAGTCCCACATTCTATGTGTTATACTTTCTCCATCATAAATTCTAAGATGGATTGATCACTTGACCCTAGGCTCTCACAATTTCTACTATGCCAACTAGTTCCAATTAGGTTGGAATAACATTCACCCTTTCTGCTCCCTTTTAAAAAATAAAATGACCATTAAAGATGAGTTAAAAATCCATCAACTGTTCTGCTTGTGACAGGATGCTCAATAGATGTCCAGATATTTGTCCCCTAGCATTACCATGTCAAATACCCATGCTAGATTTGTGACTCACTTCTAGGACTCTTCATCTGCTTCTTTCTTTTGCCCAGAGGGTCTTTGGCATATGCTCATGACCTTGTCATCTCTGCAGTTCTCTATGTTGACCTTTAGTAAAATGTTTGTCCTCAGCTTTCTCAGTCAGGTTCTCCTAAATGTCCTCCTCTGAGTATTACTTCCCAATATATGATTTTGCCTTTCACTGTCATTCAGTCATTTCAGTCATGTCCAACTCTCATGACCCCATTTGGAGTTTTCTTGGCAAAGATACTGGAGCGGTTTTCCATTTCCTTCTCCAGCTCCATCACTAGAGGCAAACAATGTTAAGTGACTTGCCCAGGGTCACACAGCTAGTAAATGGCTGAAGTCAGATTTAAACAGAATTTTATCCACTGTGCCACCTAGCTTACACTTTCTTTTTTAAAAGAATCTCTTCTGTTCTTTTTAAATAAGTTGGACCTTTACAGAGGCATATTCTATTCAAAAGTCCCATTTTATCAAGTCTCAGTTATAACACATGAGGTCACCTTTGTCTTCTTGCATTCAGATTTCATATTCACTTTGTTTCCTAACCAAACTATGTGCATTTTTATATAGTTTTCTAAAGCCATGGGTTTTATTGCTGGTCTCTTCTTGGGTATTTTCCCCTGTGATTTATTTGTCCTCTTACCAAGGTTTCTCATTCCTGTTTTGTAACTGCTACTCTCTACATGTGGATGAGTTTACTACTATACCTTCTTTTCAGTTTAAAGTCATTTTGGTCCAGTTTGCAAGACTCCAGAAATATATATGCATATGCATACATATATGTGTGTTGGCGGTTCCATCTGCTGACACATATTTCAATAATATATATGCATAGAAGTATATAAATGTGTATATGTATACAAATTTACATATGCATAAATACAAATAAATATAAATACAAATTTACATATGTATAAATAAAAATAAGTAGAAATACAATGTATAAATATAAATTTGTATATATAATAATAAGAGTTGCATTTATGTAGCACTTTAAGATTTGCAAAGCTCTTTACAAATATTATCTCATTTTATCCTTACAACAAACCTGAGAGGTAGGTATTAATATTATTTTCATTTTAAAAATGATGAAATTAAAGCAGACAAAGGTTAAGTGACTTTGCAAGGTCATGCAACTAGTAAACATCTGAGTCTAGATTTGGACTCAGATTTTCCTGACTTTAGTCCAGAAGTGTAGTGACGTAAATGAGGGATTCCATGAATCTTCCTCCATGAGGCGGATCCATATGGATATGAGGAGAGAGTGCATTACAGGGCTGGGGGATGATGCAAAAGCTCAGAGATAGGAGATGAGTGTTGTGTATGAGGAACAGAGAGGAGGTCAGTTTGATTGGATTGTCGTTTGGAGGAAGGGGAGTAATTAATACATAATGAGTCCAGAAAGATATGTTGAGGCCAAGTTGTGAAACTCTTTCAAAGTCAAATCGACTCTGGAGGTAATAGAGACCCACTGGAATTTAATGAGTTAGAGGAATAACATGATCAGAACTTCACTCAAAGAAAATTGCTTTGCTCAACGTGTGGAGGAGGAGGAAAAGAGTTGATGTAGAAAGACAATTCAGAAAGCCTTTCAATAGTGTAAGCAAGTGTTGTGGCACCTGAGAGCCAAATGTTAAATTTTCAATGTGAGAATTTACATCTCAGAAATAAACAAATGCTATAAATCATGATTTGATTAAATAGTTTGTAAATTGTCTAGATTTAAGAAAGTGATGGAGAAAATATTAATAGTACAGAACTTTTTTTATTTCCAGAGAGCCAGTTTTTAAAAACATATATCAGGTGTCCCCTGGCTAGAGTTAACGAGGGCCTGAACTAAGATGGAAGCTCCAAGTAGTGAGAAGGAGCCAAATGAAAGAGATATTGAGGTGATAGAAACATCAAGATTTTCCCACTGGTTTGATATATAGAATTAGAGAAAATGAGTCAATAATAATGCTAAACTTATGAAACTGAGAGACTGGAAGAATTATGCTGCTTTTGACAGAAATTGGGAAGTTTGATAGAAGGGTGAGTTTGGGGTGAAAGATAACAAATTCTGTTTAAGGATGTTTGGAGTTGGTGTTTATGAGACATCAAGTTTGAAATGTTCATCAGGTATTTGGTTATATAGGAATGCAGCTTGAGAGACACTGAACCTAGGTCTATAGGAATGCAGAGAGGCGATAATTAAATTCCTGTGAGTTGAAGTCATCAAGAGAAAGAGAGTTTAGAGAAGGGGGGAGAAGATTAGGGTCAGCATGGAGAAATACTCACAGTTATGGGGCATGCTGTGGATTATGAACCAGTAGAAGAGACTAAGAAAGCATGGTCAGACATGTAGGAAGAGAAAGAGGAGAGAGGAGTGTCATGAAAATCCACAGAGGAGAGAGTATCTAGGAGAGGTTGACTACCAGTTCTCAAATGCAGCAGAAACAACAAGTATGAGGAATGCAAAAAAGAAAAAAACAAAAAAAACATCAGCCTTAGAAATTAAGGCATCAGTGGTAACTTTGGAGAAAATAGTTTCAGTAGAATAATGAGGTCAGAAGCAAGACTGCAGAGAATTAAATGAGTGAAGAGAAAAAGTAGAGACTATCAAAATCACCACTTTTATAGGAGTTTGACTGAGAAAGGAAAGAGAAATATAGGGCAATAATTTGATTCTACAGATCTTTCTTAAGGATTGGTCATATTTGAAGGTGGTAGGGAAAGAACAAGTCTATAGGGAACACTGGAGATTAGTGAGAAGGAAAGGGTAGGGTTGAGGAAACAATCTGCTGGACAAGGCAACAAGTGAGGACATCAAAGGCACATATAGAGGTGTTAGCCTGGGCAAAGAAAAGGACCACATCATCTGAGACTGGAGGAAAAAGTGTAGGGGATGATGTCAAGGAGTTTTGAGAAGATAAAGTGAAAAGAGGAGTTTACTGCATATGACCTTAATTTTCTCTGTAAAATTAGAAGTAAAGTCCTTATGCAAGATTACCTGAGTTCAAGTCATTAACATGGGGCAAGTCACTTAACTTCTCTGAGATGATTTTTCATCTGTAAGATAGGGATAAAAATAACAATATATGCCACCTAACAATATTGCTGTAAGGCTCAAAAAAAGGTATTTCATAGTAGAGAGAGAGAGAGAGAGACAGAAAGAGATAGAGAGACAGAGAGAGAGACAGAGAAAGAGACAGAGAACCAAGTGTTATTACTATTTGCAGAGTGTAATTGTTGGTAGAGTACTTAGGTTGGGTGGGGTCAGGTTATAAAGTGGCTTGAAAGGCAGGAAAGGGAATCTACATTTGATTTTGAAGGCAGCATATGGAACAGTGCAGAGAAAACTAAATCTAGAGTCTTGAGGATGTAGTTTCAAATCCTAACCTTGCAACTTCCTACTAGTGTGATCTTCGGCAAGTGGCTTCATCTCCCAAGGCCATTAATTCTCATCTATAGAATGAGAAGTTTACCTTGAGGCAACTCAAGATCTGAGTTCAAGTCCTGCTTCAGACATTTATTACCTTTATGACCGCTTGACACTCACTAGCTGTGTGACCTTGGGCAAGTCACTTAATCCCAATTGCCTCATCCTGCGTCATCTCCGGTCATCTTGATGAATATCTGGTCACTGGATTCAGATGGCCATGGAGGAGAAGTGAGGCTGGTGACCTGCACAGCCCTCCCTCACTCAAAACAAACTCAAGTGCAAGTCATATCATCATTTTTCTGATGGCATGATCTTCTTTGGCAATGAAGAATGAACACACACCTTTACAACCCCAGGCAAACCACTTAGTTTTTGTTTGCCTCAGTTTCCTCATCTATAAAAAGAATATAATCATAGCACCTGCCTCACAAGGCAGTTGTGAAGATCAAATGAGATATTTGTAAAGTACTTAGCACAGGAACTGGCACACAGTAGATTCTTAACAAATGTTTATTTGTTTTTTTCCTTCCTTAACTAGTTTGCCTCTGGGGTTCCTTTAGCTCTAAAATGTTATTCAGAGCATGTACAACATTCCTGGACAACTGCCAATCCAACACACAGAACTTTGGAAGCTAGTTTTGGCCCTGATGGCTCAGGATTAGTACTGTGTGATGAAGAAAAGACTTTTGGTTGGCCAGGGAGCCACAGAGGCCATGCAGCTGCATGTATGTACAAAATATTTCAGCAGATCATCTCTTTCTGTTTCCCAAAATCCACTCATGCCACTCCCCTATTCAATAAACTCTAATGGCTCCCTATTGCCTACAGAATCCAATAGAAATTTCTCTATTAGTCATTTAAAGCACTTTACAATCTGACCCCAGCCTACCTTCCCATCCTTATTACAATATTACTCCACTTTACATACACTCAATGCAGCCCCATCAGCACAGCTGTCTTACTGTTCCTAGTGTGTGACACTCTATCTCCTGTTTTCCACCTGTCTGGAGTGTGCTCCTTCCCCCAAGGGTGGAGGTTTTCCTAGTTTATCTCTGCGTGTAAGCAGAGGTCCTCATTAGAATCCTTAGTTGGAAACCTTAGTTTCTTTTACACTGGTAGCCCAGATCAGGAAACACCTTCTGCATGAAGCTTATTGCTAGTGTTAATTTAACTTTTATATGTCAAATTATATGTATGTATGTATGTGTGTATGTATATCTACATACACACATATGTACATACATATTTACACATGCACTTACATACAAAAATGTGCATGTATTTATGTATGTGCATGTGTACACATACAAACACACATATATGCATACACACATATAGATATATACATGTTATCTCCCTCAGATAAATTATAAACTCCTTGAAGGCAGAGATTATTTTTATCTTGGTATTCCTAGCATTTACCAAAATGTCTGGTATGTAGCTGGGATTAAATCACTTCCAGTTTGTTGACTGATGAATTGGTTGATTGACTGTTGAGAATCACATTGACAGCTGGTGGACAGAATAATTTTGTCTTAACTTTTTTACCTGGATCTTTTGTCAATGTCCATATGGATCCTTGAGTGACAATAAAACATTGATGTTTCCTGTTTCTTTCTTAAATCTCATCAAGCAGCCAATATTTTTCTTTCCCTTTAACACAGTACAACTTTCAGTAACTTTCAAGTAACAAAGAAAAAGGCCCAAGGATCTCTTCTATTTTCAAGGCTTTTTCATCCTCTACAGACCCTACTTTAATGCAAATCCAACTTAGGTGGATTGTATGTTAGCTATTGAAAAATAGTTTCAATTAGAAATTTAATTACACTGTCTTGAGGAGATGGAACCGACAGTTTCTTTGAATTTTGCACATTATGGAAACCTCCAAAGTGCCATAAATCTGCTAATTGATTTCTGTACCTGTAATGTTTGATTAGGTGTATTTTATTGTCTTCTTGGTTTTAATTAACCCTGGGCTTGTCAAAACGCTTCCAACGACAAAGGATATATGATGAAGTGTGATAAACTCTATTAACAGAGGCTGACTTTTGTCAGTAATTGCTCTCATGCACAAGAGTTATTAGAAATTAGCACACACAAAAAAGAAACTGTACTTTTGGTAACAACTTTTATTGGCAGCCATAAATCTGGGGATTGCCCCCTTTATGCTGCTGATAAGCAAATGTGAATGGCCATGGGGTTCTTTGGAAGATCAATCACTCACCAGATGTCCTATAAATATTAAGCATGACAAAACAGAAAGAATTATGAAGTCTGAGTGATGAGAGGCAAATGGATGCCAACATCCCTAAACTTGCTCCCATTAGAGATGTTGGAGCCTCGGGGTGGACATGAAGGACGTCTGCATGCAAAGTATTGTACTAGTCATGTTGTAATCACTTAGGTAGGGCTGTTTCCCAGGAGTGGTAGGGATATGTCTAGATACTTACAATTCCAGGGTCATTTTCACCAAAACTTTCTCTCTAACCAATCAACCATTTTCTCCATATGTACATCATACCCAGCAAGCCCCTAGAAAAAAACCACTTCACTGACATCACTATGTAAATAGACTCAGTGTGGCATCTAGTGTCCAGTTATTAGAATGAAAACTTACAGTGATGTTTCTCTTGGGTGTCCTTAGGTTGCTGGTTCTAGTCCAATCAAAAGAAAGTTATTTCTTTATAAGGAGGTAAGGTAGTATGGTGGAGAGAGTGTTGTACTTGAAGACGTAGGGTCAAATCACATCTTTGATAGCTACTATGTGAACTTCAAAGTGCTACAGGAATTTCAGCTATAGTTAATATAATTGAAGTGACTAGATCGTAGAGTGGCTTTTAATCCTGAAGGGCAAAGTTCAAATTCTGCCTCAGACACTTACTACCTGTGAATAACATCACTGAATAATCTACCTGACCTCTATCAATCTCAGTTTCTTCATCTGTAAAATGGGGATAACAACACTTACCTTACAGGACTGTTTTGATGATCAGCTGTGATTATCCATGGAAACCAGTTCACATAACACTTATGTGTTGGTGATTATTGTTATTATTGATTTTACAAAGATTTAACCATCAATTTAACTCACCTCACCTGGAATATAAGTGTTTACTACGTGCAAGGTACCATATTGAGTGTTGGGGATAGAAAGACAAAAGCATACAACATGACCCTACCATCGAAGAGGTGGGGAAAGAGAAGAAGAGGAAGGAAAGAAGAAGAAAGAAAGGAAAGGGGGAAGAGAGAGAAGAAGTGGGAGAAAGAGAGGAGAAAGAGGAAGAGAAGGAAGAGAAGAAGAACTACCACTGGGACATTAACAACACCTTGAACTCATTTGAAGACATTTTGCTGAGTCTCATGGATTGGGGGTAGATAGATTGTTTCAGCTATTCTGGGATAGAGACATTCCTTTGTGATTTGTCTGTAAAAAGGGTTTATTTGCAATGTTGTACACACACACACACACACACACACACACACACACATACACACACACACATACACATACCAACCCAATGAGCAATAATAATTATAGTTATTATAGGCTGCTAGGTAGACATGGTCCTAAGCCAGTTCTCTAAATGGGATGTTTTCTGAGTTATTCTTAGTAGATTTGGGAAAAGTGTATTTGGAGAGATCCAAGGATCTAGAGCATGAGGCATATGCAATAGTGAATTCTAATTGTGCCTTCTGCCCCTTATTACCTTTGTACAATCATGCACAAATCCTTTAGCCTCTCATTAAGTCTGTTTTCTCCTCTCTAAAATCCACCTGTAAGTAGGTAGTACCAAGTAACAACCATATTGATCATTTTTAAGAATAAAGAAGAATGGGTAAATTATCTAGGCCTGTGTCAATGAGGTAAAAGGACCAGACTGTAATAGCTTTCTTATACTATTAATATCAATAGAATTTACCAATAGAAGCCAAGAATCATGACTATGAATCAAATGTCTCAAACTTTTTTAACCTTTGTGAGGTTCATTTAGAAGATAATTCACTTAGTACTTGTGTTTAATTTTTCTATATTAGAATAAAGCCATGGAGATGAGATCTATACATCCATAATGTCTCATCTAGAACAAATGTGGATTTTAAGTTGTATCTTTAGGACTTAGAAATAGCCAGCTGAAAAAATTTTTTAAATATATCCAATCAATCAGTTATGTTGTCTATAAAATGTCACACAACTTGACTATTTTTTCCCCTCACTAAATGAGTACTGTCTCAGCCCACTCTAGAAAGAATGCTGAATTGGGAGTCAGGAGACACAGTCCCACCCATGGTCTCGTGATATAGTTCAAGCTTTGCTGCTAACTGAATTCACACCTGTAGACAAACACAAACTCTCTGTATTTGTTTCTTTATCTATACAATATTTTCATGACACTAAAGAAGCTAGGCTAGCTGAGCGGTGGGGACAGGGAAGCAGCAGCTATGGGGGAGATAGCCTTGAGAATTAGATCAGATCATTCCCACTCCAGGGCTGCCCACAAACAAGAAATCATTGAGTCACAGATCTAGAGTCAGGGAAAAAAACAACAAAACCTAAAGGCCATGTAGTCTAATACCATTCTTTGAAGAATGGGGAAAATGAGTTTGAGAAAAGTTAAGTGACCTGCCCAGAGTCACACAGGTAGTAAATAACAAAAGGCAGAGTTGGAAGTGAGGTCCTCTCTCCTTTTCAATTGTCACCCACTTGCTGCCTTTGAAATGTTGTTAGGAATCTGTATTCTTTCCACTGTGGCAAACTGCCTCCTGTGGAGTGGGGGAAAGGAAAGGAAAACCGCATTAGTTTTGTAAGACTGGCCCATGCTAGAACTGTGACAGAGTTGATTGTCTTGGACCTCTTTGTGGCAGAGCAGTGTTTTCTTTTGTTTCTCCATTCCCCACTATTACCTAGGTCCTTGGAGTCATGTTGTATGTTAGGCTGAGCTGCCATCGGTCTAAATTCTTGAACATGGGGAAGGATTTGGCAGGGATGAATCTGTGATACAAGTTCAGTAAGTGCTCTTTATTTTTCTTGGACATGTCATCATCTTTGCAGTTAGATGCAACAGGACTCCCACAAATTAGAACGGGGGTATAATAAAGCCTCCTCTCCCTCCCTCTCAAGGTTGTTCTGGAGATTAAATGAGATAATAGATGCACAAGGACCTTGAAAAGTAAATATATGCATATATACATATATATATATATATATATATATATAGAGAGAGAGAGAGAGAGAGAGAGAGAGAAAGACATGTTATCATTGGTTACATAATGATGGTGATGATGATGATGATGATGATGATGATGATGATGATGATGATGGTACATTTTAAGGCTTGCAAAATACTTTGCAAATATTATCTCATTTGATCCTCACAAGAATCCCAGGAGGTAGGTGCTATCATTATCCCCATTTCACAGATGAGAACACTGAGGCAGACAGAAGTTAAGTGACTTGCCAAGGGCTACATAGTTAATAAGTGTCAGAGGCCTTTGAAACCAGGTCTTCCTGACTCCAGGATCAGAGCTCTATCCACTTTAACACATAACTGCCACATTTAGGATAAAGAAACAGTAAGACCTGTAAAATTCATAAGCACAATGGTGCTGTCAAGTTGTTATGTTAGTAGAAATGAGTCTAACTATTTTTAATACCATCCTAAACCCTTAACATTGAAAGCTGAAACACAGTCTTTATCCCAGTGTATAAAAATTAGGCAATCCTTGCAACCAACAAGTGAAAATGACCCCTGTACTTTTACATTCAGCCAATGTGAAATGTCGACAGAGAGCAGCTCACTCACTTGAGGGGAACTTATATGGTTATTAACTGCCAGTAACAAAACTCCAGCTTGTACATAAGAGATGCCAAAAGAAAAATCTAGACCTATGCTTAATCTGTCATTCCTTTTCATCATCTTTCTTAAATGCACTGAAGGCTAAAGTTTAGAATTTATTTCTGATGATATCTGAAAGGTGTTGATGGTTTAATTAGCTCAAAAATAATTAAAACCCAAAGAACCAAAGGTTTCTTAAAGAATCCTCCTGCGGTCTCATCTAATCAGAGGTAGAAGTTGGCCAGAAATCCGGATCACCTGGGAATGCTCGTGAGGCAGAGGGGGGTCGTTTGCTGTCTGCCCACACAGCTGGAATGAGGTTCCCAGGGGTCACCAGCTGGTTCTCCCCTTTGTCCACCTCCAGGAAAATCTGGGTAGAAAGGGAGCGGAAGGTCTGGAAGAACTGTTCATCCCCTCTGCTCCCATGAAATTCCCCGAAACAGAGGGAAAATGGGAGCTCATTAATATTTTGAGTTTGGATCATGTATTTCTTCAGAAGAGCAAGCATAGTAGCTGTTCATTCTCATAACTTTTCTGAGAGGTGGGGAGGGCATCATTGTTTTCTAGGAGACTAAAATACAAAGAAATCTCATGCACAGAAATATTACTTCTCCATATATAACCCACTTCTACCCACATTTGTGGTGATTTTTCTGCAGTACAGCACTGTATGCCATATAAACAGAAGGAACCGTGGTTCCTAATTGACTGAAAACCCACTGTGCCAAAGAAGCCTTATACCTACTTGCCTAAGTGAACAGACATGAGAGATAGTTGGAGGACCCTGAGAGAAGCTAACTTATACTTTTGAATGGTAATTGGGAACTCTTGGAGACAGAGGCTTATGAGGAATAGGTTTTCAGCATTTCCCTTAATCTCTTCTTTCGTAACTTAGTAAGCTAGGACTCCCCTTGGATGAACTGAGATCTACCTAACACCTAGCTGTACTGTTCCTTTACTTTTATGTATTGTTTAGACTCTTCTAATCTGTATAACAACTCTGATCTCAGTTCACTGTTTACTTGGACCAAGAGTTGTACAGGATGTTCAATACTATCTTTTGTATAACCAGCATTGAATGGGAGGGATAGTATAGGCTAACTCCGACTCCTCCCTTGAGAGCAATCAGGGAAAGTAGAGTTGGGCCCTAAAGGATTTTTCCACTAGGCTACCAGTCAAGTAATAGATATAATTTCAGCCTCAATCCTCCTCTTGGAGATAAACAAGGTAAGGAGGCAAGTACCCAGTCAGGGCCTTCTTTCTCCTCCTCACAAAGGCAGAATTCACAATTGACGATTGTGAGTCAATTCCCAGATCAGAAATCTATGGACAAGCTGAGTCATCTTTATATTTAGATGGCAACCAACCACATCTATTTTATACATAATAACACTAATATAAGTAATAATTTATATTTATACAATAAACTTTATGTGTAAGTCCTACCATGTCACTCCCTTATTCAATAAACTCCAGTGTCTTTCAATTGCCTCCAGGATCAAATACAAAATGCTTTTTTGGCATTCAAAGCCCTTCATAGCCTAACCCCCTCCTACCTTTCCAGTCTTCTTGCATCTTACTCCCTAACATGTACTCTTAAATTCAGTGACACTTTGATCCTGGCTCTTCCATGAACAAGACATTCCATCTCTTAACTCCAGCCATTTTCTCTGGCTGTCCTCCATGCCTGGAATGTTCTCACTCCTCATCTCCACCCACTGGCTTCCTTTAAGTGCCATCTAAAATCCCCTCTTCTATAGGAAGCCTTTCCTAATCCCTCTTAATTCTAGTGCTGATCCCCCTCTCTCTACAACTTATTGGTACATAGTTGTCTGCTTGTTCTCTCCGCTATTGAATTGTGAGCTCCTGGAAGACAGGGACTGTCTTTTGCATTTAGCACAGTGCCTAGCACACAGTAGGTGCTTATTAATTGTACTGACTGAAATGTGTGGTCTCATTTGAGCTTCACAGCTCAAATAACCCTTTTAGGATTAGATGTGTCTAACTCACAATCCTCATTTGAAACAGTAGAAATGGTGCACAGCCCCAAAACATGGTAAAGACAGAGAAACTGATGAGAGATGGAACTGGGCCCAAGCAATGCAGCAAGGCAAAAGTCAAAGGAAGTTTACTTAATGTTTGGATCTAGGCCCTCACCTTCCCCACATAATGCTGACTCCCTCTTACAGGAGAGGTTGGAGTGCATTATTATAAATAATTAAAAGGGAACTACACCTGGTTTTTTGAGTAATTTGCTTTCCACCTAGCAATGCTGATTTTAAAAACAAAACACAACAAAACATCCGCACATGAAATTTGGCAGACCAAAGAGTTCTCCATGGATTCTTGGGATCACATTGATCTGCTGCCTCTGCTGTTTTTCTTTCATTCTCAAAGATGACCATGATATCTGGGAGGTGATGCCAGGGCATGTCACAACGGTCAAGGGGAGGCAAGAGCACTGGATCTCAGTCAAGGGAACCTGGTGTGAATCAGAGTTCTGCCACTTGATACCTGTGTGATATTGGGTAACTTACCTGTCAGGGTCTCAGTTTCTATATCTGGAAAATGGGTTAAATTAGATGGGTTGAAGTAGACGATTTTCTAGCTTTGACAGTTCACTACAACAAAAATTGATTAATCATCATGAGATCAGAGGAAATACATGATATAAATTCTGATTTCCCCCCAAAAAATACCCTCCCCTAACTCACCTATTTCAATTCAGTTTGATTAAGTATACATTTATTAAATATCTAGTCTGTGGCAGGCACTATTTAACAAAAGTTTGCTCTGGCCCAACTCTCCGAGGGCCACATGTGCTGCATTCTTCCCCCCGACACATACCCTTAGAGTTAACAGGTTGGGGATAGAGGGCCCTCTCTTCTCTGCTATTGGCTCAAGTCTCCACAGATTGTGCTTCCCCAATTTTAGGGTCCCAATCACTAGCATCCCACTTAACATCAGATTAATGTTTACAAAATGATATTTATTTCAAAGACATGGGAAAAGTAAACATACCAATATTTCTCCCAACACTTTGAGGGCATAAGCCCCTTTTACTATTTCTTGGGAAAGGAAGAGGATCAGGCTCACAGATTAATTGGGTTACTACACAGAATTAGTTCTACCAAAGTTCAAGTCCAAAATCCTGATCAACTAGTATCCCAGCACCCTAGATTCTCAGGTCTTCCTTGCTAGACTGGCTGAAACATCCAAACTGGATCATGGCCCAAGATCCCCATGGCCCAAGATCCTAGGTCAAGGATTCCATTCCCTTAACTCAGAACTGAAAAGGACAAATGAAACAAAATCAGGGACTCATTCCTAAGATATACAAGGAACTGAGTCAAAGTTATAAGAATAAAAACAATATGCCAATTGATAAAAGAATAAGCATATGAATAGGAAATTTTCAGATAAAGACATCCAGGCTATTAATAGCCATATGGAAAAAAATGTTATAAATCACTAATAATTAGACAAATGCAAATTAAAACAACTCAGACGTATCACTTCCTACTCACAAGATTGGTAAAGTTGATCAAAAAGGAAAATGATAAATGCTGAAACGGCTATAGGAAAACAGGTACTTCAATTCACTGTTGGTGGAGCTGTGAACTGGTCTAACCCTTTTGGAAAACAATTTAGAACTATGTCCCAAAACTTAACTGAATTAAATTTTAAACTGCATACCATTTAACCTAGTGGTTAAATGTTCTAGGGTCTATACACCAAGAGGTAGAAGAAGGAAGAAAAGGATGCATATGTGCAAAAATATTTACAGCAGCCCATTTTGTGGTGACAAAATTCCCATCAATTGGGGAATGGCTGAACAAGTTATGGTATATGAATGTGATAGAATACTTCTGTACACTAGATACTATAAAAAGGATGGTTTCAAAAAAACCTGGGAAGACTAACACGAACAGATACAAACTGCAGTGAGAAAAACCAAAACAGTTTGTACAATGACAATAAGATTGTAACGATAACCAACTGATCAAGACTTAGTAACTGATCAATAGGATTCCAAAGGACACATAGTGAAACATGCTATCCACTTCTAGATGAGAACTGATGGACTCAGAGTACAGATGGGAACAAATTTTCTTTTGTATTTCCTTTTTCGGGAGTGTGGTGGGAAGATGGCTAAAGAGGGAATTTGTTTTACAAGAACATATATACGTATATAGAAATGCATTTTAGTTTGTGATCTCAGCAAGTGGAGGACTGAGAGGAGGGAATAAGAGAATTCAACTGAAAATAAAGTTGAATTTAAAAAAGGAATAAAGAGTAGCAATATCATCAGATAATACTTTTTGACAAAATTTGCACCAATACATGAATATTATTATTGTGGTTATTTTTATGTTATATAAATAATATTACTTTCTTTTATGTCTAAGATTTATTTGTTTGTCAATAAATCATAATAAATTATAAAAGTATAATTTTTAAAAGGCACATATTTTCAGGTTTTAAAATTCCCTTTCCATCCTTCATAAAGAAAAAGCTTTAACTTTGTCTGAAATTTACCTCATCTTGAAATGGTGGGCAGTTGGAAGTTGAATTTTCATTTTATGTCTCCAAAACCCTTGCAATCCAGCAACAGTTTCAATTTACAAATAACTATTTAAATCCATTCATCTTTGGTCAATATAAGTAGTGTGTCCACCATTTTAATTTCTACATTTCCCCCATAAAACAACCAATACAATTCTGAGACTGATTACCACTAATGTCAACTATTTACCTAGAAATAGCTCTATAGTACAGTACGTAGAGTGCTGGATTTGATATAAGGAAGAGATAAATTGAAATCCTGCCTCAGATGCTTACTATCTGTGTGATCCTCAGTAAGTCACTTAATCGTTATGTGCCTCAGTTTCCTCAGTTGTAAAATTGGGATAATAATGGTGCCTACTTCTCAGAATTGTGAGAATCTTAAATCACTAACATAAATGCAAACTATTACTAAGTACTCGCCTCATTATACAATATTATAAATTGTCAGTTACTCTACAAACGTTTTATTGAAATCATATATATTTATTGCTAATTTATCATTGTAATAATAGTTCATATTTACATATCTTTTTAACATTTCAAAGCTCCTTATATTCATTAACTCACTGAACCTATGGGGTGAGCACTAAGAAGGTTATCCCTATTTTTCAGAGCAAATGGGAACTTGAAAGTAGAACTGACTCATCCAGATGTCACAAAGTTAATAAGCATCAAAGGCAAAATTTAAACCCAGGTTTTCCTGGTTACATATCTAGCACAAGACCCAGCATATTATGCTACATTTTAGGAATTTGAGCCTCCTGGCCATTTCTCCAAAGCTGTGAGGTCTCTGAGATGCAGCACGGTGCAATGGAAAAAGCCCTGGATTTGAAGTTCCAAGACTTGATCAAACCTGCTACTTACTAGTGGTGATCCTGAGGATATAATTTCATCATATAATGAGAACATTCCTACTTGTACTCTCTATCTCATGCCATTATGGTGATGATCCAATGAAATATTGCAGGTAAAGTAATTCCAAGAGATCACAGATTAGTATTAGAAGGGACCTCTCAAGCCATCCAGTTCAATCTCGTCCTTTAACAGATTAAAAAACTGAGACTCAGGGAGGCCAAAATAATTTGCCTAAGACCACACAGGTGGTAAGTGGTAGTATGTCCAAGGAATTTTTTTAAATTGCATTGCTATTGCCCATTTTTATATCACCTAATTTTTTCCCTGTATCCCTTTCCCCACCAGAGTCATTCTTTATAACAAAGAAAATTTTTAAAGCGAAAGAAAAAATTCAGCAAAATTAATCAATATATCACAAATCAGTTGGATATCATGTGCAATATCAGTTGGAGGTTAGTGAAAATAAACATTTTTTTTCCCATCTAAGTTCATGTACTCCCTAAAATCTATCCATTCAGGGGTGTGTTGCCCCTGGTTAAGAATTCCTGATCTATGTGCACTTTCAAATTCCCTAGATGTTTTGTCATCCCACTCAGGGAATTCAAGTATTGTGGAAAAGTTTAGGGTCCCCCAGGATCTTGGGGCCCAATTGTCTGATCCCAGGTAAGAAATCCCATGCTCAAAGAATCAGCGAATTATCGGCCTGCTTCCTTTGCTTGTCTTTGAAACTGTTATTAAAAATGATGAAAAGTCAGACTTAGGGGAAAGCTCCCACCTTCTCTCTACACTGACCTAGTTTGTAGCATAAGAAGTTGCTGCTCAGCCTTTAAGAAGCTGGGGACTCTCTCATGGGGGTTTTAAAGTATCCGTGCCAGGTGCTGCACATTCTTGCAAAGTCTCGGCTCAGCATATTCAGGATATTTAAACTCTGCCCTAAGCTAGAGCTAGTGGTTCTGCCTTACTAGTACAGACCGAAATCCCAACAGGGAGGATTTCCCCAATTTACTTAATTTTGACTGAGTTTAGAAAGTGTATAAACATATCGTGGCAAGTTTTTATGACGCACACTTGTAAGCAAATTAACAACTATTACATTCACACACATGTATTATGCAAACACACAAATCTGTATCTACATATCTAGAAACATGTGTATCTACATATGTGTCTGTACATCTCTAGATATGCAGACACATGAAGATGTATAGCACACACGTATATGTGTGTACACATGTATAGATATAATATATAGAGTTATACATATATACCTGCATAGATATGTGTAATTAAATACACATATACACATAGATACATGTGTGTTTGCTCTATATCTAGATATGCATATACAGGTTACATGTATATTTAGAGAGATATATTTTAAAACTGCACTCTATATTTTAAAACTGTACTAAGATTTTTTGGGACACCCTGTATATTTGCATATGGGTGATCATGTGCCATCTTTCTATTTTTAAAGATGACACTATGTCAACAATAAATCTAGTCAACAAGCATTTTTTAGGCATTTACAATGTGCCAGGCACTGTGCTAAGTGCTGGGGATACAATGAAAGATAAAAACAGTCCCTTGTTCTCAAGATAGAGAATCCAAGGTCACCTCCATACCATGATGGAGGTCTTCTGTTTTACCCAGGAACTCTAAGGGTCTCCCCCTCCAGTTTGATTTTTTTTTAAATTAAAGGGGCCGTCCCTTGAGTAACTACTTAGAGAAGCCTATTCATTGAAGGGGTGCATCTCCCTCAAAGTGAGACCTTAGCCTGAAAGGGCCAGGGTCTCACATTGCATCCTGGACCATCTCCAGTTGTCCTGATGAATATCAGGCCGCTGGACCCTGATGGCTCAGGAGAAGAAAGTTAGGTTGGTGACCTTGCACAGTCCTCCCTCACTCAAATCAAAATCAACTGCAAGTCATGTCATCATCTTGATGCCATGGTCCTCTTCGAGAACGAAGGACAAATTCAACAACAACATGCTCAAATCTTTCCTATCTTAAAAAAAACAAACAAAAACAAAAGAAAAAGCTCTCATTTGACATTGTGATTCCTTCAAGTTAGCATGCTATATTACTCTTCCTATTCAGAAGAAATTTAGATTAGACCATATTGAATAAAGCATTTTTAAGCTTTTAATGTATGCAAGAAACTGCACTAAGAAAAGATGGTGGCAGCTAGGTAGCTCAGTGGATAGAGCTCTAGTCCTAGAGTCAGGAAGACCCAAGTTCAAATCTGGTCTCAGACACTAGCTGTGTGACCCAGGGCAAGTTACTTAACAGAAGTTCACAGATTCAGGAGTGAAATGGGGTTAGAAATGAGCTAGGTAGGCCTGACAACTTCCTTAAATGGATGTTCCAGGAAGGAAACTATCAACGGGATATGTGAGCCACAATAGTACAATCATATACAGGATAACAATGGGGGGGGGAGGTAGAGCCAAGATGGTGGAGTAAAAGCAGGGACTTCCCTGAGCTTTCCCCCAAAGCCCTCCAAATACCTAAAAATGATCCTAAACAAATTCTATAGCTACAGAACCCATAAAATGGGATAGTGAAACAAATCCCCAGCCCAAGACAACCTGGAAAGTAGACAGGAAGGATTTGCACCAGTCAGAGAGTGGAGCACAGTCTGGCAGGGACCACCTGCACACAGACAGGGCAGGGCAAGCCCCTGGGGACTGAATCATTGGCAGCTGTGGCAGTTTCCAGACTTCTCGACCTACAAATGCCAAAAAAAGTCAGTGGGAAAACTCTGTAGGACCTGGGTGAAAGAAGAGCATGAGTTCTGAGCAGATCATCCCAGCCCCAGGGTTATGGGGGTGGTGGCAGCAGTAGCAAATGAAGCAGTGGCAGATACTGCTTCCAGAGCTCCCAACCCACAGATGGTGGGGGATTGAGCAGCTGATACAAAATCCCTGAATCCTGGGACAGCACACTCACCCCACACCCACCTCCACTCCCACCCCCACTAGAAACAGAGTCCTACCTTAACAAAGAGTTAGAAAGTCAAGCGTTTGGCTGGGAAGATGAGTAAATATTGTAAAAGAACTCAGACTACATAATCTTACTTCAGTGACAGAGAGATCAGGACATGCAACCAAAAGGGGACAGCAGACTCAAAGCTCCTACATCACAAGCATACAAGAAAAATATGAATTGGTCTCAGGCCATGGAGAAGCTCAAAAGGGATTTTGAGAATCAGCTAAGAGAAACAGAGTAAAAAATTGGAAAGAGAAATAGGAACGATGCAAGAAAATCATGAAAATAAAGTCAAAATCTTGATACAGGAGACCCCCCAAAAAACTGAAGAAAAATAACACTTTAAAAAATAGACTAACCCAAATGGCAAAAGAGATCCAGAAAGTCCATGAGGAGAAGAATGTCTTAAAAAGCAGAATGGGTCAAATGAAAGCTAATGACTTTATAAGAAATCAAAATTATAAAACAGAACCAAAATAATGAAAAATGCAAGATGATGTGAAATATCTCACTGGAAAAACCACTGGCCTGCAAAATAGATTCAGGAGAAATAACTTAAAAATTATTGGACTACCTGAAAGACATGATAAAAAAAGAGCCTGGATATCATCTTTCAAGAAATTGTCAAGGAAAACTGCCCTGATATTCTAGAACCAGAGGGTAAAATAGAAATTAAAAGAATCCACTGGTTGCTTCTGGAAGGAGATCCTAAAAGGAATACTTCTAGGAATATTGTAGCCAAATTCCACAGCTGCCAGGTCAAGGAGAAAATGTTGCAAGCAGTCAGAAAGAAATAATTTGAATATTGTGGAAATACAATCAGGATAACACTAGCAGCTTCTACATTAAGGGATCAAAGAGCTTGGAATATGATATTCCAGAGGTCAGAGAAGCTCAGATTAAAACCAAGAATCACCTACCCAACAAAACTGAATACAATCCTTCAAGGGAAAAAAAATTAACATTCAATGAAATAGAAGACTTTCAAGGATTCTTGATGAAAAAACCAGAGCTGAATAGAAAATTTGACTTTCAGATGAAAGAATCAAGAGAAACATGAAAAGGTAAACAAGAAAGAAAAATCATAAGAGACTTATTAAAGTTGATCCATTTACATTACTACATGGAAAGATTATATTTGTAACTCATGAGACCTTTCTCACTATTAGGAGGAAACAGATAGATAGATAGATAGATAGATAGATAGATAGATAGATAGATAGATAGATAGATAGATAGATAGATAGATGGCACAGGGTGAGTTCAATATGAAGGGATGATGCCTAAAAAATAAAATTAAGGGGAGAGAAAGGAATATATTGAAAGAAGGAGAAAGGGAAAGATACAAGAGGGTAAATTATTTCACTTAAAAGAGGCAAGGGAAAGGTTTCACAATGGAGAGGAAGAAGGGGGAGGTGAGAAGGAATTAGTGAACCTTACTTTCATTGGATTTGGCTTAAGGAGGGAATAACATACACACTTCATTGGGTATCTTACCCTACAGGAAAGTAGGGGGAAGGGGATAAGGGAAGGCAGATTAGGGGAGGGGGTAGTCAGAAGCAAACACTTTAGAAAAGGGACAGGGTCAAAGGTGAAAATAGAATAATTGGGGGGGTGGGATAGAATGGAGGGAAATATAGATAGTCTTTCAAAACATGACTATTATAGCAATGTTTTGCATAACTACACATGTATAGCTGATATTGAGTTGCTTGCCTTCTCAATGACTATAGGTGGGGAGGGAAGAAGGGAGAGAATTTGGAACTCAAAATTTTAAAAACAAATGTTAAAAAAATTGTGGGTTTTTTTTTTTTACAAGCAGCTGGGAAATAAGACATACATGCAATGGGGTATAGAAATCTATCTTGACCTTCAAGAAAGTAAAGAGGAAGGGAAAAATGGGGGAGATGATGAAAGGGAGGGCAGACTAGGGGAAAGGATAATCAGAATGTATGCCATCTTGGGGTGGGGGGAGGGGAAAGATGGAGAGAAAATTTGAAACTTAAAAATCTTTTGATAAAGAATGTTGAAAACTAAAAATAAATAAATAAATTTTAAAATAGAAAACAACTAGATCAGCCCAGAGAACCAGTATCAGAGTGCAGTTAGAACCCCTTAGAAATGCTTTCTACCCTTTCCCCCTCACTTCTTCACCTCCTACTCATTTTTCAGAATGTTCCAGAATCCTACCACTCCACTGAATCTGTTCTTCAAAGTTCCCAGTGATCTTTGCCAATTCCAATAACTTGTTCTCAGTTCCATCATTTTTGAACTCCGAAGTGTTTGACACTGTTAAGCAATCCCTCCTCCTGGACATGCTCTTTTCCCTTTTCATGACATTGTTTTCTCCTGGTTTCTCCTCCTCAATATTTCCTGTCTCAGATCTTTTGCTGGATCATTGTCGATACTGCAAGTGTCCAACAAGGCTCTAACCTGAACTTTCTTCTGTGTCTATATTTAGTTCATCTCATCATTTCCCATATATCAGACTGATATATACACACATATATCTAATACACACATACATACATACATACTTACAGGTATGCATACATGGATGGTGGTACTTTTAACAGAAATAGAGAAATTCAGAAGAGGTATAGGTTTGGGGTAGAAGGATAGTGATTGCCCAGATTGCTAACACCAAAACCATTCTTTAAACAGACCATGGTTAATTATTTCTACTGCTGCAAAGCAGTTTGCTGAGTGCTAATTCCTACAACCAGCATCTAAGCACAGATCACTTTACTATCTATGTGATGCCAGCAATGAATGCTTCTTTTCCTCGGCTATTGCTAGCATTCAGAATGCACACATATGTGAATGATTCTTTGAATCCCATGGAAATAAACCACAACAAGCTACACAAACCCATATAAGAGGCATGGAAAGCATGGGAACCTGATAATATTGGAGACAAGGGAGCTACTTTGAGCCCTTAATCTGGTCCCAATTTGTCATGTCTGAAGTGTACTGTACCTCAATGCTATTATAATATGCTTTGCCTATCCCAGCACAGTATGGCTAGGCTAAGCAATCATCAACATCAGTGGAACTCTTATGCTGTCTTTAATATGCTATCTTCAATCACTATACTGAAGTTGTATGTAATTAAGTAGCTAAAATAATGGGATCAGAGATTAATTGCTGAAGGAGAACTTAGAGATCTTTGAGTTCAACCCCTTTCATAGAGGAAAATGAGGTTCAGTGAGGTTAATTGACTTGCCTTGGATCGCACAGTTTCTAAGTGTCTGAGGCAAGATTTGAATTTAGGTCCACCCCAGCACTCTATCCAACACAACGCATTGCTTCTACTATGGATCAACATTCTGCTTGAGTATTTATGTTCTGGATTGACAGCTCCCCTGTTCCAACACAATAATTTACTTGAATTTATGATAATTATCCTATATTACTAGGGAAAAAATTAATGTAACAGACCTAGCCTACTGGACAAAGCATTTTGTGACCCAGTCATAAAAATTAGTGTTTGCTCAAGAAGGGACATGTGAGTCCACAGAAACAGAATCAAGTTGATGTAGTTTATAGCAGCTGTAACAATTCTATTGCTGGACACAGTTTTGACAGATGGTTCTCAGAGGATTATGGTCATATGAACCCAAACACTAACTGAGGGTGCTCTGACTCCTACCTGTTTTGGAGTTGCCAGAGGAATAAGGGCAAAAATAAACATTTCTTATCTTAAAACCATTTTGCAAAATTTCTTGCCAGGATCATGACATATAGTTCGCAAACCTTGGGTATGCAAAGCAAAATAAAACATAAAATATACAGTAAATACATCAAACATACTTATATAAAGGTCCTTGGGCATGAACAGCATGCCCAGACAGAGAAATTCCCACACGGTGTTCAAAACATCAGCAGGTCTTCTATGAGTGTTTCTTCCATTTACCCTATAGTGAAGAAAGGGCCTTTTTGATTGACTGCTGAATTGGAAGTAAGCATGAATACAAAAGATTGTAGATGGACAGATCTCTCTTTCCTATCTGGCTATATTCAAGTGAGAAGGCAAAGATCGCTAGAAGCCTCCAGATGAGGAGAGAAAACTAGCTCTGGCTCCCAAGTTGACATAAGCTCATGGCCTTGTTGTTGCTTCTGTCCATATTGTGTCATTATTTCCTGCCTTAGATTAAAGTGTGTTAGAGATAGAACAGATCAGACAGTGACCTTATGAACTTCAAAAAGTTGGAAGAATGTGCTGCCTGAGGTCTAGTCATTGGAGTCCCTGCCAGAGTTTTCAGGCAGGTTTAGATCCAAGAATTTTCCCATACCCACAGAGAATTTGGGACACTGATTTACTATGAAAGAGTTGGCAGTTAAATGTCAGGCTTCTCAAGGATGTTGTAGACATGATTCTTGGCATAGCACTCTCCTCCAAACTGCATCCAATAGAAACTATGCCCCAGTTCCTGGGAAAGTTAATGCACTCAACTTTGAAACTCCCACCCAGGCTAAGCTGTCTTGTTTGGAGAGTGAATATAAACTCTCTTGGCCCAATATATCTAGCCAGCTCCAGTAGACCAGACCATGTTTCACAATCCATCAAACCTCCAACCCTGACCATCTTGCTATTGGTTCTGATGCTTTGTGCCTCTTTCCCCTTCCCCATACCCTGCTTTTCACTTCTGTTTTGGGTACAGTAATCATATCTGTACTCCCATTACTTTTTGAAAAGATGTAACTTACCATCCCTGTGACTTCTCAAAACCTAAATCTTCTCACCTCTTTTCTCGGTATACAATTTTCCTTATTAGATTATAATTCCCTTGCATCAAAGGCCAGGAGCAGGGGGAAGGAATTTCTTCCCTATATTTCCCAAAGAGCTTTTAATGTCAACTTGTAGTGAAAGCACACAACATAGCTAGGCAATACTTGCACAGAGCCTAAGAAAGTGGTTGATAGAAAAAGGAAGATAAATCCTGTCTGCGCAGTGTTATAATTAGAGAGCAAAGTGAGTTATTTAGATGGAATGGGATCTGCTGTTAGCAGTCTCCAAAATTTGTATACTTTCCATAAAAGTCTACGTGACAGAGTAGCACTATGAATCTTGGAAGGACAACAGATGACTTTGTGGAAAAGAGGTCCTCACCAGCAGGTCAAAGTTCAGCTCCCTTTGAGGGTTAGCTGATGAGTTAGATGAGTGCTTTATCTGTTTTCTATATCTGAGTCCTTTGACTCTTCTAAATTTTTTTGTGGGACAAAGTAAAGGCTGTCTCATACATGATCTGTATTTAGTACCTTGACTTTTTGTATAGGTCCTAAACACCCTGTTACTCATAGTTGTGTAGACCTAGAGGCAAGTTTTACCATATGTATGTTCAGGAGAAATTCCTGGAGTAACAGCAGGTGAGGGCAATGAGCCAAAGAGAAATAATCACCCTTCTTAGTGTTAATCTTCGGAACTGGATTAGGCCCAACTAGCCCAGAGTCTTGCGGGTACCTGGACCAGGAACTCTAGTAAAGTCCCTCTTATGCTGGGCATTTGAAAGACCATGGGTGAGGTTTTGTAATAATTAAATAATTCTTACTACTCTCTTCTACTCCCAAAGCACCTGAGATCTATTCCAACTCGAAGTTTCTGTGATTTTATGATAGCATGGTCATGTAGGACAGTATTTTGTTAGCCAGGTGACAAAAATGGAATTTACTTTAACTTTCAAATGATTCCCGGTCCAAAATATTTTCTTATGAGATACATGTCAAAAAGATACTACATGAGACAGTTTGGTAATGCAATGGGTAGAGTACCAGCCCTAAAGTCAGGAGGACCTGAGTTTAAATCTGTACTGAGACACTTGCTAGCTTTGTGATCCTGGGCAAGTCACTTACTCCTGATTGCCTTCAAAAACCAAAACAAAGCAACAAACCAAAAAGATGCTACAATACATCATCACATTCATCCTCCTTAATGTTGGTGCAAGGACTAATGGGGGAAGTAAACGTGTCTGTAACTCACAAAATAAGCTATAGGGATAAGCTTCATGAAAACATGGCAAGTTAGTAGAAAATGTTATGGGCCAGCAGATCATTTTAGGTCGGCTCAGAAATCTCCAAAATTCCAAGGTTCTGATATGAAATGATTGTGTTTATTTCAGATTACCAGTATATAGTTCTGTGCAGGATAGAGAAAGGCTTAAGCTAAAGAGTTTCTGACTTGTGAAGGTCTCTCTTTGTTCTGAATTCTTGGACTGAATATTTGACATTGAATTTCCCTGGCCCTCAGGCTCCTCATCTGTAATCTGGGATAATGTTATCTGCCAGTTTCCTACATCTCCGAAGAGTTGTGAAGATGGATGATGGGATGCCTTGTAAGCAGTTTGAGCCCTCAGGAGAACGACTGAATTTTGTATTCTCAGAAGAATACATACAGATTACCCTTATTCTTGTTATACTTGGCAACAATGGTAATCATTTTTTCTAGATGTGTCTGCATGACACATCCTGGATTGAGAGTATACATGAACATACAGAAGTTTCTATACTACAGCACTTTACATATTCATTCATCTAACAGGCAGCACCTCCCATACAATTTATTAGCTACACTTGAATGTAGAAAGTGCCAGGAGAACAACAGAAACCACATTTGACCACTTTGGAGTAAATAGAACAATGAGATGTGTTTTTGTTATGGAACAAAACCTGACAAGGTAATCTTGAGATTGCTGGCTGATCTTTACACAAAATGGAATTGATAGATCTAGATTGAAAATATTTGTTCCCAACCTTACCTCACCCCAATATATTAAACAAAGCATTCATTCTCATCCTACCTTATCATACTAATGACACTCAGCAAAGTGGTAGAATGAAAAGAACAATTCATGTGGAACTGGATGAACTGGACTTAAACCCCAGCTCTGCTGCTTCCTAAACCTATGTGATATTGGGACCACTTAATTAATGTAAGCCTCAAGGTCTTCGTTTATAAAATGAAAGGGTTGAATGTGATGAGCTCTAGGTTCTTTCTAGATCTAGCACATGTGATTCCATTAACCCAAGAAGCAGGGACAGATATTGAGCAGCTAGATAGCTCCATAGTGGATAGCATGCTGGAACTGAAATCAGGTAGACTCCTGGGCAAGACACTTCCCTTCTTTCCGCCTTGGTTTCCTCATTTGTTAAAAGGAGAACAATAGCACTTACCTCACAGAGGTTTTGTGTGGATCAAGTGAGATAACTTAGATACAGGGCTTTGTGAGCCTTGAAGCACTATGTAAAGGCTAGCGGATTTTGTTATTTATTATTGTTGTTATTATGTAGCTGAGATGGAAAAGATAACAATGCTGGTCTTTCTTGAATTTGGAAGAGAAGTACTAGAAAGTCATGATAATTGCACCTTTAATAGGAGCCTGGAAAGGCTCCTGCTGTAGCCTTTCAAGCCAGTGCAACTCTAATACATCTGCTCAGGACTACCTAGCTGGCTAACCCATTCAAATTCTGAATGACCAACCTAAAGGAGTCTGACTCTTTCACCATTGGTTCTCTATGGTGCATGGTGCATAGCGGTACTGCTGAAACAGGATTTGAATGCTTTGGGGCTTAAGAACTAAGCCTGCCCCTCCCCCTTGTACTCATCTATTCCATTCTAAAGGTTGTTTTACAGTCAACCAAGAGTCAACCAGTGGGACCCTGACATACTTTAGTTCCTACTTTAGTTCTACTTCCTATCATAGAAGTTCAGAAAACTTCACTCCAAACCACACATTTTATGTAGCATAGAAATGAATCTTGGGAGTGGGATAAGGGTGCCTCAAGATCTAAGGAGGGATTATTGAATTCAAAGAAATTAATCCAGCCTCCTGTGTGTTCCATGGTAGTGGTTTTGGGGTGGGGATGGCCACAAGAATCATAGTAACAGGAAACCAGTTTTCTTCATCCTCAGTATTGGACCCTTTGAAGACTAATGGGATCTCTTTCTTCATTACACAATCTGCATCCCACCCCCAAGAAATGCCATAATGTCAAAATTCTAGAACAAGCATTAGAGTTTTGTACATAAAAAAATAAAAAACTCTTCAAATTCATTACCATAAAAATGAGCCTCTTCTCTGTCATAGCTCAAAATTCTCCCTGACATTCAACTCACCAATCAGTAGTCCTGGGTTTTATAGCGGGAGACTTCCTGCTTTCCTCTTTGATCTGATTTTCCCCCTATTAATAGTCAGTTATAGGCTCTTAAAATCCCAGAGGTTCAGAGACAGCAAATAATTACCAGTGGCAATTTTAGAATAAAGCCCATCTAAATGAGCTCAGTTAAATTATGCAATACCAAGTAGCAGAGGTTTTTATTTTAAACAAGAATAACTGACGAAAACCCCAAACCATGGTTACCCGTCCTCCAATTCCTCCTGACAGCTGCCTGTTAAACTTCTGACCTGTTTGTAAAAAGCTTCACACCAGCTACCAAAGGGATATACACATGATTGCAAACTTCTGTTCTAAGGACATTAAATAAATTATTTCTTTAAGATCATATGGCAGATCTATAATTAATTAAACCCACCACGATATTACTGCAAAATAATTTAGCTTTTCTAAAAAGGTAAATGTAATTTGCCGATCTGGTATTTGGAAGAATGCTTAGCCCAAAATCAATTCCTTTAGTTTCTAGAGAATAGGAACTAGAAGCAATCTCATTTTAATTATATCTCTTTATTGCTAACAAAGGAATGATTTATGCAATTAAATTAACTGGCTAGAAAATTATTCTCAGCTGGGCTGTCCTAATTCTTTGCTTTCTGAATTGCAGGCTCTCACACTTTCTGATGTAGATTAATTTTTCTGATATGCAAACAATGCTTCTTGTGTTCGCCTATTCCATTATTTTTATTCAAAAGCCCCCTTTTCTTCTTGCCAACGACATGAGTAATATTTGTTGAACTGCTGGGCTTTGACTATTTTTTTTATGTAGTAAGATGAAAAAGATCTTTTTTCTCCAACCTCATTATTCCAACACAGAGCAAGGTTTGAGGGTTTCTTATCTATGGTGCAAGAACAGCACTGGAAACATGGAGAAATTGCAAAGATGTCAAAAAGGCTGCAAACTTTTGAAAGAGCTTTCAGCAATGGGTAAAAGTCACAAATTAGCCAAAGCTTTGAGAATCATCCTTCTTCATTGCCCTCTTCTGTCTTTTCCTATCTTATCCTCTCTGAAACTCCTGGACCCGTCTTACCCAAACTCTCCAGCTCCAGACCCTATCTGTCTGCCCTACTTTTTTCCCTCACAAAATAGAAGGCAGTGTAGTATAATGGAGGTGGGGATGGGGAAAGACTACATTCAGAATCAGAGAACCTGGGTTCACATCCAGACTGCTACTACGAACTATGTGACTTTGAGTGTCCTCATCAGTAAAATTAGATTGGACTAGATGACCTCTAAAGTTCTTTCTAGCTGTAAATCCTATTATCCTACAGATTAGCAATTTATGTCTGGTTCCTGAACCATGCTAGAGAACACCCAAAGGAACCCAGGGACTCCCAGAACTCTTTCAAAAGAAAATTAAGTGGAAGAAGGGAGACAGAAGCAGCCTGTGTTCAGTGTAAGGATCCCTAAGCCAAGCAGCCACCTGGACTTCTCAGGCCTGTACTGACCCAAACCTCTAGAGGCTCAGAAGGGTATGAAAGATACCTACTCTCAGGCAATATTTACTGAGAGCACTGTGAGCAGGGGGCTGGAGGCATTACTGTTAGGCAAAAGCATGGTATAGTGAAAAGAGCTTTCAAGCCATTTGCTTTGAGTACTGACTATCACTTTATCATCTGTATGATCTTGAGTAACTCACTTAATGTCCACCAGCCTCACTTTCCTTATCTGTAGAATAGGGACAATATCCGTATTAGTGACTTCAAAGGGTTGTTGTAGGGAAAGCATTTTGTAATCCAGAAAATGTTATATAAGCATGAATTATTATTCCCACGAAAGCAGCAAGAAGAAATTCTTCTTATTCTTAAGGAAATGCCACTCTCATGGAAATTTTCTTATGAAGTAGAAAATCGCATTACATAATATCCAGTTTCCCATTATTTGGTAAGATGTATGAGGCTGTAAGTATAGAAGGGCTGTACACTATTTAACCGAGATAAATTGTCTTTTAATAAAGAATTCATCAGAGGATGATCAATTTAGAACCGTCCTAGGCCAACCCCCTAATTTTACAGCGAGACAACTGAGGCTAGATGTTGAGTGACTTGAATAAGGTCATAGAGTACAATGACAGAAGAGCTGGAATTTAAACCTGGATCCTCTGACTCCAAATCCATTGTCTTTTCCACTGCATCCATTGTTCAAGTGATCCTTAGCATGGGAATGTGTCTTTAAACATATGCGTATGTATATGTATGTGTATATATGCATATATACATGTACATACACACAGTTGCATATTATATAATATATAATTTTTATTTATATTCTAAACAATAGCAAGCAAGGAAATTAAATAATCTGAAAAGATAGATAAGCATACAAAAGAAGGAATAAGAGTTTACATAAGGTTCTTAGCAGTTAATAAGGTAAAGTTAAATAAATTAACAAATAATCAAGACCTCCCAAAAAAGTTTTTGTTTTGGGTCTGTCTGAAGTTTTCCTACCTTCAATCTTCTTGAGTCTACACAATTAACATACTAAGAAATCAAGCTCTGATTTGTAATATTTGCCAATTTCCAAGATGCAAAAGTTTCTCTAAAAATTTAACAATAGGCTCTCTCCAACTCATTTGAGCTAGTCCTATATAAATATCTAATATCAAAATGCTTCCAGAGATGTTATATGGTTACCAGACAAGGAATACCATAATCTCTAAAGAATCTAACTTTAGGGCAGTCCAAAGAGAGATTCGTGTTGGGAATAAGTATGCTGAGATGGACTAACAATGGTAATATGATACAAGAAATAGTATACAAGTAATTGTCCAAAATATATATGATCAGAAAAGGGGATGGGATAGTCACATAGGATTAGTAAGGGATAAGAAAGGGAAAGTACTACACTGGTGTCCACACAATTAAAAAAATAAAACTTAGAAGGCCTTCCTCCCTCACGTTAAGTAGATCTCCTATGAAATATTTATGAGGAAACAAAGGCAAGAATCATCCAAGATGAGGTAATTGAAATATTCACTGGCATATTAAAATATTCCTTCATGTATGCATGCATGCATCCATTTACTTATTTGTTTTTGGTGAGGCAGTTGGAGTTAACTAATTTCCTCTGGGTCATACAGCTAGTGTGTCAAGTTTCTGAGATCAAATTTGAGCTCAGGCACTCCTGACACTAGGGTTGGTTCTCTATACAGAGTCATTGAAACATGAAAGCAAGTACAAAGAAAATTGAAGGTCCAGGCACCTATCTCTTTAGCAAGAGAAACCCAGAAGAGAAATGAAGTACTAATTTCTACAGGAGATGTCATGAATAGACATTCCAGGTTCTAGGCAATCCCTCAGATACCAACTTTCATAAAATCTGGACCATTACTCTTTAGGTGGTTACTATGTTGCTGTTGTACCTAATGAGGCATTTTGTCCATTACTTATAATAACATGCATGGGCTTATCCATACCTAAATACTTATAATATGTTTTAGTGTGCCTATTCCCACCATGTAGTAGCCTTCATATATGTGGATATGTGTATTACTCTTGTAAGATGATGAGTAGGTAGGTAGCCACCACTAATAATCTGTAGTTTCATTGGCATAGGCACTCCCTCCACTGATTCAGAATATGACCTTGCCATGCCTTAGAACAGATATCAAACTTGCAGCCCAAAGGCCCCAAGCAGTACAACCAGATGAAAACATCATTCTCTGTTGTTCAGTTATTTTTCAGTCGTGTCCAACTTTTTATGACCCCATTAGCAAAGTTACTGGATTGGTTTGTCCTTTCCTTCTCCAGCTCATTTTACAGATAAGGAACATAAGGCAAACAGGGTTAAGTGATTTGTCCTGGGTTACACAGCTAATAAGTGTCTAAGGACAGATTTGAATTCAGGAAGGTGAGTCTTCCTGACTCTGTGTCAGTACTCTATCCACTGATCAATCTAACTGCTCAAAATAGCATTAGTGTTTAACAAAATAAGTAAAAATACAACACAGATAATGCTAATTTGTGGGTTTTCTAAGACAATATGCAGTCCATAAGAATCTTTACAAATGGGTTAGTTACTCTCTCTTTCCTATTTGAGTTTGATACTACTAGAAGACCTGAGTTTTGGACCAAAAACCTCACCAGGTGGCCACCCTTCTCATTCTGAGCTGCTCTGCCTTGGTTCAGTCTAGTCTTCAGGCAACAAACATAGACTCTATCCTTAGACTAAAATTCCAAGCTTTTCCAGTTTGATACAATCTGCCAAAGCTCGTACTTCATTGAAATATCACCCCCACTTCCCCATTCTACATCAGAATAAAGCATTAACCGCATTTATTTGATGTATTTGTTAAATATATATATATACGTATATATATACGTATATATATATATAAAATCAATTATCCCTTAATTTTACTCTACTTTTGTCGTCCAAGGTTTTGGGCAGCCTTCTTTATTTCATTCATCTGTAAAATAGATAAGTATGCAATTTATGTTTTTGTAAAAACGTTAAACACATGAATTTAAATCCTGACTTTATCAGTCACTAGTTGTGTGATTTGGGGCAAGTCATGTTATTCCCCCACTGACCTCAATTTCCACATCCCTAAAATGAGGTTTGGATTCCAGTCCATGTCACTTTATCTACGTATCCACAAATGCAACCAATGATACAGTCACAGTTCCATCCTCCAGACCAGTATGAATAACTTTGCAAACATCACTAAAATCATGGTGTTCTAATAGAAAACTTTCTGTAGCTCCCCATTACCAACTAAATATATAAACTCCTAGCATTCAAGGTCTTCCTTAATCTGACTCCAACCACTGATCCTACTGATCTCACTTGTCTTTCTTTTTCACACATTCTCCACTCTAGCCAAATTAGGCTATTCTCACTCTTCCCCCTGCGTCTTTGTGGTTCTACTTTTCCTTTTACCTATGAAGAAAATGGACACTATTCCCTCTCTAGTAATTTACTGAAGTCTTTCTCTTACTTTGAGGTCTGACAGATACTATTTACTCTATGAGGTTTTCTTTGATCATTTTAGCTGAAAATGATCCCCCTCTCCTCAAATTCCTCATAACCCTTACCTGGACTTCTCCTTTCCATCCATCTCACTGTGCCTTATATCAAAGCTATTCATGTACCTGGCTTCTCCATCCCCTACATTAAATTATAAACTACCTGACAGTAGAATCTGTATTTTCCTTCATTCCTCCCTCCCTCCCACCCCAATCTCTAGCACAGTATTTTGCATAATAATTAGTAAGCACTTGGTAAATATTTGTTGAACAAAACTGAATTTGTAAAGCAGTTTCCAGTTTATATAGGGCTTATACACTACTTAATCCTCAAAACAATTCTGTAAATGGGGAGGGCAGTGTTCATAATCTATATTTTACACATGAAAGAAGTAAAGGTCAAGAAATTAAAATCATAAAGCTAACAAGATTTAGAGATGAAATTCAAACCCAGAATTGGTATATACATAGGAGAAAGTATGTAGTAAAGAAGATAAACTGAAACATGAAGCTGGGAAATAATAGCCCAAATGATGTTACGTAGCCAGCTAGGGTAAAAGCCTGTAGTGTTGCCCTCTCACCTCATGCTCTGTGGGGCTGTGTAACATTCTGACACAACTTCAGCTTGTTTACTGTATAGATTGCCTTGGCCACTCTAGGACAATCCCTAATCCTAGAGGTGGATGAAATTTAGTTGGGATAAATATCAAGTTCTGTGTATGGATTCAAAAAATCAATTTCAAAAAGGACCACCATGTACAAAAATATTTATAAAAGCTCTTTTTGTGATGGTAAAGAATTAGAAATTGAGGGGATACCCATCAGTTAGGGAATGGCTGAGCAAGTTGTGGTATATGAATGTAATGGAACACTATTGTGCTATAAGAGATGACGTGCAGACATATTTCAGAAGAAACTGGACTTACATAAACTGATGCTGCCCTCATGTTTCAAGTCTTGTTGATACTCCCTCTACTAGATTACCTAAATTCCCATTTCCTCAGTCACGTTAAACCTCATGTCCTACTCCTCTTCATCTGCAGTTTATTTATCATATATTAATAATGTTTGATGCTAACTTTATGTTATTAAAATCTCACTTCAGAATGTCTCCTGACCCCAGTAACTCTCTAGGAATGCTGGAGATGGCTACAAAATATTTTGGGTTCCCCCAGGTCCTGGATCCATTTATTTTGGGTCCTCATACCTAGTTCTTTTGGGGGGCTCCCTACATGTGATTCATGTGTGCTCATGCGTGGACAACTTTATGAAAATCCTATATAATGTAAACCTTCCAGAACATGGGAGAGGGAACCACTCTTCCTTTCCAAATCTCTCTACCAAATGACCAAATAAATTTCTAAAACTATTTTAGGTTTGGGGGTTTGTTCTCATGAACACCTCAGCCACATGTAGAAAAGTTACATTCAGTGTTTGGTTTTTTTCATTACCTATAAGAATTCATTATACCCCACCCTTATCCATTCCTCTAACACAATTTCTTATTTCTATCAAAGACAGCACTATTTTTCCAGTCTCCTAAATTTGTAACCCTGACATTATCTTTTGACTTACTTTCTTTCACTCTACATATTCAAGAAGTTGGAAAATCTTGTTTCATCTGCTTCCCACCTCTCCCATCATACTCCTCTCTATTTACAAAGCTTCCACACCTCAGTTCAGGCCTAGCCAAGATTATCACAATGGCCTCCTAATTGGCTAGACTGTCTTAAGTATTTCTTCATTCTCCTTTGTAGTCATGTCACTCCTCTGTTCGATAAATTCTAATGGTTCCTTGTTACTTCTAGAAACACATATGTATTATTTGGTTTAGTTTTAAAAGATCTTTATCATCTGGCTCCAATCTTTCCAGCCTCCTCTTCGCTCACCCAGCAGTTCACCCAAACTGCCTTCTGTTCCTCACTCGTAGTATTCTATCTGCCATCCCTATGCTGTTTGCCTCAGCTGTCCCCCATCCATGCCTAAATTGAACTCCTTCCTCACTTCTTCTACAGAATCTCACCTCAGGATGAAAATCGAGCATTCCCTTCTATGTCAAGTCTTTCTCAGTGCTCCATACCCAGACTGCCAAACTGCCCCTCATTTATCTACTTTGTTATTTTGTGTTCATCATCTATTTACTTGTGAATACATTGTCTCCACTGGTATCATGTGAGCACCTTGACAGGACAAATTGTTTCACTTACTTATATTCCCAGTAACTGGCATGAGGTATACGCTAAATGCTTATAGAGGAATCATGAGGAAGTTAACTACTGTCTCATTGTCTTTATCTGTAAAATGGGGATAATATCTCTAGTGCCTACAATATAACAGCAAAAGGAACCTTGAAATAAATGTTTGCAAAGTGCTACATAAATGCCAGTTATTACTAAGGAAGCCAAAGATTCTAAAAGAGAGAGATTTGAAAAGCATGGGGAATACTTTGTGTGAAGGAAAACAAAGAGGAGATGGAATGTCAATAGGTTAAACTGGGAACACTGGATGGAAGCTGAAGAAAGGCAGATCTGGGCTTGATGTGAAGAAAAACATCCTTAACAAGTGCCTGAAGGGGAATGGGCTGCTTTGGCATTTGGTGAGTTTGTCCTGATGGAGGGTTTTAAGGGGAAGGTTGGGTGACTGCATATGGAATTAAGAAGGAAGGATGAGAAAAGATGCTTCTGGGGTCCCATCTAACTTTGAGAGCCTGTATCTGTAGCATTTTATGGCAGCCAAGACAGACTTGGGGCTGTTGTATTTAGCTTTTGGTCACTGTAAAAGAGTTAATTTCTTTCACTGACTGTGCTATCAGAGGGAAGCAGAGTTAGGGACAGGGTGGTTTCAGAACCTCAACAAAGTGTTTTGAGCCCCTCTTGGGAAACTTTAAAGAGCTCAACTGAACCAATCAACACCCCAAACTTCCCTAAGAGGAGACCTGGGGAGCAGAAGCATTACATCTTTGATCAAATGAGCTTGCTAAGCCTGTTTCATCTATAAAATGATGATACCTTACCACTTACCACTGGAAAACCACTTACGTCATAGGATAGTAGGAAGGATCTAAAGGGATGAAGCATAAAATGTTTTGCAAACCGTCAAGCACTATGGAAATGGCAGCTAGTATATGATTGTAATCAATGCCATTTTCTCATCTATGTAAACATGTCCTTTACACCTGCTTCTCATGGAAGGTCTTTTGAGGAATGAGACTGGATATGTAACATGTATATAGAGATAGATAAGTATGCTCATATAATGGGAAGAGTCCTGGACCTGAAATCAGACAAGCTAGTTTTGAGCCTTGGCTACAACACTAACTTGTTGTTACCTTAGGCAAATCACTTACATTCTCTGACTCAGTTCTCATGTATAAAATGGAATAATACTTGCATTACCTATCTCCAATTTAGCTCTTGTCACATATTTTAATTAAACCAACTCTACGGTTTTTACTGAAATACACTCATTTTCCTATCACTGTTGCCACCAGGAGGCATAATACAATTTGTATAATTCATATTAACCTTTTTTAAAAACCTTGAAATTAAAAAAAATAATTCCAAAGTAATTCCCCCAATCTTACATCTTTCTTATTAGATCACTGCTTTCCTCTACTCATGAAGGAGGGACACCTATGAGGTATTTGATCTCTGTAAGGCAATGGCAACACATCACTGACTTCCAAACCTACCAACTCTGTAACATGGAATCATTCTTAATTATTCTGGTCTAAAATTTCATGACTCCAGGACAATTAGGTGGAGCAGTGAATAGAGCACTGGCCCTGAAGTCAGGAGGACCTCAGATACTTGACACTAACAGTGTGACCTTGGGCAAGTCACTTAACCCCAATTGCCTCATCTCCAACCACAAAAAATAAAATTTTTGATTTTTTATTATTATTATTATTATTTGTGATTCTTGTAATACTGCTTATTGTATATAAAGATGAAACTGCTGACAGTCATTTCAACTATAAGAAGGGTCAGTATTTTGAGTTATTTAATAGTGATGATAATTTCTGTTCTAATTCATTCTTACATTTCTCACCCAATTCCCCGTGATCAAGGAGATGCATTTTTGCAGGATAAGTGTATGGGATTTAAGGACTTTGTCTATTTTTACAAAAGAAAACAGGTTGGCCTATGTAGGAATCAAAAGTATTCATCTAAACTTCATTTGTATCATGTTAATTAACACCAGTGGAAGTAAACAGACATAGTTGGGCAACAGGACAGGAGTATTCTTGCCACCCTTTGTTATAAGGTGCTAACTTTTAATCCCAGTAGCCTTTAGTTTAGCTTGGGGGTGTAGGGGACATGGTACATAGTAGAAAAAAACAATGGGTTCAGAGTCAAATCAAGGTTCTGATCCCAGCTCTTTCCTAATGTTCTAAGACCTTGGTAAATCACTTCATCTATTTAGTTTTCAAGTTACTACATAATAAGGATACTAAATTATAAACAATTAGAACTGGATCCCCAAGAGATCATAAAAATAGGAAAGGGTCCCATATGTACAAAAATATTTATAGCGGCACTCTTTGTAGTTGCCAAAAACTGGAAGTCAAGGGGATGCCCATCAATTGGGGAATGGCTGAATAAATTATGGTATATGAATGTAATGGAGTACTTCTGCGCCATAAGAAATGATGAACAAGAAGACTTCAGGGAGGCCTGGAAGGACTTATATGATCTGATGCTGAGCGAAAGGAGCAGAACCAGGAGACTTTGAGCACAGCAATGACTACAGTGTGCGAGAGTTTTTTCTGGTAGACTTGGAACTTCGTAATAACGCAAGAACTTATTTAAAAAAAATCCCAGTGGTGGTTTTCTAAGGCAAAATGCCTTCCACACTCAGAGAAAGAAATATGGAAGTCATTTGCAGAATGTAGCAGACCATGTTTGTGTGTATGTGTGTGTGTTTTCGTGTATTATGTTTTGATTTGTTATATGATTTCTTCCATTTATTTTAGTTTGACTACATAGCATGACTACAGTGAAAACGTACTCAATAGGAAAGTGTATGTAGAACCTATACAGAATTGTATGCTGTCACGGGGAGGAAGGGGGGTAGTGGGGAGTAGGTATAGGGGGGATAAAATCTTAATTTTATGGTAGTGATTGTAGAACATTAAAAAAATAATAATAAAATTAAATTAAATTTAAAAAATAAAAAATAAACAACTGGAAGGGATATTAGAGGCCACCTAGTCTAACCCCTTCATTTTACAAATGAGAAAACTGAAGAAAGCAGGAAGCCATGGTGAATTATGTAGAAAAATCATTTCAGACAAGCAGGTTGTTATTAGACTATTAGAACTAGCAAACATTTAAATAACATACTTAATGTTTACACTTATATGTGTGTGTTCATATATTTAAAATGATCAAATATGTGTGTGTTCATATATGTATTTGTAGTAGGTACTATGGCATTTCTTTCCCAATTTTATGCTAAAAATATAGAAGTCCAGAAGTTGTCACCTTCCCAAGGTCATGTGATCAGCTAATTGTCTGAGGTAGTATTTGAACCCAGATCCCTTGACTCTATGTCTAGGTCGCTTTCTTCTATACCAAGCTATATCTCAAGTAACAGCCAGGAAACAACCACCCAACCTAACTTCCTTTCTGTCTCTTTATGCTAATAGCTTAAAAAGGCATGGGGAACAGCAAAAACAGGCCTTAGTGTTCTGGAGGTAGCTGCAGACTGCCTGGCAGAAGTATCCAGGGATCTCTGACAGCTGTGCGAAGGTGATAAGTACCAGAGACAGCAGGAGTATGGACAAAGCCCTGATTTTTACAGGATTTATTTTTGCTGATTCCCTATCAAAAGGATAAGACAAAAACATTTCATAGCAATTTAAGATGACTAACAGAGAGACTATTTCTAGAATTTCTTTTGGTTCCCATGTCCAACTTTTCAGGCATGACTATTACTTAGAAATATTTTGGGCTTTTATTTTCTATACCTTCAAATTGAAAAAAGTTGGATTATTGGTAATTCAGTTGTGTTATGCCCCCTGGTGGCAATATGGATATGAACATGAGAAGTGTATTTTAATCAAAAGGATAGAGCCAATTTAATTGGAATATGTGGTAGGCACTGAATTTGAAAATAGAATTTAGCATAAAACTTCTCTGGTGCTACTAAAAATAGGAAACATCCTGTTAAGCTATAATCAGATGCATTAACTTCAGCCTGTAAGGTGCAAACTTCAATTTCCCTTGCTTTGTCATAAAAGGGATTAGTTCCTTGAAACGTCAGTTGAACGTGAAATTAAATATTTGCTCTACCCGTAGCAAAGTAGGCTGACTAGATATAAAAAAATAACTGGAGGCTGCTTTCTGTATCTTCATAGCAATATTTTTAAAGTTCTACATTTCTGTCCTCAAAATCTTACTTGAGTCTGGATTAAATAAACTTGGAATAATATATATAGGGCTAAAAGGGTGGTTTTCAGATTGATTCTGAGTGGGAAACTAATTCTAAATTTTACAATTTAAACTTCATATGTCATATAACATCTAGATTTTACAGAGGTTTATAGTTAAGACCATGAGCCAAGGATCACTTCTCTTCCTCCAGGCATGTAGGGCAAAGTTTCAGATGCTATATTTCATGATAACCTATGTGTTTTAAGGACACTGGATGGGAGCATGTAGGGAAAGCACTATGACCCCCTACTGTTAACTTTTTTGACAAAGAAAGGAAAATGAAACTGCTGGCTAGTTTGGGGGCTATTACATCCCAACTTTGCATTGCTTCCTTTGTGGAGAATAGAACTCATCTAGTCATCAGGCATATAGGGGACACCTGCCTGCTCCATAAGACACTCCTACACGTGGCCCTGAGGGAAGAACATTGGGCTTAGGAATATATAGGTTTGAACGGTGCCTTCTCCTGGATGACTCTGGGCAAGTCACTCAAACCTCTCCAAACATCTATTCTCTCGATTGTAAAGTGGCAATGATAACAGCAC
The DNA here is from genome assembly GCF_028372415.1 of Notamacropus eugenii. Classification (NCBI taxonomy): domain Eukaryota; kingdom Metazoa; phylum Chordata; class Mammalia; order Diprotodontia; family Macropodidae; genus Notamacropus; species Notamacropus eugenii. The sequence goes on from NC_092873.1 coordinate 483,482,659, forward strand.
TTACCTCACAGAGTCAATGTGAACATCAAGTGACATCATGGATGTAGGAATGCTGATATACATAATGTTAAATTGTCGTATAAATGGGAGTTACTCTCATTGCTTCACTTAGAAAAGAATGGAGCTGCAAAGAAGCTCTCCAAAATGGTATGAAATAACTCAAATCCTCCTCCAAAGTGAACAAAAACATGTTAATAGCCACCACACATTTTGGCTCCCCCTCACTACTTCTGACAAGCAACCAGAGCCCAGACACATGACTCCTGAGGCAAATTACTTTATGTACAAGTTATTTCTTTAAAAGTAGTTTTAAAGCATTTTATGTATTTTAGAAGATCATTATGTATCAAAGCATATTTTAATTCACATCCACAGAGTCCCACAGTCTATCCTAATACTCAAACTGTCTCACTTGATTATTCCCTTTCTCAAAAATATGAAATTTAATATGCTTGAAGCTATGTACAAATAAAATGAAGCAATTCAGCTCAGTCTAAATTCTAAACATCTTTCTTTTTAGCTCAGCAGTTTTTCCATCTATCTTCACTGTGCAGATCCCCACTGCCTTTTCCGCAGCTTCATGGTATTTCTCCAAAGTACTTTTCAAGTTGAGGAAGATTTCTTAGAAGGAAGAATGAAAGGCCATGGGTTTTATTTTAAATAAACTAGAACTTACCTGAATATTTCATAAAATATATGATCTCTCTATGTATAGTCTCCATTGAGAGATCACCACCTGTTCACACCTCAGTAACACTTAAAAGTTATCATCTGGCATTCAACCCTTTGAAGAAGAGTTCCTCTAGCATAGTTAGGCTGGTCATCAGATAATATTCAGTAAATACTTGTCCGTTGACAGCTAGGTGGCACATTAGATAGAATTCTGGGACTAGAATCAGAAGATCCAAGTTCAAATTCAGCCTCAAATACTTACCAGCTTTGTGACCCTGGGCAAGTCACTTAAGTTCTGTTTGCCTCGTGTCTTTAACTGCAAAACAAGGATAAAAACTGCATCTCTATTACAGGGTTGTTGTGTGAATAAAATGAGATATTTGGAAAAGATTTAGCACAGTGTCTGACACATAATAGGCACTTAAAATATTTATTCCATTCCCCTTATCAATAATTGCAATAATTATAGCTAATTTTGAGAGCTTTAAGATTTACAGAATACTATATAAATGCACAGACACATGCGTGCATATCCACACATATTTTACATGTATACACTTACTAGGTCTGCAAAACTGCCTGTGAAGTCGGTTCTATGGCTAGCCCCATCTGACAGATGGAGAGAGGCTGAGAGGGGACACTTAGTTTTCCTAAATTCTGGCAATGTGTGCCTCAAAGAGTCACCTCAAACTTAGCTTTGTTTCGTTCAAATTTTGAATATTTCATATACTTCTAACACCAGCATCTACTATTGTTTCCAACTGCATATCTAAGTCAATGTGGGATTTTAAAGTAAGATACTTTTTTAAAGCAAGAGAACATGGTCAAAAAGAGCATCCGAAAATCAAAGAACTCATAAACCATCATCCTCATGGTCAACTGAGCAGGTCTAATGCTTTCTACCTATGCCTAGGAATTCAATCTGATGCCTTCAACGTTCCCCACCAGGTTCCAATCAGAATCCCAACAACCTGCTTAACCTGTGCTTCCCCTCACTTTATAGGTCTGTCATTGGAAAAGTGTCCCCAGTTGCTTGGAACGGGACTTTATTTCCCAGTATTCAATTTTCCTATTCTTTTACCTTGGTAAGTTTCTAAAAAGCCCCAAGCTATGGCTAATAAGTAAGGTATACCATCTTCTAAAGCAATCTTGGTTTCCAGGTCACTCCCTGTAAGACTGATCACTGAATTCCAAACCATTGTCTTTTCGTCCTTCCCTCACAGGTGTAGGAAAAGCCTAAGGAGTCACAGAAAACAAGCACACACAATTCAAGGTAAGGCAGGCCAAACAGTTTGAGATTTGACTCCGTAGGAAGTAGTGCATCACTGAAGGTTTCTGGATTGGAAATCACCAGGTGAAGGTGGTATTTAAGGAAGATTAATCTGGCAGCAGTCTCCAGGATAAGTTGGAGAGGAGAGAGTCAAGCCAGAAAGAAAGCTGCCCCTATCATCCTCCAATGGTTCTGAGATCCCAGTGACAGGAGGAATCCAGTGGTGCAGATCAAAACCCAGCTGGGGTGGGTGATCTTTGTCCATGTAACCCTCCAGAAGGTCTAGTTCATATGCTAGGGCCTTCTCCTCCAGCTGACAGGATATAGGTAGGCTCAATGAAGCATGTAGATTATCTCTTATGCCTCACATCCTTACACGACTGGCACACCTTCTATTCCAGTGATAAATGCCTGATTATTGTAGGGGACAGTTGACCCAAATGGATGAGAAGTCTGATTCTGCATCAGAGGAATGAGAGTTCAGATCCCCTCACAGTCACATTGGAAGGCAATATGAAGCAGTGGAAACTGAATCTGAGGCTGGATGACCTGGTTTCAAATCCCTGCTCTGTCACACATGACTACTTAACGACTGTATGAAACCCTGGGAAAATCACTTCACTTGCCTGGGTTTGTTTCCCCATCTACAAAATAAAGGGTTGGACTAACTGACCTCTCAGGTCCCTTATGAGCTCTACATCTATAATGTTGGGATTGGAAGCTCAATTCCGTGTGGACAGTCTCGGGCGGGTAAAGGTGGGAGCTTCTAAATCTTAGAGCTCTCACGAGACCCCCCCAGGAAACGGCAGGGAATCGAGGTGAACCGAGCTATCTCGAGTAATTCCGCCTCTTCCCGTGAGAAACGTGATGGGAGAGAGATCTCCCCGCCCTCGAGATTGTCCCGGATCTGGGCACACCTAGTTACCTAACAGCACGGTATTCAGATGCAAACTATGTGGCTGAAGGTTAAGTAGGATTGAGGAAGCCTGAAAGCTCTCTTAGCACGTGAGGAGCCAAGAGGACAGTAGGCTCCGCTTCTCTTCTTTCCTCTCTCCCCTCCCCCTCTCTCCCCGCTTGTACTTCTACTTCCAATCCCTTAAGATCTTAGCCTCCTTAGGAAATCTCCCCCTCTTCCTCCTAAGGAAGGCCCCCCTGCACTTGTAACCGAGACGCTGAAATAAAGCTCAACCCTTGTTCGACTCTGGAACGTCCTTTCTCTCATATGAGCATCCGGTTTTGGCCAACCGAAGACCTCGGAGGTGAGGTAAGAAGACTCGGGTAGCCCACACAGGCCTCTAGGCCTGGCACTATAATTCTATATTTTAATGCTATTGTGTACATGCAATTTGTAGTTCACATTGTGCAGTTTATGCCCACCCTGTTTCTCTGAGTGACTCCAAGCGTTGATTCTATAGAGCATACGGCATACCAGGAGGTGCAATTCTCTATCATCACCACAGAAGAATGGGGTAAACAAAAAGGCATCAGAATACAGCTTAACTATAGTTAATCTTGATTACAAAGGACCAATGATGACACACACTTTCTTCCTCTTGGGAGAAAGAAGTACAGAAGATTATATAGTATGTTAGATGATCAATTCCATCATGGTTTGTTAAGTTATTGTTATTATTATTATTAAAAAGAGGAGGGTGAGAAAGGTGGATATTACTAGAAATGACAATGATGTAAAAACAAACAAAAAAATCAGTAACTTTTGGAAAAAAGAAAATATTGTTCACTGTTGTTTTCCTCTGTTTTCCCAAGACATCCCTATATTGAAAGATCCATTCTATGAGTTATCCATTCAACTACAAATCTTGCTTTGAACAGTCAGCATTCTTCATTCACTTCTTTTTCCTTGAGTAGATAACAGTCCAAGCTCTTAAACAAGCAAAAATCAGAATTTGGGTTAGAAGATTATCAGTGGCTGTCTGGTCCAACTCAGAAGTAAAGACATGCCTACTATACCTCAGTATGGTCATCCATCCTTTGCTGAAAGTGTTCCACCACCTTTTGAGACAAGTCATTATCATTCTGGTTGGTTCTCATTGTTGGGAAGTTTTGCCTTACATCATCAAATTCAAGCTGGGACTCTGCAAACTCTATCCATTGTTCCTGGTTCTATCTACCCTCTGGGGTCGATAAAAAATTTCAATTCATCTTCCAGTGACACAACTCTACCCATTATTCCTGGTTCTTAGGAGGAATTCCATCCTCCAATGACACGAATCTAACCAGTGTTCCCAGTTCTATTTTCCCTCTGGGGTCGATAAAAAATTTGAATTCATCTTCCAGTGACACAACTCTACCCATTATTCCTGGTTCTTAGGAGGAATTCCATCCTCCAATGACACAAATCTACCCAGTGTTCCTAGTTCTATTTTCCCTCTGGAGTAGATGAAAAATTTGAATTCATCTTCCAATGATACCCTTCAAATCCTGAATCACAGTAATCATATTCCCATTTTCCTCCTGCTTAGTTCCTTCAAGGGATCCACATGTGCCATGAGCTCAAAGCCCTTCACCACGATGGCTGCATTTCCTTTTGAGTCCACCAAGCATCTCTTTGGTGACAATGTTTTAGAATTTTGTCAGCAATTGAAGTCAGACTCACTGATCTATTGTTTACAGACTGTTCTCTTCCCTCTTTTTGAAAACAGGGACATCTGCCCCTTCTGATATTTTCAATATCAATAATTGTGGCCCTGAAGTCACAATTGCTACTTCTTTTAGTACCTAAACATGTATTTATCAAGGGAAGTTAAGCGTTCTCTTACCGTCTCCTTATATACCTTGAGTGTCAACTTTGCCAGTAATTACTGTTTCATCATTTCCAGGGTAAAAGTCACTCTACTTTGCAGAAAAAGCAAACAAAATGAGCATGAAGCAAGCCAGCTTTTTCTCTGTTGCCAGTTACCAAGCAGTTGTTCCAAGCAAAGATTCTAGTCCCTCTCTAATCTTCCCTTTTCTTCCCAAAACTAAAAAGCCCTTTGAGTTGTCCTTAGCCAGTCACAGCTCATTGTGAGCATTAGCATTCCTAACATGGTCCTAACTGTGCCATGGTCCTAAATTCATCTTATGTTTCCTGGATTGACTTTCCTCTTCTGTAGATTCTTTATAAAATAGAAGCAAGTTGGTGAAATCCCCATATATCTATATTTGTATCTTTAGACAAGTCCATTTTTTTCCTCTCATTGGAATTATTTCCCTTTTTGTCTCTAGAGTTTCATTGTCAAGCACCTCTCATCCTCAAAGTCTGACTTCCCCAGAGGCTTCTGAGTGTGGTTCCTACTTTAAATCCTTTGTAATCTGCCCTTCTAAAATCTAGGGTGGATGTCAGACTATGTCCAGCTTTCCTCTCCTTCTCTATCATAAACTCTAGGAAGGAGTTGTCAACATTCTCATCATTTCTATCGTAGCCATCAGTTCCTCTCTGTTAGTTAGAATAAAATCTACAAGTGAGAAAAAAGGTGCTCCATGTGGATTCCCCTGCCTTTTGAACAACCTCTATCCCCTGACCTCCTTCAAGTCTCAGTTAAAATCCTACCTTCTTCAGGAAGGCTTTCTCAATCTTCCTTAATTCTTGTGCCTTCCCTGTAGATATTTTGTTCATTCATTTCATTCCTGTCTGACTTTTCATGATCCCATTTGGAGTTTTCTTGGCAGAGATACCAGAGTGGCTTTTCATTTCCTTCCCCTATTCACTTTACAAAACCTTCCTATTTACTCTCCATGCAGCCCGTTTATGCACAACCATAATACACGTTTCCCTCTTTAGATTGTGAGCTCCTTTAGAACAAGAACTATCATTCCCCTTCCTTACACTTAGCACAGTGCTTGGCACAAAACAAACAATTAATGTCCATTGTTTCCCAAGTTCTTCATCATTTCCTCTTTCTGTCTAGGTGGTCTGTAGTATACTCCAGTGATAAAATAAATTCTATTTTTTCCTCCTCTTTTGACCTTTATCTAACTACTCTCACTCTTGCACCCTTTGGTTCCTGGATTTTCTCATGTGAGTATCCTTCTTGGGAGACAACACTATTCCACTACCACCCCTACCCCTTTGCCTGTCCTTGTTCCTTTGAATAAGGTATATCCATCCCTGGTCATGGTTCAAGCACATTGAAGTGTCAATGAGACCTATGAGGGCTCGTTCCTCTTGTTTGTTGTCAGTTCTTTGGACAGTTGTGCAGCAACATCTGAGGCCATGGAATTCACTGCTGGCTCCTTTCTCAGGCTTAGTTTCCTGGGAATTTCTGGGTGGCCCCGTTGCTATTTTTCTTAATGATGTTTTCCTGCTTTGTATTAATAACCAGAGGAGCAAAGTTTCCTCTGTTGTTGCATTTTTCAAGGACTCTTGTCTGCTTTGCAACAAATGTATGGGAGACTCCTTATTGGAAAAGAACCTTTAAAGTGGCATTTCACTCACTAAATCAAGTGCTCTAAAAAGAGTCAACAAACAATAAACACATTGGGCTCTTGTATTTTCTGCACCTTCCAGTCAATTGTGTGACTATAAAGATGTGGCAAACCCTAGAATATAACTTGCAAAAAGCCTATTTTCTGTTAGTGGAGTTGAAAAGCAGCCTTAGAGATCTGACTTTATTAGTTCTGGCTCTGGAGAGCTAAGTTATCAGGCTTGTGGTAGAGGTCACAATGATGGCCAAATGAGCAAGGTTGACTGGGAGGATTCTGGAGCTAATTCAGGAAAGGTACAGGAAGTGGGAAAAGAAATCCAAGGTCAGACACAATCACTCCCTAACCCTTCTTTGTTCTTGATTCTCCCAGAGTGCACATCCCTTTTGGAATAAGTCTGGGGACAGCAGAGAGACTGGCCTCACACAATATCATTCACATAGAGTAAAGAATAAAATTAAATGACAAGTAGTTGGTATTTGTACAGTGATGTAAGGCTTACAAGATGTCTCATGTGTTCTCTTGTTTGATCCTAACAGCTACCCTGGGAGGGAGGTGCTGCCCCTTCTTACAGATGAGGAAACAAGATGTGCCCAGGGTCACATAGCTAGAAAACATCTGGGCAAAGATTTGAACTCAGGTATTTATGTACTAACACATACCAGAAGAAGAAATGACTGGGGGCTTCAGAAATAGACCTCATGGTAAGCCTAGTGCCAAGTGCTCATGGAAACAGTGTGTGTATGGATGCTGAAAAATCTTCTTCTTGACACATTCCTTACCTTAGGATATAGCTGCAGAGGTGGTATCAGAGGTAAATTCAGCCTGGTCCTCAGGTAGCAAGGCCCCCAGTCCAGCTCTGCACCACGTCCATTCATAGTTCTCTAGGATTTGAAAAGCGAAGACTGAATCAGCAATCTTCTATCACTATAGGACCCCAGGTTAAAGAGCACAAGCTCTCGAATCAGGGGCCTAGGATCCAGTCTTACCTATGGGATTTACAGCCTGCATAAACCTGGGTGAGGCACTTACCATTATTGGGGCTCAGTTTCCTCATCTTTCAAATGAAGGGCTTGGGCCAGATGGCTTCTACTCTATACCTATAATTTTCTAATCTCTAGTATTATGGCTAGCAAATTGGTACCTTAAATTTTTGGAATTAAGAACTGCCGATGGAAAACCCCCTTTGCTGGTGATCTTATGCCCATTCTTATCCCAATCCAGTTCAATCCAGTCTCTTCTCTTTCCATCATGTTACAACTATTAAGCTGTTCCCCATTCTCAATCTGTTCTTTTCATATCTCTTGCTTCATGGAAGTCCACACCTCTCTGGAAATCTTCCCTTGGCCACTCTGGCCAGCAATGACTGTCACTCCTCTGATTTCAGGAGAAAGAAGTCCTCACATATGCTGTGACATTACTATTATAAAGGACAGGACAATCCACTGTCTTCCCATTATTTTCCTTGACCATCATTTGAGTTATCTCAATCATCTCTACTTCTTTCATCTCCCATCTTAATGCAACTGCTATTGGTTCTTCCGTTTTCCTATCCAGATCCAATCAGTTGCCCTATCTTGCTGAGTTTCCCTCCATACATCTTTCTCTCCACTCACACAACGATCTCACTAATTCAGACCCTCATCCTAACAGCCTTGTGTTTTTGATTTCAGGCTCTCTTCTAATCCATCTTCCACGCAGGAAAAAAAAAAAACCAACATTCCTAAAAGAAATCTCTGCCCATGTCACTCTTCTGTTCAAAAACATTTGTCAACTCCTTTGGCTATGAAGTAAAATCAAAATCCTCAGCCTAGCGTTCCATAATCGTTCCACAATCAAGTTCTTATCTATCCTTCTAATCTTATTTCACACTATTCCCCTGAAAGAACTTCTAGGTTCAGAAAAACTGGACAGCTAAGATGTTCTTCAGACTCAACATTCTGTTTCCCTCCTTCATACACTCTCACAAGCTGCACCTCCCCCCTCCCCAGTAGACACTGCTGCTTCATCTCTGCTTCTCATAACCTCTCAAGGCTCAGTTCTAGAGCCACCCCCTCCATGAAGCTTTCCTAGATCCCCACTCCCAATCACTATGTAGTTGTTACTGTTCTCTGCCTTTCCAATCTTCCTTATACTATATTATTTATGTAAGTTTGTATCATGCAGAAGAATATAAGCCACATAATTTTATTTTTAACTTTGTATCTCTAGCACACCTCTGAATACATCTTTCTAATAAAAGGTATTTAATGCTAATTTCATTCAATTGATAAATCAGAGAATTAAGTGACTAAAGCCTGGCCTAGGTTAATAAAAACAGAAATAGTGAGAAAGGACTAGGTAAATTTTTTAAAATTCTAATTTTTTTTCTTATAAAATTTCAAAAGAAAAATTAATGGGATTTTGTGACTGACTAGATGTGAAGTTGAAGGAAAGGAATCCCAAGTCTTTTGAGTTTGCCAACAACAGGAAAATCATATTACTGACAGACATGGGGATATTAGATAAGGGAGCTTAATTGGAAGGAAAGAATGAAAAGGTCAATTTTGAAAATGTTCACCTTCCTATGTTGGCAAGACATCTCAGTTGAAATGTTTAGCAGAGGTTGGGATGAGAGGACAGAACTAGAGACAAAAGGTGGGAATCATCTATTTGTCTAGAGGTAATAGTTCAAAAGAAAAATGGCTGCATTTCTGATCAGCTCAGTGACTAACCATGATTCTGAAGGACTGATGACAAAGCATGCTACTCACCTCCTGACAGAGAGGTGATAGAATCAGAGTGCAGAATGAGACACCTATTTTTTGGATATGGTCAGCAAAGGAAATTTTTTTTCTCTTGTTACAAGAGTTATATTTTTGTGTTGTGCTTTTTTCTATGGTAGGAGAGAAATTAATTTTTGTTAATAAAACTAGGTGAGCTCTGAGAACTTATTCAAGAATTTATTTAAAAATAAGAATATGAGAATTAGAAAAGGGCAAAATGGATTTATTGAGAACAAGATTCACCCAATCCTTCCAATCATAAGGGAAGCTAGGAACCATCTAGCTATATTTAATTAATCCATTCACCTGGCCATGACAAACTGTATCCTAGGATGATGTGATTACTGAGCCACTTTTAGTGAATTCTTTAAGATGATGGAGAATGGGAAAAAGTATCACAGGACTGGAGATTCACAAAAGTCCTGATTTTCATTAAAGGGAAGAGAACAGCAACTTAAAAACCAAAGATCTGAGCTTGACTTTTATTTCTACAAAATTCTACATCTCACTATCCTTTTTTGGTGAATATCTGGAAAAGGTAGCAGTGATCTCAGAGAGTCATCATGGCTTCATTAGGAACAGTTTGTGCCAGATTAACCTCATTTCCTTTTTCGATAGAGAATAATGCAGATATACTTTATCATGGTTTTAGCAAAACATTTCAACACTCTCATGCTACTGTTACTCCTGTGAAAAAGATAGAGAAATGTCAACTGACAATAGAACAACTTGATGAATTAAGAACAGATTCAATGGCCAAGCTGAAAGAATTGTCACTTTGGAAGAAGGTGTTCAATGAAGTCCTTCAGTGATCTGTGCTACTAAATGTTTTATTAATTATTTGATTAAAGACACTTAGAGCACGCTTATCAAATCTACAGATTGTAAAGCTGGTTGAAGAAATGCATACAACAATAATGGATTCAGAGTTAGAATGGACTTTAGAATTCATTTAGTACATACAGCTCTTCTTATTTTGCAGATGGGGAAACCAAAGCCTATAAAGGTTAAATGACTTGCCCAAAGTCGCACAAGTACCAAGGAACAGACCTAGGATTTAAACCCAGGTCCTCCATCTTTAGAATCCAGAGTTCTTTCCATTGCACTAAGCTACCTATTATGTTTCTGTGTCAATTTGAAAAAAAAATGTCTGCGAGAGTACCAAAGAACTTTTATTTTCTGTCCTCTCTAATATTTTTATCAATATCTTAGAGGAAGTTAAGTGGTAACATTGTTATAGCACCAAGGATCAGGAAAAAATCTAGTTCAAATCTTGCCTCAGACACAAACTAGTTATGTGATGATAGGCAAGTCACTTAACTTTTGTCCATCTCACTTTACTCATCTGCAGAAATAGGAATAACAATAGTTCCTGCTTCAAAGGATTGTTATGAGGATCAATTAAAATAATATTTTAAAGCACTTTGCAAACCTTAAAGTGCTTTATAAATGTTAACTATTATTAATAACTTGGTTTAAAAGACATAGAAGACAAACAATAGATTTTACATGACAAAGTTGTAAAAGAAAGCTATCATGCTAAATGAAAAATTGATAGGTGGGAATGTTGAACTAAAACAAAGAGGAGTGAGAAAAATATAGTGTTTTGCCATTTAGATTCAAAATATCAATTGCATAAAATTAGAGAGAAATGACTTGACAGGAAATCATAAGAAAGGTACCCAAAGATTTGGGTCAACCACAAACAAGATGAGTAAACCATGTAATGTAGATGCTAATGAAAATAATAGTGCTAATGTAAGCAAACTGCTTAGATTATGGTCATCTCACTATACTCCATATTTGTCAGGCTGTATACTTTGATATATTTGATTTCATGAATGTGAGCATGCCTTCTACTCCTGGATATTGGAATCTATCCATGCTAAATCCTAATGCTTAAGCCTCATCCATACTTCTTTATTCTCCTATCCTAGTATATATGCTCTGATAAGTCCTCCTTCTGTGGAAGAGCTAAAGAGAACCCAGAAGGCTATGCCCAACATTTTACAATATTTTGTGGATACCAGTGTAGAAACCAACTCTTCGATGTCAAAAATTCTGATGATATCCACTTCTTCCTTCCATGTCACCTATTTCATGCAATCAAGGCTATACTTAACACAGTAGGATTTAGACCTAGGGAAGATATGAGGAGTCATGTATACGAAACTTCCCATTTTCAAGATAAGGAAGCTGACAGGTGATGTGAGACATAACCCTTAGACACACAAGTAGCAAGGTCAGAGTTTTAACAAAGGTCTTCTGACTCCAAGTCCTGATCTCTTCTCCTTCATGTTTATATCATACCACCACTAATAGGCTGCAGGATACTTTATGCCCATCATGTTCTACCCTACCCTTTGCATGTTGAGCCATGCACAATTTTGATTTTTCAGAGATTATGCATGATATTCCATGATTCACAAGATAGCATTCTGGAGTAATGGAAGGAAATTGCACAAGAAGTCTGGACCTACACTGTTACAGCATTTCCTCTTTGTATTAATGAAATCACAGGTCTGGTAAAAAAGGAAAAAAAAACCCTACAGAATAAAGTAATTTGTTAGTATCATTAAGCTCTCAGGGGGTCACTTTCTCAATTAAAGAAATATCACTATGAAAACTTTCTGTTTATTAAAAAAAACAAATGACTACCATATATTACATCAAAACAATTTAGAAGGATTAGTGGTCTAATAAACCAAATAGGATTCAAACTCTTCTCCCAGCCAATCTTTCCCACTCCATTATACACTAAATCTCTTCTTGTCCTCTACACTGAACAAATAAACAACAAGCCTTTTTAAGGCAAACATGGTACTGAGGATACAAGTAAAAACAACCAAACAACAAAAAACAACAACAAAAAAAAAAGCCTCAGACAATTACTAGCCATTAGACATTAGGTAAGTCAAATACCTTCTGTTTGCCTCAGTTTCTCCAGCTACAAAATAGAAATTATAGTAACACCTACCTCCAAGTCTGGCCTACAGTAGGGACTTAATGAATCCTTATTTCCTTTTTGCTCCCCACCATTAACAAATCTTTTCCAATATATTAATGATACTGGTAGATTTAATTATAGCTCTCAGAGAAAAAAAGTGACAAACAGAGGAGAGAACATGTATTTACCTCCAAACCTGCCTTCTTTTACTCACTCCTCACCACACCACTCCATCTCCCATCTTCATATGATTTCATCAGCTCTCTCCAGGACTGGTGTACATTCCCTTTTTACCTCTGCCAAATAGAATCTCTCACTTCTATTAAAATTCAACTTCAGCACTGCCTTTTCTATGAAACCTTACATGATCTCTGTTTCTACCTCCCTAGTTTCTTCCATTTTATGTAGATTCATTTTTTGTGTGTATGCATATGCATAGGTGCATGCTTATATGTTATTTACCTGAAAGAATATAACCTTGATGAGGGCAGGAAATGTTTCACTTGAGAAGCATTTAAGTGCTTATATTTTTGTCATTTCAGTCCTAGCACCAAACACATTGTAAGACCCTTAATAGGTACTTGTTGATTGCACATTGTTAAAATATTTTTAATATTGATACTCATCTAGAACTTTGCAGATCCTTTCTTTTTTATCAGAATGAAAATTCAGGGTATTTTCTTAAAGAGAGGCTCTCAACTCAATAGCCTCAGTCAAGAAATGAATCGTAAATGAGCTTAGTTTTAATGATTATTATAAGGCAATCAAGAGAACTAAATGTTTCGAAGAGATCCTGTCTGCTGACAGTGTTTATGATTTGATACCTTGGCTGTAAACGAATGGATATTTACAGAAAACATTCCATCACACCAAGGTTACCTGAGGTTTCCCTTTACCTGGCAATTGCAGTCCATCTAAAATATCAAACCTTTACTCACCCAGAACTTAAGCTTCTCATTTTTAGTGACATCTCTGAACTGCTGATTTTCACATCTGAATGTTTGGATATTGCTATCAATTTTATTAGGGAATCATGATGTGCTTCTTCTCAAATGGTTCCCCCCTTCTCTTGAACTTTAGTAAAAACCCTACAGAAAAAAAGTAAGATGGTGGAATTGGATAGCTGCTCTATGAGCAAATGTCAAAATATAAGAAGGCAAACTTTAAATGGAAATTCAAGATACTTGAAAGTGAGCATTTTTCCTTATTTCTATCAAATAAAAAACTTTGCTTAACAAAACTTACTACTCAAGATATAAAAACAAATGGTTAAAAAAAACAAAGTAGAATGTTATAATGACTTCATGCTAGTGAGTTTTAAAACTTAAAAGCAAATACTTAAAATGGAACTTTCAACTTACTAATTTCTAATCTATCAGACAGTCAAGATTCCTTGGGAAACCCCGGGTATACTTGATGAAGTCAAATTCTGTTATAATACAAATCATTCTATCCCCAAATATTTCTAAATCTAGTCAATGGACCTTTATAACAACTCTTTTATTATTCTCTTTACAAAAAATTAATACTCATAATTAAAGTAATAACTATTATTATTTGTTGGCAAAAGACAGATTTTTTAAAAATTTCTATAACACATGTTTGCATAAGTGGCTAATTTAGGTGGAATATTTTAGCTCTTTGACTGTAGTTTAGAATGTGAAGGATGACTTTAGAAGATCCTAAGTCATCTTTCTGATGGTTATGCAGAAAATATTTCATCAGAAATATTGGTGGTTCTCAGGCATTACAAATCACCTGCTTCTGCTTGCCAGGGCCAAAGAAATGTCATTAAAATTAATAGGAAGAGACTTCTTTTGATGGAATGCCAATGAAACATTTTAAAATTAAAATTGCAAGTAAATTATTCTCACCAGAACCAAGTGTAGAATTTTTCATATTACAAATAAAAAATACAATAATCTGGCAGAGAAGCTGGGAAGAACATACTTTGAAAACCACTAATACAACTGACAGCACAGGATATTTTCATTACAATAGCAAAGACAGATAGTTAGGGCACTTTCCCCTATAATACGTCAAGAGTGAATTAACAGCCTTCTAGATACCTGAGAATACTGATGTTGCTTCCTAGGAAAATATTTCAATACGAGATTTAGTTTGTCCAATATAAGAAATAATTTGAATAGCTTATAGAATTGATTATTATGAGATTGAAATAAATAGTAAACATAAAGTCTCCTCTTAAAGAATTACATGAAAAAATAGAATTGATTTTAAGGGAGGGGGGAGCAATATTGAACTTCAAAGTTAAAGTTTATATTTTCGACTAATAATGAAAGCAATGATTTTCCCAAAGATCCCAAACTTTTCAAATAATAAGCAACTCTGCAAATTTGAATGTAGCCTCATGCTATTGAAAATAGCTTAAATTCATACTTGATTTTTATAAATGCTTAAATATTGCTAGCCATCCTCATGATTCTTATTTATCTTCAGTTGAATTGTGACAAGTTGCTTTCTTGTCAGTGCCTTAGCCTTTTTTCATGAGTTGTCCTCTGTCTTTCATTTCTTTAATTCTAAGTACTTTCAACCTGATCCTCCAAGTAATGGTTCCATATGTAAAATAAAGTATATAGATTCAACCAAACCAATTATGGTTTATGAAAATGAAGATTTTTGTTTCTCTGTCTTGTTCCATACAACGATTAAATACAATTTTAATAGGTAATCACGATAAGCTTTTTAGTAGTTAACTAGTATCATGAAAGCAATATTTTAAGCAACATTCATTCAGTATGAATGTGTAACAGCCTGGAGAAGGGAGTAGGACTGAGCAGGCAAAAGAATCAACTTGTAGTAATAATAAAGAAAAAGAGGAGCTATTTATAGGATGCTTCAAAATTTACAAAACACTTTCTTCACAAAAGTCTATGATGATAAATGTTACTATAGGCAAGCTGGTTCTGATACAACAAAAGTTCATTTTCCTATGTGTACCTGAAGTCTATCATCTGTGATGGGACATACCAGATTTTGCATTCTTGGCTGCCAAAACTAGTCAGGGTCATCTCAGGCTTACAATGAGATATTAGAGAAGGGTTCTTTTTGGAAATTTTAAAATTCAACAAGAAAAAATTGAAGATCATGGGTAACAAGATGTCTAAATTCTGATTACTTCATGATCTCATCAATGTGGGCTTACCCTTCAGTTTAAAGTTTCCATTCTCTATAGCTTTTTTTCCATAATCCTCCATAATAGATTCACTCAACATGATGCACATATCCTCTAGCTTCCTGGAAATGATTGGGTATCTATACTTCCTATGGTTTGCCCGTTGCTGCTCTTTCACTCTCACTACGTGATTGGCCCTATATCTTTTCCAGCCATTTACTTTGGTGAAATTTTATAGCTTGTCTATACAATTAATCATTATAAATATGCCTGAGAATATTTCTCATACACTATATATCTCTTCAACAGTATTGCAAGGACTCCTAAATTTTGTTTTTTCTACAATTATGGTATTCATCCAGGGTTTCAGCTCCCTTTTATGTGTTGTCTTCACTCATTAAAATGTAAGGTACTTGAGGGCAGAGGGTGTCTTTCTTTTTTTCCTGTATTTGTATCTCCAGTGCTCAGAACACTGTTCTGTACACAGAAATCACTTTATAAATGCTTGTTGATCTGACACATGGTGGCCATATCCAAAAACCTATGTTTCTTTGTGAACCTTGGGTCCATCACCTCTTTGTCAAGAGATGGCTAACATATTTTATCACATAGGTCCTATAGAGATGTGGTTGGTCATTACTTCAATCAAAATTCTTTTCAAAGTTGTTGGATTTTTTTTTTTGCATTGTTGTTGATATTGCATAAATTGTTCACCTGGTTCTGCTCACTTCATTCTAAATCAGTTGATACTTCCCAGAGTTCTCTGAAATTGTTTCTTTTTTTCCCAGTGTAATAATATTCCATTACAAGCACATACCAGAATTTACTCAGCTATTTCCCAATTGATGAGCACCCCGTTAGATTCCAGATGTTTTCATTTATATTCCTTTTAATTGCACACACACACACAATCAGGAGGTTTGTTGAGTAAGCATTATCTACCCTTTTAATAGCACTCTCCATCTCTAGTTTCATCTATTTCCAGCCCACAGCCATCCACTTCAATTCAGTAAACATTTAAGTGCCTAATACATGCCATGCATGTAGTATTTCTACACCAAATTTCTTATGCCAAACTTTGTGCCAAACTATGTTCAATTCTCCTTTGTTGCTTTCAGATTAAAAGTGAGGGTATCTGATACTCCCCCAATTCCCTCTTCCATGAAGGATTGCTTACTTTTCTTGTCATCTGCTACAACTGTCAGAAATAACAAGTTAGTCCATTCCTCCATTCAACACTGTTGTTTTCCTTTTAATCTTTTTTCTTTCTCCTCTTAAAACCCTCAGAACAGAACCCATTCCCTGGTCTTCTGTTTTTCTTGTTAAACTCTATCAGTTCTCATTAAAGGCATGAAAATTCTGAAAAGACACCTGTTTCCCCTTTACCCCTATTGCAGTGTTAGTGCTGCATCATCCAACAACTCCTTTCAATTGTTCATGCTACCTTTCCAGATTTCTCTTGACTTGTGTTGACATAAAGTTCTTATTTGGTTCCAGCATTTTCATTGTGAATGAGTGAAAGTCTTCCATTACAATAAAGGTTTACTTTTTTCCTAGTAGGAGAATCTTTGCAGTGTAAATATTCTTGGATGCAAGTCTGTATTTTTTAGCTTTTAAAATACAGTATTCAAAGATCTCCTCTGATTTTACACTAGAAGCAGCCAGGTCTTGTTTGATCCTAATAGTGGTTCTTTGGTACTTAAACTGTTCCTGGATGCTCGCAGCACTGTTTTCTTTGACAGCACAATATTTTGGCCAACACTTCTGAGACTTTTCCTTTGGGGATTTCTTTCATGAGGTTATCCAGTGGATTCTATCTTCACTTGGTGCACTGGTTTTAATAAATCTCGGCAGTTTTCATTTGTCATTATTTTGTTATATTTCCTAGGCTTTTTTTGGATCGTGGCTTTTTGGGAGTCTAATGATTCTTAAATTATATCTTCTTAATCTGTTTTCCAAGTCAGTTTTGTTTTTGATAGCAGATATCATTTGACTTTGTTCTAATATTTCTTGCTGTCTTATGGAGCAATTTATTTCTTGTTTGATCTGTTCTAGCTTTAAGGGAGTACATTACTTAGGTAAAATTTACCACTTTCTTTTTAAAATATTTCTTTTCCAAGCTCTTTCTTTGGAGTCTATTTCATTTTTGAAAAAAAAAAAATCTGGCTTCATTTCTTCTATATTATCGTAGTCTTTATGAGAAATCCTTTCTTTCCTCTAATTCTCTGCTTGCAGTTGTTATGAAACTACTCTCCTTCTAGATTTGGGGCCTGTAATGGTAATTTCAATGGAAAGATTTTTCCCATTCATTAATAGGCCCATGTAACCTGCCTGGGTCACATGGAAGTCTGAGTCACATGGAGTCTGTGGTAGGAGAAGCTTGCTGAATGGGTGGAACAGGAAGAGGTGGAGCTAGAGCAGAGTTGAGAGGAAGTTAGTCATGAGAGCAGTCAGAGCTAGGAAGGATGCAGGCAAGCAGGCATCTGGCTAGCATGAGTGAAAGAGCTTCTTTGTCATTTAGTTTAAGAGAGCCTGCTTGTGATTTGTTCAAGGAAGCTGGTTTGTGGTTTTGTAGCAGGCAAAAGTCTGAGGATGGTGTTGTCCTCTGTATTGTTACTGTGTATAGATTTTTGTTACTGTGATGCACTTGGCTTTCTGGTGTCTAAATCAATGTTTTTATTCAGTCATCGATGTGGAGAGTTTGTTGTATTTTGCAATTCAGAATTGCATTGGGATATTTATGACTGTCATACAGGCTGTGAATATCACACTGGCACTACAAATGGTGAGAAGGATGGGATTGTGAGATATCAGACCTCTATTTAGAGGCAGGAAGGCTTTAGAGGAAGAAATAGATATGCCAGGGTGGGAGGATTTATCTTATTCCTCCCTAGCAAGAGAATGAGCTAAAAGTACAGGACTCTGTGAGAACTGGGAACTGAGGTTACAGAAGGGAGGTCCAGATATTTAGAATGATATTTGCAAGGAATACCAATAGAACAGGGAAAGAACTGGCAGGGGTATGTATGAGAGGCTAGGCCTTGCTCACAAGTTATTGCCTTATGTGTAAAAGCAGAGACAAGCTGCTGGAAGGGATCAGATGGAAAGGGAGTTGGTTGGTTTATATGAGAAGCTTTTTTATGCCACAACATTCAAACTCTCCTTTAAAAGAGCAAGCTAGAAAGTCTCAGGTGGTATAAGAAAAAGATGTAGTCAGTTTAGCTCACAAAAAGAAGCAAAAAAGTAGCAAGAGGAAGTTGAATGCAGCCCTTGCACAGGCAAAGCTTGATTGGGGCCCAAAGACCTGCCAGAATTAAGGGGGCCTCACAGTGTTTGGGGAGGTAATTGAGGGCTCTACTCAGCAGGAGGTCACAGATATTTTGAGTCTGTTCACCCAAAGAATGGGAGAATAACTGGTATCTTGGACAGTGATTATCAGTGAAAAAGATAAATTTCCTCAAGAGAGAAGAGTAATTAGACAGCAGATTCAAAGTTAAAATAGATTGACAAGAAAAGAATTATTTACTGTTCTATTGAGGGCAAGGGTAGAGTTTGGAAAAATAGATGGCATGCCAACTAATGAACTATATAAAATGTATGGAGGAAAAAAGCTTGATTTTAGACTGAGCAGGGAGATGAGAACTGCCCCTACAGATTCTTGTGAAACATTATATCCAAGTTCATCACATGTGCAGGGAGAATGGGAGATTGGATAGGCCCCAGGTCAGATTAAAAAAAGTATGCCTCTAGCCAAAATAATGATCCCAAAACTGCAAAGTGGAAAACAGTAAACCACAGTGAATGAGGCTATGATAGTGGGTTCATGGACTCCAGAAGCATGGCTGACCCTATACCTACCCTGCTTCTGGTTATTGTCTCCTTGGTTTTTTTTTGGCTTTTTTCTGTTCACCTTATTTGTCAGATTTGTTTTCTGCAGGCTTAATACCCTTCACCTGCAGATGCCTGATCACTTAAGCTAGATGTCACCCCCAGACCAATGTGGTGTGTCACCCCCTAGACCTGGTGTTGACCAAACTCTGAATGTTAGTTAAAGAACTGACCTCTTGGGGCAGGGATAGCTCTATGTCCAATCTCAGCAGGAAGTGACTGTGGAAGAAGAGACCTTCACCCCTTACCCCAGTTTTGGGACCCATTCATTCAAGGGGGGAATGTTGGGGTGCTTGTACTCAAACCCCACTCTGAGATATTGTTTTATGTGCTCATTTTGTGTGATCCCTGTTATTGTTGTAAAGTTCTATTGACAGCAGTTGCCTTAGGTATTGTTTTATATGTTTAACTTCTATTATACCTCTTAAAATTCTGTTGATGTGAGTTGCCCCACCTACCAATATGAAAAATGTTGAGGCCACATGTAATGGTAATTTAAATGGGAAGATTTTTTCCCATTCATTAGTAGGCCTATGTGACCTGCCTGGTTCACAAGGAAGTCTGAGTCACATGGAGCCTATGGTGGAAGGAGCTTACTGAACTGGAACAGGAAGGGTGGAACAGGAAGAGGCAGAGTTAGAACAGACCTGAGAGAAAGTTAATCATGAGAGCAATCACAGCTAGGAAGAATGCAAACAAGCACATAGCTAGCTAGTACGAGTGAAAAAAACTTGTTTGTGATTTTATTTTAAAAAGCCCCTTTATGATTTGCTTAAGGGAGCTGGTTTGTGGGAAGCCTAGCTGGGGGAAGGCTTGGGAATAGTGTTGTCCTCCGCATTGTTATTGTGTATAGATTTTTGTTACTATGATGGATTTAGCTTTCTGGTGTCTGAATACATGTTTTGGTTCTGTCTCCCATGTAGACAGTTAGTTGTATTCCACAATTCAGAAGTGCACTGGGATATTCGTGGCAGCCGTAGGCACTGTGAATATTGCATTGGTGCTAGAGGGTCATAATTCACCTAATTATGATTCTAATAGTCTGTATCTTTTTTGGTTATATTCATCTGTCCAAATTTCATTCCTGAATTGTGTTTTGTGTGCAAAACACCAACTCCTGTGGTGCTTTTCAGCAGCTCTCTTACTCAAAATGTATCTTGTGCTAAATAACCTTATTAATAGCAACTGTGGAAAGGACACAGAATACGTAAAGTTACATCAACAGTCAAGGAGAACAAGGAGGAGTCATGGGGGCCGAAGGGACAATGAAGCCAGGACAAATCTATCTGCTCAGTATGAACATGCTTCTGACCCTTATGGCCTGAAATTCAATATGGATGCCCACGGACTATCACTTGGTATAAATGGAAACTGCTTCTTAGAAAAAGATTTAAATTTTTTTATATTTATTTGAAGTGTTATCCAATTTTTAAAACTTAGAAGGTCATGTTTGTGCTGACTTGAAAAAAGGTGGGCATTGATGCACAGCATGACAGCCTGGCACTAGGGATGAGGCTGTGCTCCCTTCTGGAAGTATATTTTTACAGGGAGTTCTCCTGTCTGTCTAAGCAACTTCCTGTGGTTGGAACATTCCCCACCCAGTCCGGTGGGCTGAGCAAGAGAGCGAAAGCAAGAGAGAGAGAGGGAGATAGCCAAAGCACTTTACAAACAGAGATTGGATTTCATCCTATCTTCTGGCTTGATGCACTGACTTCCATCCCCCAGGCATGGGTTCTTTCTAGACATTTTAAGGTTTAGAATGGTGAATTGTCATGCTTGCTATGTATTTCACAAAAGAATGTTGAAGACCTAGGCATTAGGTATCCTGATCTGAGCACAAATGCAATGACAATGGTTATTGCTTCTTCTCGTCAATTGCAAGGTCAGTTTTTGACCACTCTGAAGTTTCTTGGGGGGGCTACTCTCTCTGCCTTCAAATATAGAGTCTTGCAGGCTACAGGTGATTCCTCTTGCACTGGGATGATGCATGGCTTGTTTGCCTAAGCATCTGAACTGGTAACACTAATAGCTGCTTTTCCTATTGCTCCAGGCTTCTGGCTTTTATGTGTACTTCTGAAATGGATGGACTTATTTATTTTAATTGCTCACTGGATTTTTAAACATTATTCAGTCTGATGCGGTTTTTAGTTTTCTTGATGAAATAGGCGTACTGTCAGCCTCTGCTTAGCCAGGTTTGTTGGCTGAACAGCAATAGGAATTCTCTATCCACTCAATTTTCCCCATATGAATAGTTAGGGTGAGATATCATGAGTGACTATGGATCTCATTTAGGAAGCTCTGCAGCATTCTGGGGATTAATGCAATTGACACAATGTTATCTGAAACAGAAGCATCTCTCTGGAATACCTCCCCATCTAGAATGAACCACTTTTCCTGTTGGACTATGTACCAGACATCTTCTATGATAGTGGCAAAACTTCCCTATTTGTGCTGCACTTAATATTAATAATCAGAAAAATGTCAAAGGTAATTTTGTTGTTCCTTTTCTCAATGAATCTTATATGTTCTTCAATATATACTACATATGATCCGATGGGAAATGTTTTATGGGAAGGAAGTCTTTAAGGATACATTTTATCATTTGGAATATTTTTTAATAGTAAACAATATTCTTTGCATCCATCAATCAATCATGTGAGTATAGAGATGTGTTCTTTTGTGGAATACACTTAGCAAAAGTCTGCCTGGGAAAAGATTTGTCAAGATTTTAAAAATAAACTTTTATTCAATTGTGACAGTTGAGCTGCTGCATTTGGACTCTAATATCACAGTCTCTAATGTAGTATGGTAAGAAGTAAAAATGGCACTAACAACGAAAAAGGAAAAATAGTAGATCAGCACACATAGTAAAGGTACATTTTGGAAGTAACACAATTTTGAGGGATGGTACTTCAGAATATCATTTGAAAGTAGGGTAGACATTAAACAAAAGTGGGGGAAAGATCATAGATATTACTACTTCCACAAAGATTATTTTAAAAAAATCTTAACTATCAGACTGCCTATTTTTTCATCTTTATGATAACAGCTTAACATGTTTTCAGGACATCTTTAATGAAAACGTGAAAAGATTTGTGAGATCCTACTAAAGAGAGTGGTAGAAATGCTGGAGCCTGAGTTCAGCTGCCATAATCTTTGAGAATCAATGTTTACCTCTATAGCATGAATAGATATAGTAGAAAAATGCATAGCGAGGACATGTAAGCATTATAAAACAGGAACCTCTTTCAAGATACTAATTACCTTTTCCATATTATCTGTAAGTTCTTCAATTTTCTTTTGAAATAATTGTAGCTCCATTTGGCATGAAGGCACACCCTCAGTTGAGTCTCCATAGGCTTCATATTTATCAGTCACTTTAAGCTAAAAAGTAAAAGGACTTGGTAGAAACCACAGTTCAATGATCTTCTTTATAGAAACTGTAGTAATGTCAATTTGTTTGCTCTTAAACAATCTCTGTACCTAACAAAGAACACAGAACTACATATGAAGCAATTATGCTCTTAGTAAGAGAGCACTGGTACTCTCATAGCTTAAGCGCACACTGTTCTTAATTGCCAAAATGTCCTTGCACCTCTTTATTACAAATGCAGTCATCATATTTCCAAATAAATTATCTAATACTGGTGATTATACAAATGTTTTATTTCTGGCATTAGTGCTAAAAGTATTCGTGATTAATTGTAGAGCAATTGTAATGCCCATTTTAAATCTTTCTATTGATTTCCATAATGTAGCTATTGCTTAATTATATATGGCAATGACTGAAGCAAATCTTTCCATAGTTCATTAATATTATCTAACACTTTATCCTTTTTACTAAAAAATCCAAACAGCAAGATATTTCCATTGATAATAGCTCATCTTCCAAAATGTTTCTATTGTTAAAACAAAGCAAAACAAAAACAAAACAAAACATAACAGGGAGGATCATAGATTTAATGTAAAAAGATAGCATAGAGATTTAATCCATCCAACCCTTTCATTTTAATTATCTTTTTATTGGTACTTTATGTTTTTATATAAAGTTTATTTTTGAATATATTGCTGCCTCTCTCTTAACCAAGAAGCCATTGCATTTTAGCAAAAATTTTAAAAACAGGGCAAAACCCCCCCCACCAAAATTTCAATATAACAGTGTGTCTGATAGTGCACATCATTCCACCTTCCTAGTCTCTAAATTTCTTAACTCTTCTTTGGGGCTATTTTTGTTAATTATAATTACATAATATGCAGTTTCTTTGAGTTTTTTGTTTATACTACTGTTATCAGTGTGTATCTTGTATACCTGGTTAGGTATACTTCACCTTGCATCAATACATACAAGTTTTCCCCACAATTTTATGAATTCTTCATGTTCAACGTTTTATACTAAATTCATATTCCATCACACAAAGGCACCATACTTTCTTTAGCTATTTTCCAATTGGTGAACGTTTTGTTTTTAATTCTTTGCTACCACAAACTGGTGGCATGGATATTTTGGTGTTCACAGGACCCTTCTTTCCATCTTTGATTTCCTTGAAGAATATGCTTAACAGTAGGATCTCTGAGTCAAAAGGCATAGATACTTTGTTCATTTTTAGAAGCAGAATTACAAATTTGGTTTAATTCCCAACTCCACCGACAGTACACTTGTCTTCCATGGCTCCTCCAATATTGACTATTTTATTATTTTGCCATGTTGGCTAATTTCCTGGGTTTAAAGTAAAACTTTTTTTTATTTGAATTACTCTCATTAAAGATTTAGAGCAATTATTTCTATGGTTAACAGTTTCAATTATTCTTTTGCAAATATGTGTTTTTCATATCTTTTGGTTATTAGAGAATAGCCCCTGGTTGACACATTTGTATTAATTCCCTAAATACTGGTCTACTAGACTCTTATGAGAAATATTTGATGCATTTTTTTTCACAAACAATAGTTTCCCTTCTGGTGCTTTGTAGGTAGAGCTGTGAATCAGTACAACCACTTTGGAAAGTACTTTGGAATTGTGCAAATAAAGTGACTAAAATGTCCATATCCTTTGACCTAGTGATTGAACTAATAAGTGTATACCCATGTACACACACGTATACATACACACACACAAAAGATGCCACTGATAAAAAGAAAATATATATACCAAAATATTTATAGTAATGCTTTTTTTATGGCAACAAACAACTAGAAGCAAAGTTAATACACTTAACTTGAGAAATGGCTAAATGAATCATGGTGGTTAGTAGTTGTCCTTCATCTTCGAAGAGGACCAAAATGCAATCACCGTTGTAAAGTGAAATTTCAGTGTGTCAGACTGTGGCTGATCAGACCAATTAGAGCTCAGAATGCTCTACCACAGGTTGGGCACAGATAGTTTGTGTGAATATGGGGGGTGAATATCCCAAATTTGCGCATCCTGCGTTAACTTTGTGCTGTCTCAATTCTGCTTTGCTCAAAGAGGATAGCACCTTTTCTTACGTGGGCACACCATGCTGAGGGTCCTGTGACAGTATTTCCCATGTTGCACAGTCAAATCCAAAGTTCTTGAGAAAGACCTTGAGAGTGTCTTTGTATCATTTCTTTTGGCCACCACGTGATTGCCTGCCCCATGTGAGTTCTCCATAAAATAGTCTTTTTTGGCAAATGTACATTTTGCATTTGAACAATGTGGCCAGCCCATCGGAGTTGTGCTCTCTGATGCATAGTTTGAATACTTGGCAGTTCAGCTCGAGCAAGGACTTCAGTGTCTGGTACCTTATCCTGCCAGGTGATGCTCAGAATCTTCCTAAAACAGTTCAATGGAAGCAATCCAGTTTCCTGGCATGGCGCTGGTAGGCTGTCCAAACAACAATGAGGTCAGCACAACGGCTCTGTAGACCTTCAGTTTGGTAGTCATTCTAATACCTTTTCTCTCCCAAACTTTTCTTCAGAGCCTCCCAAACACTGAGATAGCTCTGGCAATGTGTGCATCAACTTCATTGTCAATGTGTACATCCCTGGAAAGTACACTACCAAGGTAAGTGAACTTATTCACAGCATTCAACACTTCTCCATTTCTTGTAATTGATGGTTCCATATATGGATGGTTTGGTGATGGTTGATGGAGCACCTGTGTTTTTTTGGTGTTAATTATTAGGCCAAAATTAGCACAGGTAGCAAAGAATTGATCCATACTTTGTTTCATCTCAGCTTCAGAGGCTTCATTGAGTGCACAATCATCTGCAAACAGAAAATCATGCACCAATACTCCCTCCACTTTGTTCTTGGCTTGTAGCCTTTTCAAATTGAAGAACTTACCATCAGTACAGTAGTTGACCTTGATGACGTGTGTTCATCCTCATTGAAAGCATTTGTCAACATGGCTGAAAACATCATGCTAAAAAGCATGGGAGCAAGCACATAGCCCTGTTTCATGCCATTGGTGACTGAGAAGACATGAGAGCTTTGTCCATTATCCAGAACCCGGGCAAATATACCATCATGAAGTTGATGTACAATATTGATGAACTTCTCTGGGCAACCAAATTTTGACATAATTTTCCATAAGCCCTCACAACTAACAGTGTCAAAGGCCTTGGTCAGATCTATAAACATTGTGCACAGACCTCTGTTCTGCTCCTGGCATTTCTCCTGGAGTCAGGCAGCAAACGCCATATCAACTGTTCCTCAGCCCTTTCTGAAGCCACACTGGCTCTCAGGTATATGAACGTCTTCCAGGTGAAGGATCAGCTTATTAAGGAGGACTCCAGCAAGAATTTTACCAGTAATGACTAAGAGAGAGATCCCCCTGTGATTGTCGCAGGACAACCTATTCCCTTTACCCTTATAGAGATGGACAATGGAGGCATCTTTGAACTCCTAGGGGATAACCTCCTCTTGCCATATAACCTGGAAAATTTCAGTCAGCTTTTATATGAGCAGTTGTCCTCCTACCTTGCAAATCTCAGCTGGAATAAAATCAGTACCAGGTGCTTTGTCACATGAAAGAAGCCTAACAACCCTCAAAACCTCTTCTTCAGTTGGAAGTTCAGCTAAGGAGGGATTGACTTCAACCTGAGGTAAACAGTCAATGCTATCAGTATTGATTGATGATGGTCCGTTGATAACACTATGGAAGTGTTCAGCCCATCTCTCTAGGATAATGTCCTTATCACTAATCAATGTGGCTCCATCAGCACTGAGTAATTGTGATGCATCATAAGTTTTTGGTCCATAAATAACTTTCAAGGAATCATAAAAGTGCTTTGGATTGTTACTATCAGCATAAAACTGAATTTCATGTGCCTTCTTACTGAGTCAGGAATCCTGCATCTCTCTAAGCCTTGCTTGTACTTTGCTTTTGATGGAATTAAATGCCGCCTTCTTAGAGGTGGATGAACTATCCTGCTGGTAAGTCCTGTGGAATTCTCCTTTTTCATTTAGCACCTTCTGAATTTCCCCATCATTTTCATCAAACCAGTCTTGGTGTTTGCAAGTGTTCTGACCCAGACAAGCAAATGCAGTGCTGTACACCAAATCTCTGAACACTGCCTGCTCCTTTTCTGCTCCACTGTTGCCAACTGTGTGTTGGCTCAACTTTCCCTCCAAGTCAGCAGCAAACTGTTCACGCTCAGAGAAGAGCTCTAATTTGTTGACATTAATGCTTCTGGTAGTCATTTTGCCTTGGGGTTGGTGCTTTTGATGAATGCGAATATTTAGCTTGGAAAGGATAAGTCTATGATCAGTTCAGCACTCTGCACCACACATTGCCTTTGTCACTTTTACATCTTGTCTGTCTCTTCTTGTTACAATCACATAATCTATTAGATGCCATTGTTTGCTGTGAGGGTGCATCCATGAAGTTTTATTGCATTTAGGTAAATGGAAGACAGTGTTGGTGATGAGAAGGTCATGTGATGCACAAGTCTTTAGCAATAAATGACCATTGCTGTTGCTTTTTCCAACTCCATTCCTCCCTAGGACTCCCTGCCAAGTCTGGCCTACTCTAGCATTAAAGTCACCTAGAATAATAAGCTTGTCCTCTTTTGGCACATTGACGATAAGTGTCTCTAGGTCTTCATAAAATTTTCTTTGACTTCATCAGGGTTTGTCATGGTGGGAGCATGGGCACTAATGATGGTGGCATGGCATTTCCCTGTGAATGGCAAGCCCATTGTCATGAGCCTGCCTTTCACTCCTTTTGGCAGGCATGCCAGCTTACTGATTAGACTGGTTTTGATTGAAAAACCCACGTCAACTTCATGGCGCTCCCCTTCACTGCTCCCACTCCAGAAAAAGTTATATCCAATTCCAGCCTCAGTAAGCTGGCCTTCATTTGCCAACCTTGTTTCACTCAGGGCTGCTATTTGGATGTGAAACCTGTTGAGTTCTCTTGCAACAAGAGCATTTCTTCTTTCAGGTCTACTGGATTTTGTGTTGTCTATTAGTATGAGCATGTTCCACATACCAACAGTGAGTGGAATCATCTTTGTAGATGTTTTTGTACATTTTTGTGTGTTTCAACCACATAGTGGGATTCCCCGCCTGCTGCAGTAATCAGGCCAGGGTTGGCTAAGCAGGCAATGTTTAGGGCGCCTTTCCTAGCCCCCTTCCTCACACCAGGAAGTGAGCAGTGTGATCCTTAAAAGGTTGGTCAGACACCCAGGGGGCTGCTGAGTCCCACGGCTGCTTCCAGTGAGAAACAACCCTATGGCCTGGGCCGCCTATGGGCAGGGTTGTGACTACAGCTCCCAGTGTATCCACACCTGCTGCTTCATCACTTGCCTATCGCCACAGGACTTTGAGGCATAATAGTGAAATGCAATGGGTGATGTCTTTTGATTCATGCATAAATTGGATTTAAGTGAGACAGAGTTACATGAAATCATGAGCCTCACTCTCTCCTCCAGAGTCATCATAGTCCAGTGGCAGGACAGAGTCAAGACAACTGGTGATGACTCAGGATGCAGTGGATGACCTTGGCATCTTTGGTGTCTAACCAAGTTCTAAGTGCTCCACATCACCTGCTTCATCTGCTTTCATGCCCTTTGGAACAAATTGTTCTCATCCTCCCATTCTACCAGATGAAGTCTTCACATGCTTGAGGTAGATACCCCTTTAACTCAACAATGGGTTTGAGAACCCTTGGTTACCCTCAACCTGGTTTGGCCCATCTGCCAAAATGGTTTATCGGGGCCTGGCCTCTGCACATGATGCAGTTTCTTGGAACCACAGGTGAGAGGTAGGTGGAATAGGTGGACACCAAAGGTGGAAAGAGCCCTGAAAAGGGCTCAGCAGCCATCACAACAAAGTTATTGGTACTGGTACTGGTCCTCCCTGAACACACCCTACACCCTTTATTTTTTTGAGGCAGTTAGGGTAAAGTGACTTGCCCAAGGTCACACAACTAGTGAATGTCAAGTGCCTGAGGTGAGATTTGAACTCAGGTCCATCTGACTCCTGCATTGGTGCTCTATCCACTTGCACCACCTAGCTGCCCCTAAGTGAATTCTGGTACATTAATGTAATAGAATATTACTGTGCTCTAAGAAGTAAATATGATGAATATAGAAATGTAGAAAGACTTATATGAACTGATGAAAAACCAAGAAAACAGCATACATAATGATTACAACAATGTAAATGTTAGAGTAACCATCACAGAGCAAAAGACAATTGTGCAGAATTACAAAAAAACATGGTCCCAAAGACAAAATATGAGAAGATCCCATCTTTAATTCCTCTACAGAGGTAGAAGTCCACAGTTCTAGAACATTGTATGTATTTTTAAACATTTTTAATGTATTGATTGATTTTGATGATTTTTTTCCTCTTCCTCTTTTTTTCTTTCTTTCCTTAAAAATTACATTATGTGAAATGGCATACCAGGAAACAGAAGGGAGTAGGATACTAGGAAAAAATCAAGTAAAGTAAAAATTTTTCGCTTCCTATCCTAGCTGCATTGATTTCATTTGTGCAAAACCTTTTCAATTTCACGTAACTGAAATTTAGCTTTTGTATTCTCTATCACTTGCTTGACAACCCTTTTCATTGCCCACCAGGCTGTCCTCCTCTGGACTCTCCATTCTGCTCCAGAGACCTCTTCATCTTGGAAGATCATTTTGACCCTAGAACTCATACCTCATAAGGACTCTCTGCCCCAAGCCCTCTCCTCTGATTGGAGGGCTCAGCCCAGAACTTACATCTAAGGAGGGCATCCAGGTCAGTTGTCTTTGGCCTTCTCCATCATGTCCTTTGCTGGTACTTTCTTAACCATTCCTTCTTCCACTTTTATGGTTTCCTTTCAAGTGTTGTCTTCCACATTAGAATTGTGGGTAAGTGTTACTTTTTTGCTAGCAATTATCTTCCCAGAGTTTAGCACAATGTCTGGCAATCAGTAAAAGTTTAATGAATGCTTGCTGAGTGACTGACATATTTTATAGATGAGACCCAAAGAAAAATGACTTCTCCAAGGTCAAACAATGATAGTGTAAAAAGTAGAACTCAGAACTCCTAAATTGTAGTCCAGTATTCTTTTCACACTACCAAGATTATTGCTCTTGTATTGAAAAGAGATTTTATTTTAAAGTTGCAAATAGGACAGGAAAACCTTGTGGATGTGACTGTATTCCTCAGATTTAAAAAAAAAAAAGTTTTCTATCAAATGAAAACTATATTGCTCTATGACTGTGTGTTGTCTAGGTAATCCACACAGCTAAAATGTTTCTTCATCATATTTCCCTGGTTTACTGATTGAAGACTAGTTAAATGGAAATTAATGAAGATGTTTACTAAACATTTAGTGATTTCAGCAAGGTCTAACTTCTTCTGGGTAATTTCTACGTCAGGAAACAGCAATTAAGAATTGTTTAATGATCGAGAAAAAATTTAAAACAAAATCTATCATTGGTTTGGACAACAAAACAACTTAATAGTTTTTTTTTTTCACCTCCCACTTATAACCAGCTCACTATCCATTCTTAAAGAGATAGTACATGCCTTTAACAACTCAAGTACCGCTACAGCCTGAATAGTAGAATCATCGAATCATTACAAATCTACATTTACCAGTAGACTGAAAGATGATCAGACTGTGAGATACGGGTTCATATTAACTAAATTCATATTCTGACTGTTAAACCAGATTATTAATTTATTAAATTTATAGTAGGAGGTTAACCTGGCATTAGAACTCATATTGATCATCTGAAGAGGGCACTCTCTATCTCCTAGCAGATAAGTTCATTTCAAGTAATTGTATAATAGGAGAATCAAATAGTTGCCTGGTGAGCATAGTATCGGAATAAAAGAAGGTGCCTAGTTCTGAAAATCTTCCATTAAGTCCTAATAGCCTGATAAAATGCTCTCTTTTACTTCAAGGATATTTCCATCTAAAGAATCACTAGCTGGTATCTAGAACCAGATTACCCTCATCCTCTAGAGGGCTGAGGAAACACTGGCAACTTCTTCTTCTTTGGTTCCCTGTCTCAACTCTGTCTATCTAAATTGCCACTTCTTTGTTGTAACAGCAGAGCATAGAACATCAAAACTGATACATACCTAGCAAATCATCCCAGGGTTCTTAATCTGAAATCTATGAACTTGTTTTTTGTTAATATTTTGCTAACTGTAATTCAATATAATTGCTTCCCTCTCTATATTTTATTTTATGCATTAAAAAATTTCTTCTGACAAGTTTTTAGATTTTACACGACTACCAAAGGATCCATAATATAAAAAAGGGCTAAGAATTTCATCATTTTATAAGAATTTCATTTTATATTTATTTTACTATAAGGAAACTGAGGTCCAGAATGTGGAAGTCATGTACCACAAATCACATGACCCTATGTTAAGACACTATTTTAAACATGTTACATTTTATAATGTTACCTGTCTATGGTTACTCGAGAAATACCCTTGATGATTTAGGAGGTACACTTTCTTTGATAGGATTTGGAAATACTCTAACCCTTTTCCCAATTCACAATGATATCAGTCTTTAGAATGCATTAATTTTCTATTTGAATAATCTCCATTTTATAGAATAATCTGAATTAGCTTCAGTTTCAAGGGGGCACTTGCCAACCCTATCCCAGATTCTGAAAAAACCAGTCTGGTATTGGAGCTCTCTATTTGTCGATGGTAGAACATTCCAGGACTATTTATTTGAACAAAAGAAAACAAAACACATCCTATAAGTTCCATAAGTCCAAATTATATAAACTCCCAAAGGGTTTTCAGGTCATTTTTTAAGAAAACCATTAAGTGTTTGTTACAGCTCCTGAATGTCATCTGAGAATTGTTTGAACTGTTTACTATTCAAATGGGACAGAGCTAGGAATAAAGAAAGGGAAAGTCATGGTGACACTCACCTTTTGTTGGGATTGGAAGCTCAATTTCGTGTGGACGGTCTCGGGCGGGTAAAAGTGGGACTTCTAAATCTTAGAGTCTTACGAGGCCCTCCATGAACAGCAGGGATTCGAGAAGGTCAGACTGGGCTAGCTCGGGTATTTCCGCCTCTCCCCGGGAGATACGTGATGGGTGGAGTCTCCCTGCCCTCGAGGTCGTCCCGGATCTGGGCACACTATTGTTATCTAACAGCACGGTATTCAGATGCAAACTGTGTGGCTGAAGGTTAAGTAGGATTGAGGAAGCCTGAAAGCTCTCTTAGCACGTGAGGAGCCAAGAGGACAGTAGGCTCCGCTTCTCTTCTTTCCTCTCTCCCCTCCCCCTCTCTCCCCGCTTGTACTTCTACTTCCAATCCCTTAAGATCTTAGCCTCCTTAGGAAATCTCCCCCTCTTCCTCCTAAGGAAGATCTCCCTGCACTTGTAACTAGACCCTGAAATAAAGCTCAACCCTTGTTCGACTCTGGAACGTCCTTTCTCTCATATGTGCATCTGGCGTGGCCAGCCGAAGACCTCGGAGGTGAGGTAAGAAGACTCGGGTAGCCCACACAGGCCTCTAGGCCTGGCAACCTTTTCTTTTGAATGCTTGAGAAACAACCATTGCTCCTCATAATGTTCCTTTTAAATCTATATAATGAAAAAAATAGAAGAAGCAATTCTATTTTTTCTTTAACTAGATCTGCTATATATGAAAATAGATGAGGAACTTTCTCTCTCAGTGCAGATCAGGTCTTTGGTTTGGAGAGCTGCCTGGGGCATTTAACCAGGGACAATAAGAGTGTCAGAGAAACCCAAAACTTCTTCAGTCCAAGTCTTTATGAAACCACACTGCATTCCACTGTTTCTTAAGGAACAATAATATTCCATTATATCTAGCTCTTATAATTTCTTTAGCCATTCCTTTATCAACAGGCATCTACACTGATTCTTTGATATCACAAAAATGTGTGGCTTTATGTATTTTGCTATGGATGGGACCCTACTTTGTGCCTTTGATCTCCCTGGGGTACATGCTTACAGTAGTATTACCGGGTCATTGAGTAAAGACTACCTATTACCTCCAGACTCAAATATACAATCCCCTGTTTGGCACCCATTTACTTTTCCAGTCTTTTTACACCTTATTTCCCCTTTCCATACAGGATAACATTGGCTTATTTGCTGTTCCTTGCACAAGACACTCCATCTCTCAACTATATTTTCATTGGCAGCCCCACAGGCCTGGGATCCTCACTTATCTCACCTCTAACTTCTGACTTTGTGACTTCCTTTAAATCTGAGCTAAAAGCCCACCTTCTACAAGAAGTCTTTCCTTATTCTTATCCTCCTTAATGCTAGTGTCTTCCCTCTGTTGATGATCTCCAGTTTTTCCTTTCTTTTTCATTTTATTTGGACAGAGTTGTTTATATGTGGTCTCCTCTATTAGGCTGGGAGGTCCTTAAGCGCAGGAACTTTTCTTTTTTCCTTTCACTGTATCCCCAATGCTTACCACATAGCAGGAACTTAATAAATGTTTGTTGACTAACAGTAATCCTCTTAAATTCCTTTTTTTAAATTCTGATTTTAATTTAAATGACTTGGGGGCATAGTTCCAAATTGCTTTCCAGAATGGCCAGCCCAATTCACAGCCCCTACCCACAATGCACTAACGATCCCATTTCCCCATAGCTTCTCCAATATTTGTCATTTTCCCCCTTTTCTGTCATCTTTGCCATCAGTCTAATCAGTGAGAAATAAAACCTTCAGAGTTGATTTAATTTACATTTCTCTATTTATCTAATTATTAATAATATGGATCATTTTCCCCCATATGGTGGTTGATAGCTTGGATTCCTTCCTTTGAAAACTGCCAGTATATATCCTTTGATCATTTATCAATAGGGGAAGAGCTCTTTGTCTTCTAAATTAGATTAAGTGCCTTAGAAATCTTGGAGAAGAAATGAGCCTTTTATCAGTGAAATTTGCTGCAGATGCTTTGTTTCTCAGTTGACTGTTTCCATTCTAGTTTTTAACAGTTGTTTGTTTATGCAAAACATTTTTAATTTTTTTGCAAAGTTGTTCATTTTATCTTCTCTGATTTTCCTTTTCCTATCACTTATCATATTCATTTTTATGTTGCAAAAATCTGAAAAAAAAAACCCAACCTTTTTTCTTTCCTTTAGCATATTTCCCAAGAATCAGTTCATTTGGAGCTTTACCTTTCCCAGTGTTCTTACAATTTATAATAAGTTTTTGCTGCTTTTTTAAAATTTCATTTTTATCATATCAATACTCTTTACTTTCTATATTTGGTATGTATGCCCACTAAATTTAAGTGCAAAGTTTTCTCTCAAAAAAAGTCACATTATCTTTTATGTGCTTTCTCCTACATTGTTTATCTCATTGTTTATTTATGGTTGTTTAATCAGAACTAAAAAAAACTATCAATCTAACACATTCCCTTTCTAGATCTTGCCTCCTCAAGTTTTTGAAAATTACTTTTCTGAAGCCTAGGGTGCATATATAACTAAGTTTACTGTTTCTTTTCTTTTCTATTGGGGAACTCCAAGGCAATTTATATAATCATCATATATATTACATACATTATCATATATATCTTCATCATATATATGATATATTATCATATGTTGATATAGATACACACATATATATATATAATACCACTTTTATCATACGGACCTTATAATTTCCATCTGCCTGATTCTTTCTTATTAGTCAGAACTAAAGCTGACTTAGCTAGTAGTTGCTTTCATTGTTTCCCCTATATTTTAAGAAAAAATTTTTGATACTTTCCACCTAAAACCATCCCTCCCTCTACCCCTAAATTTCTCTGTTTCTATGCAGTGCGGTGCCATCCTTCCAGATTCCTAGGTGTTATCCTTCACCCCTCCCTCTTGCTCACCCCACATATCCAATAAATTCCCCAGGCCTCCTGTTTCCACCTTCACAACACCTCTCACATGTGCCCTCTTCTCACTATTCACACAACCACTTTAGTTGCCTTCACTGCCTCTCACCTGCGCTGTTATAATAGCCTCCTAATTGGTCACAAATCTTGGTCCACTTGAATCCATCCTCCATGCAGCTGTCAAAGTGATTTTATTTAAGGACAGTGTGACCATGTCATTTCCATACTTCATAAACTGCAATGCCTTCCTATTGCTTCTAGAATCAAATACAAACTCCTCTATTTGTCTCTTCAGTTCCCTCACAAGCTACCTTTTCTGCCTCATTACGTGATATGCCCTGATCCTGCACACTGCAACCAAGTCAAACTAGCCTTCCTGCTCTTAGTCACACAGTAAACTGTACACCTCCTCATTCTGGGCCTCTACACTGCACCAAGGGTCTTTAGTGCCTGTAATGTGCTCCCCCTCCTCTAGGATTTCTCTTGGAGTACCTAGTTTACTTTGAGGTACAGAACAAGTACTACTTTCTACTTAAAGCTTTCCTGCTGTCCTGATAAAGCTCTGCCCACCCCTCAACCCCTCTGAAAAAAAAACTGCTCTAGATTAAAAAAAGAGAGATTCTATAAGTCCTCGTATATGCATATGCCATCACCTAGAATGCTAACTTCTTGCCTTGGTATCCTCAGAGTCTAGCACAGTGGAGCACAATAGATACTTAATAAATACTTGTTGAATAATGATATTAAAAATTTATCAGATAGCCTTTTATGTAAGAGATAGCTTTCTGATAGTCATAGAATAGAAATCACTATACCCCTTAGGTTTTGAGATATTAATTACAAAACAGTCAACTCCATCAGTACAAGATGGGAGAGGCATGATTAAATAGCAGTTCTGAAAAATTTCCAGAAGTTTGTGTGGGCTAAAAAGTCACTGAGTCAGGAGGATGATGGAACAGTCTTAAAAGCAAAGTTAATCTTGGATTATATATTTAAGGTTTAAACAGCTACCAGGATTAGCAAGGTAGCTCTATTATACTTTATCCTCTTGACAAACCTCACCTTTAACACTGTGTTCCATTCTGGGCACCACAGTTGAAGGAAAAATATTGATAAGCTGGAGAGGGTCAAGAGGAACAACTAGAATGGTAAAGGGCCTTGTAGTCCACATCACAGAAAGATTACTTGAAGGAACTGGGGCCATTTAGCCAGGAGAAAGGAAAGCTCAGGGAAAACAAGAAACAGTAAAACAAACAGAACAAAAACATATCTGGCTTTAATTTTTTGAAGGATTGTCATGTGGAGGAGGGACAAAAGTCATTCTGTTTAACCTTGCAGGTAGAATCAGGTCCAGTGGGTAGAAGTAGCAAAGAAGCAAATTTGACTTCATTGTCAGGTAAAATTTTCTAACAATTAGAGCTACATAATTGAGTGGTTGGAAGAGCATTTGGGAGGTGTATTTATAGGTATTCATTGCTTTTCTACAAGGGTTAAACTAAGATGGCTGCTGAAGTTCTTTCCAAGTCTTAAATTCTGGGGTGATTTGATTCTGAATTTTGAATATTTCATGTCCCTTTACCACTCTCCAATCTTCCATTTTCCTAACCTCTTTACCCTCCTCAGTCTCACTATGTTCTCTGTGTCTATCACTCCTGTTGTGGCTTGACTTCCTTCCATTCAGATTTGAATTTCAGTGACCACTCAGGAATTTCAATTTAGCTTCTATCCTTGACTCCCTTTCTCAAGCCATGTCTGATAATATTTTGATAGCTGTCCCCTCTTACCTACCTGGACAGTGAACCTGTCTTTAAGAATGTCACCAAACCATGCTGATGACATCCACTACAATTTATGCTAATTTGCCTGAGCTCTCATTACTGAATGTCAATCTGTCCACTCATCATTTGGCAACTTTTCACATTCTCTATGGGTACTGTTCACATAGTTTCTTAAATTCAACAAACTTTATCTCCAACTTTCTTTTTCTCAGAGAAAGACCTCAGCTCCTATTTTGCTGATAAGATTGAGGCCATCTGACATGAACTTATTCATTTCTTCTTCTTGCATCTCAAAACTTCTGGATCTTGTTGTCCCAGACTATCTTCATTCCCTGTGATCTCTCAGAGATGGAGCACCCAGATTACTCCACATTTATAGCTAGATTCCAGCCAAACTAGCCATTAGACCAGTTCCCTCATTTTGTCCTGCTCAATTTCATATCCATGCCTTCCACAGTCATCCCTATTTATTGAAGTCTTTTTTCTTCTTCAATTTGGTACCAAAACCATTGTGTCTTTTCTAATGTTGGCTATAAATGATTTTTTCCTACTTAAATCCCTTCTGACACTGTTTGACCTTTCCCAGTCATCTAATTATAAATCAAATGAGAAAAATATTTAACATGTATATTCTTACTACTATATTTTAAGGTCATTTAGAGTACTTACACAGTTTTCATATTTGTGCCTTATACACATCAAAATCACCTAAAAATTGTTTGTTGAAATGAACTGAATGTCAGAATGCATGACACTCCCAATTAGTAGTATAGCTTGCCTCTTTCGCAGATTTCTAATTTTAATTAGGAAATGCACTATCTTTAGTTTCTCTTTCCTTTTATTCTAATCCATTGACATTTATTACCAAGAATATGGAGGTATTTCTGCTGCGGGTATAACCATATGTCCATTCACCTAGATTTGTAACATCAGAGTCTTTCTTGATTCTGCCCTTTCTGTTAACACCTCACATATAACCAGCTACAAAATCACATCAGATCCAACTCCACAACTACTCTCATTTAGTCCCTCTTTTCTTATTCACACAGCTACCACCCCAGCTCAGGACATCATCACATCTTGCCTGGACTACTAAAAGAACCCACTAAATGATCCCTGTTTTCAGTCTCATTGCTCTCCAATCTCTTCTCAAAGCTGCAAAGTAATTTTGCCAGAGCTCAAGTTAGCTCAAGGGTGGAGGACAATGAAATTGGTCAACAGTAGGGTCACGATGGTGAAGTAAAATGAGGCCCCGAATGGTGAGACAGACAAGAAGAACAAAGAAGGATCTGATGACTGGAAGTAGAGGTTTTCAAAAGGAGGCTGAGGGAAATAGAAGAGAACAGAAGATTGCGATGAGAAGTCCATTTTAGAATTCAAAATCATGGAAGTGGTAAGTTAGAAGGAATCTTGAGCTCCAAATCCATCACTATACATATCTGAAAGAGACTGAAGTTATAGGTCATGGGAGCTTAGAAGGCTATTTACCTGGGAAATGAAGGTGTTATTGGAGATTTATTTCAGATTCAATATGTTAGCTGAGTTTTGATCTCATCCATGTGGGCACTCCTTTCAAAGGCAAAAATCACAACATAAATGAGACTTTTCATCCAGTGAGACTCTTTTTCATGTTCTATAAATCCTCCATGCCAGATACACTCAATCCAGTGATGTAGCATGGATGTGAATGGAGTAGTGGAGCTATCCCTCAATTATCTCTCATTCTTACTAAATGACCAGCCCACTTCCTTTTCTAATCTTACATCCCTCTGAAATAGCCATGTTATAGCCACATTACCACTAATAACAGCCACATCCACTGCATAATACCTTAATAAAGTTGTATCCAGGTCCATCATGTACCTCTAAATAGTGTTCTGGGTCTTTTTAATTCTTTGAAGACTGTGGCTTTCTAAGCATCATCAAAAAAAAATATCAAAGTTAAAAAGATAAGTCTGTTTTAGGCAGAAACTTGGTATCATTAAAAGCACTGTGCAAAAAGAAAACCTCTAACTTTCCTTCTTATAGTCAATATGGGCTTCCCTAACATCTATCTATAGTATCTAACAAGATATATGAATTGTCCATCTAATGTTTTAGATAGGTAGATAGATAGATAGCTATAGACATAGATATAAACACATATATACATATAGAGAGATAGATGTATGTTTATATATGCTGCTCTCTCTCTCTCTCTCTCTGGGTCTTGATGACAGACATTTTTCATTTATTTTTTTTCTCCTGTGGATAGTAGCCTGAACTCTATTAAATGACTATGGATGTCATTTTAGGAGGTTCTACAATGTCCAAGGGCTTGATACAATTAATACAACTGTCATCCCAAAACAGAATCATATAGAAAGACCTTATCTCTCTAGGGAATTCATCTTGGACTCTGCCCTGGACAACAGCCATGGCAGTGGCAAATACTTGTAGCAAGCCTAATATATTTGTCTTATGCTCCATTTGATATTAGTGAAGAGACACTCAGAAGGTATGAATAAGCTATACCTTATAAATGAAACATGCAGGACAAATAGTATAAAAGATGTCAAAAAAAGAAGGACTTATTATATCAAGATGTGTGTTTCACTGATATCCATGGAACACCAAGAGAGTGAGAGAAAAAAACAAGCATATTGAGTGGACAATCATGCAAAACTTAGGGGAAAACAGATAAAAGAATTATTTGTGATAGGTAGGCTAGAAAGATCAGTTGCCACCAGCATTGTTGGGGGTGATATTAACCTCAGTGAGATCACAGAATTAATAGAATACTAGAAAATTTATATTAATAATCAAAGGTCAAACCAAGGTAATGTATATTTTCTTTCTCTGCAAAGCCATATGCTATTGCTATGGTTTAAAAAATAGGAAAGACAAGTTTGTCTGTTTATTAAAGGAAGGAATGCACGTAATGGGGAATGGCAAGATATCTCGAGTCTTGCAAATCTAATTTAAAAAATACTTCAAAATGAAATGTAAGCAGGAGAGAGAGAAAGCTGCTTATATACAACACCAAGCTAGATACCATAGGGAAGAGCTACGATGTAGACAAATAGTAGTTAAGGTACATATAAAAGCTAAGAAAGAAACTAGTACTAAGAGCCCTGGGCTCAGGTGTGTACTCATAAATGCACAAAATATGACTAACAAGATGAATTAGAGATTGTAGTATGTGGCAAATCTAATGTCCTCTAACCCCAAATTGCCACAGAGACTTGGGTAGAATGAAATTTATGACTATGATAGGTGAATGGAAGAGTACACCTTATTCTAAATGAGCAGAGGGAGCATAGTGGAGAATATTTGAGTAAGAACAATAGTGATAAGAAACAGAATTGATGTCATCAGCTGACATTACAAATAACCTGCATAGAAGATAGAATTTATAAGGAATTAATGAACTATAGAATTTCAGAGTTGGAAGGAACCTCAATAGCTATCTAGCTTGACGCATACCTATAAAAGAATCTCCAATGAATGGCTATCTAATCTTGTGGAAAGACTTCAAATGAGGGGGAACCCACTACTTCCTGAGGCTACCCATTTCTATTAGGAAGTTTGTCTTCTGCTTTCTGAGGTCGAATAGAACAAGTCTAATTATTCTTTTACATGATAATCCTTCAGGTGCTTAAAGACATCTATTATTTTCACTGAGTCTTCTTAAGGTTTAATTGCTCCAATTAGTTCTCATACAGTATCACTAGAAACTTCCTAAATATTTATAGTAGCTCTTTTTATGGTGGTGAAGAACTGGAAACTGCAGGGATGCCCATCAATTGGGGAGGAGCTGGACAAGTTGTGGTATGTGATGGTGATGGAATATGAAATGATGAACTCAATGAGCTTAGAAAAGCATGGAA
This sequence comes from Notamacropus eugenii, assembly GCF_028372415.1. NCBI lineage: Eukaryota > Metazoa > Chordata > Mammalia > Diprotodontia > Macropodidae > Notamacropus > Notamacropus eugenii. Next base: position 483,522,705 of record NC_092873.1, read on the forward strand.
AAACTTTCATGAAGTAAATTTGCAGAGTAAAATTAGCAGAACCAAGAGAACACTGTATACAGTAGCAGTGATGTTGTTTTAAGAATGGCTTAGAGAAAATAAGTTTTGACTTATAAATACCCAAATTTGGCATATAAAGGAAGACCCTATCTGCATCCAGAGAAAGAACTGATAATTAGAAGTAAGTATAGAATACTTTTACATATATATTAATATATGTGTGTATACACCAATTTGTGTCTAATGGTAGCCATCTCGGGGGACAGGGAAGAAAAAGGGAAGAAAAAGAAAAATAAACATACATGATAATTTTGTTGTAAATATTTGAAAGGAATAGAAAGTTGTGCATAGTAGGCTTGCAAATTTATTTGCAATCATTTTTATTGTACTATGTTATGAAAATTCTTGTTTAAAATTCCATAAATTAAAAATAAAATAAATTTTAAAATAAAGAAATGTCCCACAATTTTGGTTTCATTCCTCTATACCCATCAGTTAATAACATTCTTCATAAACACTTGTACCCAGAACACAACAAAATACTACAGCTATGGCACAACTAGACAAATATGGAATTAGATGAATAGCCAAATGCAAAAAATATTCATTAACAACTGTCATCTTGAAAGGTATCTAGTAGATAGTGCCAGGGTTTAGTGTTTGCTCTTGTGCTACATAACATCTTTTTTTAATCAATAATTTGGATAAAAGCATAGGTGACATACTTATCAAATTTGCAGATGACATAAAACTGGGAGGGAAAGCTAACACTAGAAGATGGAATCATGATTCAAAAAGATCTTGACAGACTAGACTATTTGTTTGAATAAGATGTAATTTAGAAGAGAGGAAAATAAGGTTTTATGCTTAGATTTAAAAAAAATAAATTTCACATGTACAAGGTGGGAGAGGTAAGAACAAGTAAGGAAGTTAAAGTTATGTTAGGCTACATTAAATGAGGTGTGGCTTCCTGGAATAAGGAGGTCATACTTCTTCTATCCTCTGCCTTGGTTTGACCACACCTGAAATGCAGGGTTCAATTTTGTGTCACATTTTAGGAAATCCCTTAATAAGCTCGAGTATTGAGAGAACAGCAAACAGTATGGTAGAGGACTTCAAGTACTTGCCATGAGAATTACATGAAGCAAATGGTTATCCTGGAGAAGAGAGTTAGCAGGTATGATCAACATCTTCAAGTATTTGAAGGGTTTATACATGGAGGAAATACATTTGTTCTGCTTAGCCCTTGTCCTCCGTGGCCTTTTTTCTACCATTAGTTATTTTGATGCTGTGACCTGCTTCACAGCAGAAAGTCTCAGTGGTGTATGAATTTCACACTACAGAGTGATGCTGTGATGGATTAAGCCCCTATCATTATCTTCATCCTAGTTATTTTTATTGCTGTTACTAATGTCTACTGAAACTACAAGTATAGCCTCCATTTTGGGAGACTCCTATCAGCAATGGAATTTTTGTATTAAGTATGGCTTATCGTAATTCTTTTCAGTTGTATACTTAGAATTCATAAAACATAACCACTTGTAACCCCATAAATTTGTTTGCCAAAGGCTCAATAGAATTTTTTAAAATAACTTCTAAAAAAGGTTTTACCTTCACCACCACCTCCTCTCCCCCAGTCTAAGATAACCATAACTTATATCAAGGTCATCCTGAGGACATGTCTCAAAACAGACAATGTGTGTGGGGAAAAAAATCCAACAATAAATTCTTTAAGAGTCATGCCTTGGCTCATCAGAACTCAAAAAGACTAACCACTTGCATAGACATGTACCAATTATTGTTCACAAATCTTCCAGAACAACTGGAATATCGGGGATTTTATGAATAACTATTAATGTCAGAAGTGAAGTTTTTTTTTCTCTTTATTAGTGAGAACAATCTGGTCCCAAAGACTTGTCTTTTGACCTTCTCCTGGATACTGGTGTTTACATCAATGTGAACTCTGTCAGAAGAATAGAAACTCTATGGGTCCTGAGAATTATCTCCTCAATCTGGAAGCACCTGACCAAGGGAGCAATTAGCAGCTCTAAAATCTCTGCACTTGCTACTCAGTGAAGATCTGGCCAGGGGTCAATCATCTCTTGCAATAACTCAAATACTTTAAGTAAGCCCCAGAGTAATGAACATCAGATATGCAATGAGTTTTATTTTCACCTTTTAATGGTACAGGGGCAATGTTTAGCACATCATTATTCATTTAGAGGATATTTGCTGCTAACTTCTAGGGAATTAGCAGGTCAATCTCACCACTTTACCAACCCTAAGAATGTAAGAATTAACACCATAAACATAGGAAAGTTCTTGAGGGCAAATAAGTAACAAGAGGGCTCTTTAGGCTTCATGTCAGAAAGATATTCCAATTAGTTATCCAAAAGTAGGATGAGATGATGAAAGGATAGATATTTTCCCCTCATTAGAGAACTTAAATATAGGCTGAGCATTGGGTATGTTATAGCAGGGAGACTTTTTTCAGATATGAAAAATGAGTTTGACAAAATGGTCAGCTAAAGTTCTTTCTGGCTCTGAAATTCTGTGGGAAAAATGTTCCAACTGCTACCCCATCAAGTCCTTTCTGATAAAAAAAAGAATCCATTTCACTTTATGAGTTGTTGTTTGTCATCATTGTTTCTGGTACTCCCTATTCTCTTCTCATCTCAGCTATGTGGCATGAGGTCCTCTGTGAAGTCCATGAGCCTTTGGCCTTGGTCTGGGTTTCTTATTCCTAACTTGTGCTAATTTTCTTCTTGTCATCCCCTTGTGACCACTGATGCATTGAAGTTGCCACGTATTAACATGGTACTCTATTTTGGATGATCTTAATGAGTTCTCCGTAGAATTTCTCTACCACTTCATCCTCTGCAACAAATGTTGGAGGAGAAGCTGGAAGTATTATGAGGTGATCTTCATATAAATATCTTCCAAAGGCATTGGCCACACAGGATGACCAAACACCATGTTTAAGACACATGACAAAACCAACTATTTTTTTTGGAAAGCTAAAAACCTTACTTTTATCTACAATTTCCTTTGATCTAATTTGTAACAAATGTCAAGACCAAGGTGATTAAGTTGCTACAGTCTTATTAGTCCCTGTCACATTGTGAGAACCAATAGATGTTTATAGAAGGTGTGGAAATTAATATTCTTTGTATTTTCTACTACCCTTCCACTATCACTAGATTTAGAAATGGAAGGGACCTTAGAGGACCTCTAGTTCACACACTTGCCCAAGGTCACACAGAGAAGAGGTAGAGGTAGGACTATTTTTCCTTTGAAAAGGATGACACAGATAGACTCTGAACTTTAGAGGAAAGACTGCTGAGTGATGGTAGCAAAGGGAGGGTTTGGAATTAGTGCTACAGAGCAAGAAGTATTCTAACTCCTCTTCCTCCTCATACAGTATATTGGAGCTATGAGTTGGCAATGGTCAGTATACTCAGGTATACAACATCTTTTGGAAAGAGCAAGTATGAGTATGAGTATGAGAAGGAAAGAACACAGAATGAGGAAACTGAGACTGATAAGAAACTTGTTACCAATCAAGTAAAGGAGTGAAGAGAGGGTCTGGGAAGTGGTAGGTTTGATTTAGACAAAATGAGAAAATGGAAACAAAAACATGGGAAAGAAAAGGACAAAAGGTCTTTTATAACAGGAGACAATAACTTCTTGTTAAGGTAAGCTCAGTTCTCACATGAACGATCTTGGGTCAGGTACGAGGCCCCCCAGAGAACAGCTGGGAACTGAGGAGTGAGACACTAGTTATCTTGTTTTCCACCTCTTCTCAGTGGAAACTTGCTGGGGAAAGCATCCCACCCTTGAGATTGGTCCGTGGTCTGAGCACAACTTTTGTTAATTAGCTAAGGGGCTGAGAGCATGTGGTCCAAGAGCGAACTAGAAGGGGGACAGCTTAAGTGGGGACAGGAAAGCCTGAGAGGGGGTTGTTGTTCTTCCTTGCTCCTCGGGAGGGAGAAGGAGGCTCCCACAGGGAGAACTAGCCCTGCATGCTGACATGTAGCTTGTATCTGGAATAAAGCCTACACCTCTGTTTGACTCTGGAGGTCTCTTCTCTCATTCGTTTATCTGGTTGGCCACCGAAGACCTGAGTATAGGTAAGAAGACCCGGGCAGCCCACGGCAATTAGGCTGGACAACTGTCAATCGCTGGAATTAAAGAATAGAGAAGAATAAGTCCTCCTACATCTTAGCTCTTATTAATCTCCTACTATGTTCCAGATTCTAGGCCAAGTACTAGGGATACAAAAAGAAGCAAAATAGTTCCTACCCTTAAAGACCTCACAATCTATTGGGGGAGACAACAAAAATGATGAAAAATATACACACAAGCTACAGATGGGATGAACAGGGAATACTTTATGTAAGGAAAGAACTAGAATTAAGAAGGGTCAGGAAAGGCTTACTATAGCAGGTGGGATTTTATCTGCGACTTAAAGAGCCACTGCAGTTTATGAAGTCAGTGAGGTGGGAAGGGAATGGGTGTGATGTGGTTTGACAGTAGACTGCTGTGACATTACAGGTGTGAGGTGATGAAGGTCTGCACAGTTTGGGAAGGGGCAGGTGGCAGAGAGGGCAATGCTAGAGGAGAGAAGGAGGAATTCTCAAGAAATATGGCAAAGGTAAAATCTCTAGACCTTGGATAAATTTCACTTTGATATGTGGGGTGACAGAAAGTGTGGGGTTGAGAAAGCTACCTAAGTGGTGAATGCAGCATTCAAGTCCCTCTCAACTCCATGTACTTGTTGAAGGAGCTGTGGGAAAACAGGCAAACTTAGTGAAGCTAGAAACTCTTCTAGCAGCTCAGGAAACTTCCCCAAAAGTCACTAATCTGGGCAGGTCCTCTGACCCAATTATATCACTATTAGGCTTATGCCCCAAAGAATTTAAAAAAAATAAAAAGGTCTTGTGTACAAAAGTATTGATAGCAGTTCTTTTTGTAGTGGCAAGGAACTGGAAACTAGGGGGACACCTATTAATTGAGAAATGACTGCACAAGTTATGGCATGTGCATATAATGAAATACTGTGCTGCAAGATGAAAGGAACAGTTTAAGAAAAACCTGGAAAGGCCTTTTCTACTTAACTGATGAAGAATGAAGAAAGCAGACCCAGCAAAACAACTTGACAGTAACTGGAACCTTGAAAGACTTAAGAATTTTAATGTAGTGACCAATCATGATTCCAAAGGACCTACAATGAATACTACTCCATACCTCCTGACAAGTGATATATCTATACATATTTGAGGTTTAATGGGGAGAGGAAAGGTAGCAATAATATTGTGAAAGAAAGGTAACTGAAATGTTTTTTTAAATGCACAGAAGAGAATTTCAGAAGGAAACATCCAGCAAACAGGACAGGGTGACATTAATTCTAAAAGGGGCCCCTCTAAGTGATTCCCACTTTAGCTTCTGCTCCTAATTTCACCAAACAATACCATCATTAAGAAGTCACAAGTTCCCATTTATTTTCTGCGAGATGTCCCATTCTAGCTTCTACTCCAAACTCTTTCTAGCTTTCAAATCTAAGAAGCTGGATGGATTTCAGAGAAGAAATGAGGAATCCAGCCAGGAAAGACTTAGTCCTTCATGTTTCACCACCTCATAAAAACAAGTTTTGATTAGACTGGTTCTCTGCAGACTACCACAGCCTAACCTGACCCTATCCTAACTATCTCTGTAGATGATGATAATTCAGTCTGTCTTATGCTCTCGTTCTAGTTGTTCTATTGACCCCTATGGACCATTTTGTTCTCCATCAGACCTCTGAAGGTGATTACGACAAACAAGTTTTTCCCTAAAATAAATAAACAGTAAGACACCAACAAAGAAAGAAACAAGCTACTTTTATGGCTTAGAAATTCATATAGAACGTCAACATATCATAAGTCCAAAGTGATTTTTTTTCTCCTCTATGCCTTATGACCAGTGAAAGGGGGACAAATTATATATACATATATATAATATACATATATATATATATATACGTATGCATGCATATGTATGTGTGTGTGTGTGTGTGTGTGTGTGTGTGTGTGTGTGTGTGTATGGATCAACTGGTCAGAAAAAGAGTCTAGAGAGAGTTACGCATAATACTTCCAGAAATAATTTAGGAGGGCAAGGTGATGGCTCTTGGACTCAGTAATGTGACACACAGTAAGAACTAGAAAAGCAGTAAAAGAAGAAATAACATAGAAAAAGTCAAAAAGAAAAGAAACATTTCTTTTAAAAAAAAAAAAAGAGAAACTGGATTGTTCTGCTCAATATGATGAAGCAATTTCAGAATGCAATATTGGTCACCAAACATTTACAATTCAAACTTTTAAATAACCCCATATATAATGTTAATAAGTCTTCTATTTATTCAGGTTCCTCCAGTTTCATTAATGATTCCTGTTGTGCTACACGTAGCTGCTGCATTTTGTCCATAGAGGATTTCTGCAACAGTAATTTTCATGAGCTTATATTAGCCCATTTCTATATAACCAGTCACATAAAAATTTGAAAATGTAGTTAACACAGCTATTTGTCCATTCTATAGTACCCATCAGAAACAAGATATGATTAGGAGCTAGTAACAAGAGACTCCTGGTCACATATAGATACATACTCTCAGAAGGAAAAAAAAATGAATTGAGCACTATACAGAGTGGATAGAGTCTATGAGACCTACCCTCTTAGATGTGAATCTTTATTTTGAAAAGCTTATTCGGGAGGATATAAAGGACGTATCCTGGCCTTTTTGGATTGTTTTGGTGATTCTATTGCAGAGCAGAAGCAGAAAAAAATTGAATTCATCATTCACTTTGGTATTACTTTTTTCAATGACGACTCAGTGAGCATTTATTAAGAGCTACTAAGTTTAACGAATGTAGGGAAAATAAAGAGGCAGAGTTCCTGATTTGTCTTTTACCAATAACTTTATATCTTTCTGGTTAAAGAGATAGAAATGTGGCTTCTAGAGTTTATCCCTATTGTTTCCTGGTGAAGAGAACAATGTTGCTCTTTTTTTTGTAGACCTGAGAGATGAAAAATGAATCAGTTTGTTGAAGGGGCTGTCTTGGACTGATTTTCATGTGTAATATAAAATATGTGACAAAGTAAAGAAACCAACTTCTAAGATAACCTAATAAGAAGCTTAACCTAATCAAATCTAATTTAGAATAACCTGCTATTCCAATCTAAAATAGCATACTCAAATTAGAACTCTAAATAACTACTAGTTAGTTATTTTAATTTGTAGAACTGTGGATTTATCATACAATTCTGTTCAGAAGACTTTAAGATAAATATCATACATTCAGGAAATTTTTTATAGACCTAAGAATTAATTTTATAACTAATGCCCTTATTAATTAATCAGAGAAATTTAAGAGCTAGATGAGACCTTGGGTTATCTATTTTAACCACTACCTTATGCATCAATTCCCATTACAATGTATTAAAGAGTGGGTGGGCAAGTTGTATGAGGGGAAATGACTGTAGTATTAAAACAAAAAGTATCAATAATGCTTTTTTAATATAAAAAAATCTAAAGGATGAAAATAGTAAATGACGTTTGCTTTGCCTAATACTTATAGTACTGTGGTCTGGATCCTTTTATTAAGAAATACATTTTTACCAATGTTTCGTTTTTGCATCATGTAGATTTCCTCTGCACATTTTCATTCAGTCCCCCAAAATTATACCTTATAACAATAAATGTCTTTAAAAAATAAATAATAAATTCAGGGAAACTAATCAACGTACTAAAGAAGTCTGGCATCATATGCAATACTATCCACCTGTGGACCCTGACTTCTGCAAGGGAACTCAGAGAGGCATCCTACCCTTTAGGGGTCAAGTTTCTTCAAATTTCGGAATATTTATCTTTATTTTTTGGGGTTGTTGTTCCCTTCATTTATATTGTTCTTATAATTGTATTCTCAAAATTTTCTAGATCTGCATACTTCATTTTGCATCAGTTAATCTAAGTCTTTCCATACTTCTCTGTATTCATCATATTTGTGGTTTCTTCCAGCACAATGATATTCCACTACACTTGGTTCATTAATCCTTTCTTTTTCTATCTTGCTAAAGTATTAAAACATAAATATTCTCCCTCTGAGGACAGTTTTTAAAGAACTATGTTCTTGAGTGAGCTTTTGAACCCCCTTTTCCATTTGGTCAATTCTGCTTTTTAAAGCACTCTTCTCCTCATTGGTTTTTTGGACTTCTTTTGCCATTTGGGTTAGTCTATTTTTCAGGATGTTGTTTTCTTCAGCATTTTTTACGGTCTTCTTTAGCAAGCTGTTGACTTGTTTTTCATGATTTTCTTGCATTGCTCTCATTTCTCTTCACAATTTTTCCTCCACCTCTCTTACTTGATTTTCAAAATCCTTTTTGAGCTCTTCCATGGCCTGAGACCACTGGATATATTTTTTGGAGGGTTTGGATGTAGAAGCCTTGACTTTAATGTCTTCCTCTGATGGTACGCTTTGTTCTTCCTCATTCGAAAGGATGGAAGAAAATACCTTTTCACCAAGAAAGTAACCTTCTGTAGTACTACTTTTTTCCCCTTTTTGGGGGGCATTTTCCCAGCCAGTTACTTGACTTTTGAGTCCTTCATCACGTGGAGGGTATACTCTAGAGACCTGTAAATTCTCAGTTTCTCCAAAGTGGCACAATCAAGAGAGAAGAATTTACTCCTCTCCTGGCTTGTGTTCTAGTCTGTGAACAAACATAAGCACTCTTTTCTGCCCTGGATCTACATGTAGGATTCCCTCTCCACAGCCACCACCAGCTCTATCATGCCAGCACCAGTGCTCCTCTGGGTAGCTTTTGCTGTATCACAGAAATATTGGTAAATATTAGATATTAGTTTTATGCCTTAATTTATAAAAATTCAGAACATAAGACTACTATATTATTCTTAAAGGAATAATAAATGACTTAGTTCCTTTGCAGAGGTCATCATCCACAAGTGTAGAACCCTGCATAATTTTTTTTCAATGATTTGATTAGTTTTCCTGAATGTTTTAAGGATTTCTTTACCTTGTTCTTTTCATTCATTATTTTCTTCTTTGGTGTACTTTGAAAATAACTGTTTCATCTTTTTTTTTACCTTTGTAGTCCTCATGGATTTAAAGTTTCTGACATCAAGATTGATCTCCTTCTTCAAACCCATTTCTTGTGCCTCACTCTTTAGAAGTGTCACTTTATGAAGGAAAAAATGAGGATAAAATCATTGTCCCATGGTAGGGTCTTAAACCGATCTCATTGTCAATAATATTCTACAAGAGACTGCAGTTTTGAAATAAGAACTTTAAAAAAGGTGTGTGTGGGGGGGGGAACTCTGGATCTCCTCAAATCATTGGTTATTGATAATCATTTCTCTGTTTTCTTGGCACAGATTTTGGAATTGTTTGCCACTCCCTTCTCCAGTGGATTAAGACAAACAGAAGTTGAGTCACTTGCCCAAGGTCACACAACTAGGAAGAGTCTGAGGTTGGATTTGAACTCGAGTCTTCCTGTGTCCAAGTCCAGCATTCTCTCCACTGAACCATCTACCTGCCTCTTTCTGTAGTACTGCTTCATATACTGAACCTGTCTCAGTATGATGCTTATATTCAATGGCATTGGAGATCATAGTATAGCAATGCTATCACCATTTTATAATAACAGCTAATACTTACAAAACATTTTAATATTGCACAGTACTCTACATATATATCATCTGATCCTCACAGCAACCCTCTAGCATAGGTACTTTTACTATCCCTATTTTACAGCTAAGAAAAAGAAGATAGTGTTTGCCCAGGGTCACACAGCTAGTAGTGCCTGAGATGGGATTCAAACTCAGGTTTTCCTGACTCCAAATCCAGCCCTTGATCACTATGACATTTTGCTGTCTCACATCATCATATGTAATCATTTTATAGTACATTAAGAATGAAGGTAAATTAAGTACAATGTTAAAGATCTACTACTCTATGGCATAAAAAAATGTGAACAGCATTATCATCTGCATAAAATAAAACATATTCCAGTAGAATGGGGTGAGGCTACAAGAAAATTACTATCATAGATCTTTTTGTGTCATTCAAGAGTATCCATCAGACATCCCAGAGATTTCAAGATATCAGAAGGTTGAAAAATAGAGCAGCTGTTCCAAGTTTAATAAATGCGTATCTATAGTTGGATCACTTAAGCAGACTATGGGGAATTTCATTAGCATCCAACACAATGGTGTGGTCATGAAGCATTTACATCGAACAAATTAATAGGCTAGTTTAAGGCCAGGTCTTTCCCACGGGTCTCCATTTATTGTAACAGTGATACTTCATCTTCTTTATTAGTTTTTCCTTTCATTTTCCTTTATCAATATTTCTTTTTAAATTTTATCTTTTTCAACTATCTATTTTTATATTTTTGGCACTAATGTCATACTCTGTTGCCTCATAATGATGTGGCAGCAACTTTGTGTTTTCAAAAGCTTTGGATGAGTGCCATAATATCTAGAAAGTCCTACCAACCTGGAAAGACTTAGAACATGTACAGAACAGACTGCATTTCTGTTGAACGAAGGCTGGCCTGGATATGTCTAAAAAAGATCATAAAATAAAAATGTTGGTCACTGAGACATTGCTTTAGTGGTTAAAACTCATAAAAATCATCTGTGAAGTAATGGAAAGGTTGGAATTTACTTTGGTAGTGGTCGTAGATAATCCAAATATTTGAATTTGATTATATTTATTTGTTCCTACTTAATTACTAGATATTTTACTTATTTGATGTGTTAATGGTAATATTCCAAAATTACAAAAAATTTGAGCCCATAATAATAGATTTCTTCAAACTACTTCTACTGTGCAAAATATATAGAATTTTTAAGCTTGAAGGGCTTGAGGTTATACTCTAACTTCCCACCTGGTGCAGGAGTATAATCTATAATATTCTGACAATCTATTTAAATGTCTCGTGTGAAATAGAAATAACCACCAGTGCCAGGCCTAGAGGCCTGTGGGCTACCCGAGTCTTCCCTTACCTCTATCGGAGGTCTTCAGTTGGCCAAACCGGATGCTCGTATGAGAGAAAGGACGTTCCAGCGTCGAACAAGGGTTGAGCTTTATTTCAGGGTCTAGTTACAAGTGCAGGGGAATTCTTCCTTAGGAGGGAGCAAAGAATCTCCCAAGGAGGCAAAGATCTTACAATAAGAGATTGGAAGTAGAAGTATAAGTGGGGGGAGAGGGGGAGGGGAGAGAGGAGAGAGGAAAAGCGGAGCCTTGTTGTCCTCACACGTGGCCCCTCCGCCCAAGAGAACTTTCAGGCTTTCCTGATCCTACTTAAGCTCTCCAGCCGCATAGTTTGCATCTGAATACCGTGCCTGTTAGGTAACTAGGTGTGCCCAGATCCGGGACAATCTCGAGGGCGGGGAGAGCTCTCTCCCATCACGTTTCTCACGGGAAGAGGCGGAAATACACGAGATAGCTCGGTTCACCTCGATTCCCAGTCGTTTCCTGGGGGGGCCTCGTGAGAACTCTAAGATTTAGAAGTTCCCACCTTTACCCGCCCGAGACTGTCCACATGGAATTGAGCTTCCATCCCCAGCACACCAGGACCAAGACAATGACCTCAAAGTCTAAGGAGTTCTCAGGCTTAGAGACCCTCCATGGCTATTTTTTGAAGGAACTATCATAGCTTTATTTACCAGAGAGCCTTTCTATTTTTTGACCAGAAAGGAATGATAACAAGGACCCCCCAAAGAACATCTACCTACTCTGCTTCCTCAGGGCAATTGCTATCGTGTCCAGTTAACCACACTTCTCTGGAGGTGAATTTTTAAAATATTTTTAATACTTTCCATAAAGCATATAATGACGTAGACAGCACACATCAAATTATCAGAGGACACAAAATTAGGAGGCATTATTCACACAAATGTCTTTCAAGATCCAAACAAATCTTGATAGGCTATAATGTTGGGGTGAGCCTAATGAAGATAAGATTTCATTAAAAAATCAGAATAAAAAAAACCAACAACAAGCCAACTTCATAACTGTAAGTTGAGTAAAGTATAGCTTGAAAGTGGTTTTTGTAAAAAAAGACCTGGAGGGTTTTGTGTGCTCAGGTTCAATAGTGAGAAATCCTAGATAGCAGCCAGAAAAAGGCTCATGGGACTTTAGGGTATATTAATAATGGCACAGTGCCTGGGACTGAGGAGACGATGGCGTCACTGTGCTTCCATCAGGGCACAGCACATCTGGAGATCAATGCCCAGAAATGAATACTGGTATTTTAGGAAGTACACTGCTTGGCTAGGAACCATGATGGGGGAGGGGCTTGAGTCTGTCTTGCAAGCATCCGATAAAGAACAATCCTGGAGAAGTGATGCTTTAGGAGGAACTTAAAAGAAAAAGTTTTAAAATATTTCAAGGGTTATTGCGTGGTCCAGGTTCACAAATTTAGAGCAGGATGAGACCTGAGAGATAACCAATGTGAAATGGATATGCTAATCACCTTGACTTGCTTGAGCCCCCTCGGTTATCGAGGTAACTGAGGGGAGGGGCACAGGATTGTTTTGGCCCATCAGGTTATAAGCTTGACATCCAACAATCCATTGCGGTGACTGAGAGTAAATCTGCAACCCTGAAGGTAACTTAGTTCATACCAGGCTTGGAGGGGACCATGAGCTAGTTTATGGACCCTCAGAAAACATCCATGTTTATATTCCTTGTGGGACTCGGAGACCTCCTTGCATTTGTGTTACGCAGCTCTCCTCCTTGAGCTGTCTGGGTTCTTCCATGCTTGTTGGGGGACAGCTCTGGACCGGGGTCCCCCGTGAGGACCGTGAGACGCCTGAGGGTCCGAACCTGCCCCCTTGTGGGGTACTGGGATGGCCCTGGTAACAGGCTGGCTCCACCCACGGGGAGGCACTTGAGAGGAGCTCGCCCGCCCATGGGAGGTACGGGGGAGGAGACAGGGGATAATAAAAGGGGATGACCACGAGAGCTGGAGGAGAAGAAACGCAATAAAGCTTGCTGGCTGCAACTCCTTTGGGGTGCTCTGCCTGTTTATTCCCCTCCCCCAACAGGGAGAGGGAATTCCCCTCCCCCACCCAGGAGAGGGGCGCAGACGTCCAAAGACCGCCCGGGAGGGAGTCGCCCGGGCACATGCTCATCACCAGGAATGCCTTCTATTGGATGTTGTCAAAAGGCCCCCTCCCCTACTGGCTGGGGGGAGGTCGCAAGGCCCTGCCCTAATAGAGATCGCTTTGGATAAAGGGGAGAGAGAGAGAGAGAGAGAGAGAGAGAGAGAGAGAGAGAGAGAGAGGGAGGGAGAAAGAGAGAGAGAGAGAGGGAGGAGAGGGAGAGAGGGAGAGGGAGAGGGAAAGAAGAGGGTGAGGGAGAGGGAGAGGGAGAGAGGGAGGGGGAGGGGAGAGAGAGAGGGGGGAGGGAGACAGGGAGGGGAGGGGGAGAGAGAGAGGGGGAGGGAGACAGGGAGGGGAGGGGGAGAGAGAGAGGGGGAGGGAGACAGGAGGGGAGGGGGAGAGAGAGAGGGGGAGGGAGACAGGGAGGGGAGGGGGAGAGAGAGAGGGGGAGGGGGAGGGAGAGGGAGAGAGGGAGGGAGAGAGGGAGGGAGAGGGAGAGGGAGAGGGAGAGAGGGAGGGAGAGAGGGAGGAGAGAAAGAGGGAGAGAGGGAGGGAGAGAAGGAGGGAGAGAGGGAGAAGGAGGGAGAGGGAGAGAGGGAGAGGGAGAGGGAGAGAGGGAGGAGAGAGGGAGGGGGAGGCGGAGGGGAGGAGGAGAGGGAGAGGGAGGGAGAGAGGAGAGGGAGGGAGAGAGGGAGAAGGAGGGAGAGAGGGAGAGGAGAGAGGGAGGGAGAGGGAGAGGGAGAGAGGGAGGGAGAGAGGGAGGGAGAGGGAGAGGGAGAGAGGGAGGGAGAGAGGGAGGGAGAGAAAGAGGGAGAGAGGGAGGGAGAGAAGGAGGGAGAGAGGAGAAGGAGGGAGAGGGAGAGAGGGAGAGGGAGAGGGAGAGAGGGAGGAGAGAGGGAGGGGGAGGCGGAGGGGGAGGAGGAGAGTGGAGAGGGAGGGAGAGAGGGAGAGGGAGAGGGAGAGAGGGAGGGAGAAGGAGGGAGAGAGGGAGAGGGAGAGAGGGAGGGAGAGAGGGAGGGAGAGAGGGAGGGAGAGACGGAGGGAGAGAGAGAGGGAGAGAGGAGAGGGAGAGGGGGAGGGAGAGAGGGGGAGGGAGAGAGGGAGAGGGAGAGGGAGAGAGGGAGGGAGAGAAGGAGGGAGAGAGGGAGGGAGAGACGGAGGGAGAGAGAGAGGGAGAGAGGGAGAGGGGGAGGGAGAGAGGGAGAGGGAGAGGGGGAGGAGAGAGGGAGGGGAGGGGGAGAGAGAGAGGGGGAGGGAGAGGGAGAGGGAGAGAGGGAGGGAGAGAGGAGGGAGAGAGGGAGGAGAGAGGGAGGGGGAGGGAGAGGGGGAGGGAGAGAGGGAGGGAGAGAGGGAGGGGGAGGGAGAGGGGGAGGGAGAGAGGGAGGAGAGAGGAGAGAGGGAGGGAGAGAGAGAGGGAGAGAGGGAGGGAGAGAAGGAGGGAGAGAGGGAGAAGGAGGGGGAGGGAGAGAGGGAGAGGAGAGGGAGAGGGAGGGAGAGAGGGAGGGAGGAGTGGAGGGGAGGGGAGAGGAGAGGAGAGGGAGGAGAGGGAGAGGGAGAGGGAGGGAGAGAGGGAGAAGGAGGGAGAGAGGGAGAGGGAGAGGGAGAGGGAGAGAGGGAGGGAGGGAGAGAGAGAGGGAGAGAGAGAGGGAGAGAGGGAGGGAGAGAAGGAGGGAGAGAGGGAGGGAGAGAGGGAGAGAGAGAGAGAAAGAGAGAGAGAGAGAGAGAGAGAGAGAGAGAGAGAGAGAGAGAGAGAGAGAGATCAGATATCCTTCACAACCCGGAAACATTTTGTTATCGGGCGCAGCCTGGCGAGAAAATCTCTCTAGAAGGCCCAGGCTCTTTTATTTTATTTTATTATTTGCCGGCTGTTCAACTTCCTGGTGAGGCCTCTCAGGAAGGTTCCTCCTCCCAGACCTCCGTCCCGAAAGAACTACCGACTCAACAGGAAAACCCCTCTCTCCCGGAAATTTGTAAGATGTCGAGCGGAAGTGGAAGCAGGCGGAAGGGGCGGGGACTTCCGGCCGCTAAGTCGCGGCAAATTTCCTAAGTGAAGTTGTGTGGAGAAGCTGGGTTTCGGTTGAGCCGCTGCCCCGCTGGCAGCTCCTCCTGCCTACCTCCGGAAACCTCGGGAATGTCTTTTCGAGAAGGAAGAGGGGAGGGGGGGGAGGTTCGGAGCGAGCGCGACCTCCCTCTGCGGGTCCTCGCCCTCTACCTTCCGGGAGGCGGGGGCCGGACGATGGTTTTCGGCGTTTTACCGACGGGGCAGGCCCGGATCCAGCCGCTTTCCCGGCCTGGCCGGCAGCAGCTCAGTCCGCTGTGTCCCCTGGCTGCCTCCCCCGAACCCCCTCTCTCCAGTCCAGATCCGGCTGCGCCCTCGAATCCCCCGACTGTCACCGTCGTTTGAGTTCCTGGCTCTTTGATGGAGGGTTTGTAACAACAACCCAACCGGGTAATTTCGGGTCCTGGTGGGGTTCCTGGCTCTTTGATTGGGGGTTCACTCCGAGACGCCCCCTCCCCCCAAGCAGACGGCGGGCCAGGACGGGTTTTCAAATTATGGAATTGAATAATTGGCAGTTTAGCCAAGCCTCCCCAGCTATGCAGGCCACAGGGGGGCTCCCGTGGTCACAGAAAAGCTAAAGCTTTGGGGTTTGCCCTGGATTCCTCTGGCTTCAAGATCGCGGGACCCGAGTCCAGGGTCTTCTTGAAACAATCAGGAATTTAAATCTCGCCTCTCTCTCAATCCAGTAATTGAAATCCCTAAAGGAGGATCCTCAGAATCCGGTCTGTGCCCTTCAGGAGGAGGGATCCAGATTAATGGAGAAAGGCAGGTGAAGATTTTACGCAGGAACAGAAGAACTTAAAAGAGCCCCTGAAAGATAGTCTCAAAAAACCAGCCTTTTCAGAAGGTACCCCCTGGGTCAGGTCCAAGCTCTAAGCCCTGGGCTAGGATTTTCCTAATCGTCCAGAACCCCGTGGAGTTTGCTGTCAAGTTTGAGTTTGATCGTACTGTCCGTATCTACAGACCTGGCTTTTCAGAATTGTGTCAGCTTGCTGAGGTCCTGTGGGTGCTGTCCGTTGTTTTTGTTTTTAACAATTTATACAACATGGTATTTGTTTTTTGTTTATTAATTTGTTTTCAGTTTTCTACAATCAGTTTCATAAGTCTTAGATTTTCTCTTCCTCTCTCCCCAAGACAGCATGCAATCATATGTGGTTTCTATACATACATTCTTATTAAACACGTTTTCATGTTGCATGTCCATTAGTTTCAAAAGGCAGGTTGGGATTATCCCCCTAAGCACATTAGGCTCTCTTTTCCCAGCAAGGGCTCAACATTCATTTTCAAAAAGGCCCAGAGAATTGGGAAACCCTTAGTGGAAGCAATCTTTGAGGCTTTCCGTTGGCTCATCAGTTGGGGAAAAATGAAGTGCTTCACCCAAAACCAAAAACAGTCAGTTTTTGATTTTTAAAAAGAGACTCTTGTCAACCTTCCAAGTTTATTTGAGCCTCTATCCTGATAATCCAGTTCTCAGAATCACCTTTTAACTCCCACTATGTGGAGGGATGGAATAAGGCCCTTGCCTGCCTTATAAAGACTAGTAATTTAGATTGGTATATGACTCCTATCCTTAGTCTGGTTTATTTAGCTAGTAAGTACCAACAAACTGTAGAGGAAGAAGAAAAAAGAAAAAAAAAAATGAGATCTTAAAACTGAAGCTACAACTGCTGCAACAGAGGTTAGAGACCTCCTTTTCCTTCCTTGTCCCCACCAGGTAAAAAAGTATCAAAGCCCACAGGGTTTGGTTCTGTGGGGGTTTTTTTGTTTGTTTGTTTTGTTTTGTTTTTTTGTTTCAGCCATTTGAAGAAAAACTGCCATAAGCTAGTGTCACCAGGGCTGCCTTCCTCTTCCTCCACTGGGATTCTGAGGATGTAGAGGAGGTTTTTCCTGTGGAGCTTGCATTTGTAGTAGGGGTCACTGATATTGTGATGGCCTCTCATCCTATTGAGATGTTGATAGATCCAGGTGCTACATTGTCCTAAACCCTGCTGCTTTTCCCAACTCCTCCCATGGATTTATAATAAGGTTTCATGGTGGAGATCCAAGTGCAATCTGTCCGTTTCCATGCCCCACCCTTTATCCTCGGGGGTTTGTCCGGGACCTATCTCTCCTTCCCTCCCCAGATCCTTCCACTTTCTAGGCTGTGATTTTCTCAAAATATAAAGAGTAACAACTGAGTTCTTGGAATCCCCCAAATGATATTTAGCTGTCTCCCTCTGACAATATCTCCCACTTTCTTCTCTCCTCTCCCCACTCCTATTTTTGTTCCTCTCTACCCTTGGGGAGGTTCCAATCACCCTCTGAGCAGCTAGAGCTTCTAATATGGGAAGGGTCTTTAGAGCACCCCACCTATCCAGATTCAACTGGATCTCTCTAAGCCTCTCTCTTGTGTCCCACAGTATCCCCTCTACAGAGAGGCTCTTAAGGAGATCAGGCCTCTCATGAATAACTTTATCCTCTGCCTCCTGGTCCCCTACACTGGCCCTTGTAACACCCTAATCTTTCTTGTCTGTGTGCCTCATCTTGGAGGACCTACACACCATCAATGCTTGTATGTTCCCTAGAACCCATGTTATCCCTAATTCCCATACTGTCCTGAATCTTATCCCCCCATGACCCTATCGTGTTCACTGCCATTGATTTGTGTAATGCCTTAATCTGTGTTCCCCTGGACTCTGATAGCCGGTTCTTTTTTGCATTCCAGTATACCTGGACTGTCCTACCTCCAGGCTACACCCTTCCCCTGGCTATATGGAGAGCCTTGCCTACTTCTCACAGGCCTTGGAAGTAGACCTTGAGTTTCCTTTACTTTCCTCAGATCTTGAGTCTTCTAAGACTGAACTTCTCCCCTCCTTCAATCAAATTGATAGCTTCCTAGTTTCTTGGGACTCACTGAGTATTGCAGGTTATGGATCCCTTCCTTTTCCCTGTTAGCTTACCCCCTTTATGATTTCCTTAAAGACTGCTCCTGAGCTCCTCCCCTGGAATGAAGTTTCCCAAGACTGCCTTTGTTGATCTCAAAGTAGCCTCTGATGTCCCCTGGCTATTGACCACCCGAACCATTCCCTCCCTTTCCACCTTTTCCTAGTGCAAAAATGGGTAATAGCCTTGGCATTTTCTGTCAGAAATATGGAGACAATTTCCACCCCCTCAGCTGCTATCACAAGGTCCTTGACCTTGTTGCCAGGGGCCTTCCATGGTGCCTTCAAGCTGTTGTTGTGGCCTCTGACCTTTTGTTCTTAGTGGAACAGGTGACTTTTAAAATTTTTTTATTTTTTAAACTTATTTATTTTTAGTTTACAACATTTAGTTCCACAAACTTTTGAGTTTTATATTTTCTTTCCCTCCCTTTTCTCCCTCTCCCCAAGACAGTGTGCCATCTGATGTAGGCTCTACATATACATTCACGTTAACCATATTTTCACATTAGTCATGTTGCAAAGAATTATAACCAATGGAATGAACCACAGGAAAGAAGAAACAAAAGGAAAAAGAGAGAGCAAATAGTATGCCTTGGTCTGTATTCAGACTCCATAATTCTTTCTCTGTATGTGAGTGGCATTTTCTGTCATGAACCTTTTGGAGTTGTCTTAGAACCTTGCATGGCTGAGAAGAGCCAAGTCTATAAGTTAGTCATTGCACAATGTGGCTGTAACTGTGTACAGTGTTCTCCTGGTTCTACTCACTTCACTCAGCATCAGTTCATATAAGTCTTCCCAGGTTTTTCTGAAGTCTGCCTATTCATCATTTCTATAACACAGTAGTATTCCATTAAACTTATATACCACAACTTGTTCAGCCATTCCACAATTGATAGGCATCCCCTCAATTTCCAGTTCTTGGCCCCCACAAAAAGAGCTGCTATAAATAGTTTTGTACATGTGGGTCCTTTCCCCATTTGTATTATCTCTTTGGGATACAGCCTTAAAAGTTATGTTGCTGGGTTAAAGGATATGCACATTTTTGTAGCCCCTTGGGCATAGTTCCAAATTGCTCTCCAGAATGGTTGGACTAGCTCACCAAGAATGCATTAGTGTTCCAGTTTTCCCACTTCTTCCTGCTTTTGTCATGTTAGCCAATCTGACAGGTATTATATGGTACCCCAGAGTTATTTTGACCTGCATTTCTCTAATCAAAAGTGATTTAGAGCATTTTTTTTATATGACTATAGATATCTTTAATTTTTTCCTCTGAAACTGCCTGTTCATATCTTTTGACCATTTATCAATTGGGGAGTGACTTGTATTCTTATAAATCCGACTCCAATCTCTATTTTAGAAATGTGGCCTTTATCAGACACTGATTGTAAAAGTTCTTTCCCAGTTTTCTGCTTCCCTCCTAATCTTGGTAGCAAGAAGAGGTGACTTTTGACTCTACTTTATCCTTGCTTGTTCCTCATGCAATTGACACTTTTCTAAAGTCTCATCACACCAAGCATTTCTCACCAGCTTCCTTGCTGGATTAGAGGTCTCCCCTCTATCTAAATTGAATGTCACCATCTCCTGGTCTAAGACTTAACCTAGCCACAGATGCAGAGGACAGGGCCCCTACTACATGGAGGATCATGATTGTTCTAATTGTTGACTCTGTTTTAACTCCATGAGAGGACTTCCGAGAAACTGAGTTAGAATAGAATATCCAGATTATTCCCAGTACACTGACAGTTCCTGCCTCTGAAACAATTCAGAAGTACTGTTTTTAAATCATGTATTTATACATTGCGTTCCAACATCTTTTGTTACAATTACAGTTAATGATAGCCTTTTAGAGAATTCATTAGGGTTCATCTTATAAAAAGTTTCCTGTTATTTGTTCCTTAGCAGATGAGGAGACCTGTCTTTTAACATATATCTAGTACTTCTTTTTACACATGGATTCCAGTAATAACCTCCTCCTCCTGCCTTCCCCATTTACATCTCTGTTACTGTTCTTCCAGGTATTTCAGCATCAGCTTTATCCCACATTTTTCTAAATGTCACAGGCTGGCCCCACAGCCACCAGTGATGGAATAGGATCACAGGGGTTCTAAATCAGAGTCCTAACCAGAAAATCACTTAGCAGTGGTGGATAAGGGAATCATAGGTAAGAAACACAAGGGAAAGAATAGTCCAAGAATGGTTGCTGAAGCCAAGTTGTCCACAACAGGATAAGAGGGAAAATGGTTCAGAAATAAAAGGACAATGAAGCAAACATTAACCAGTTAAGTCAAGTGAGGGTCTGTAGTAGCAACCACCCTAGCACACAAGGTGGGCTGCTAGCACAGGTTTTTTGGTCTGCTTTTCCAAAGGAAAGGCAGTTTCAAAGGGGTTAACAATCCTATTTTAATTAAACAATGCAGACCGAGAAATAGAAAGAAGAGAGTATCCAAGAAAGAATTCAGTGGGCAGGACTCCAATTATCTAAACAGAATACAATCACCTACATACACCACCAGACTGGAAGAGCACCAATATCTGAGTAGTTGGGATGGGGGGGCTCTTGACAAACGGCTACCCAGAGTCTGATTCAGGGAATCAAAAGGTCCTTTTCATGAATGAACTCCCAAAGTAGTAGTGGAATATCAATGTTATTTCAGTTTTAGAGTGAATTGATTTTTCAGGAAGCTTCAATACATTCTAGGTGCTACTCACCTGCTGCTAGCACTCAATTCAGTTTATTTCCACTTTCCTGGTTCCTCTTTCCCATCTTCCAATATTTACTTTTCTAGGTGCAAGCTGCGTGTTAACATCTTGTACACTATTCTCTAGCCAGACCAATCCTACTCCTCGCACTCATTAACTCTTAGTCCACTGCTCATTGCCTTTTAGGACTCCCACACTATTATCAGAAAATTATCCCACATCTTCAAAATTGTCCTCATACGCTGTGTATTGACAATTCACACCTAACTTACGCCAGGGACATGTTTTCAAAAACTTTTCTACAGAAGGTTTTCTTTTACTGTCTCCTCCAGGCCAAGAAGAGTTATTACATTTTGCTTGCTTTTAGCCACCTCCAGACAATTGCTTTTCCACTGTTCTTCAATACTGTTTCCTTAGAAATCTGAAAAAGAGCCTCAGACCTTCCTCCTGTTTATTGTCACTCTCTTAACTTCCTTTATGACTAATACTGATTCACAGTCTTTATTTTCATCCTAGCCCTCACCATCTTTGGGGACATCAGTATTAATGTTGTTTACCCAAAACCTAAACTAATTTCTTTCTTCTTAACTCCAGTGGCCTCTTTCTATCCACCACTTCACTTCAACTATCCTCAGAGTAACCACACCTTATCTCAGGGTTTCTGTGAAGCTGGGTATTTTTTTCATAACTTTCAATATTGCTGATTTCCTTTGCAATCCTATATTTTATGCATTTAAAACATCATTCTCAGGATTCCATAGATGACACCAGATTGTCAAAGGAGGCCATGACAAGAAATAGCTTAAGAACTTCCCTGCCTTAGGCTTTACCTTTTACTTAGAACTACAGCAGGATTTTGAACTCCAAAAGGACTTTGATTGTATTCTTTTTCCTCATTAAGAATTCTGGACATTTAAAAGGCCATGCATGAGGAACAACATAAGGAGATGTTTTGAGACAGAAAAGGGCAAGGTACATTTAAGAAGAATGAATGGTTTGCAAGGTCAGCTAGGTAACACAGTGGATAGAGTAGTGGGCCAAGAAAGAGGAAGACTTGAGTTCACATCTAGCCTGAGACACTAGCTGTATGACCCTCTGCCTTAGTTTCTTTATCTGTAAAATGAGCTGGAGTATCTGTTCCAAGAAAACTCCAGCTAGGGTCACAGAGTCGACTGAACTACATCAACAAATAGTTTTCAGGACTACAGAGAAATTGGAAAAAAGTAATGTGGGATACAAGACGTTAAAGACAAATTATAGAGAGGCTTAAAAGTTAGTAAGGAGTCTGCATTTTATTTGGGAGGGAATCGAGAGCTTACTTAAGTTTTTGGAAAATGACCAATGTGGACAAAGTTGAACTGAAAG
The DNA here is from genome assembly GCF_028372415.1 of Notamacropus eugenii. Lineage (NCBI taxonomy): Eukaryota > Metazoa > Chordata > Mammalia > Diprotodontia > Macropodidae > Notamacropus > Notamacropus eugenii. The sequence continues at coordinate 483,544,912 of NC_092873.1, forward strand.
TGGTGAGTAGGCTAGATGAAAACATCAAAAGACTGAATGCAAAAAAGAAAAGAAAAAGTTGTGCCTGAATCTCCCCCTACTGACTCATAATGGCCAATTGTTATATTTTTCAGAGTAAATATTTATGCCTTGGGAATGAACAAATGCTACAAATCAGGGTGTTTGGCTGATTGTCTAAACTTAAGAAGGTGATGGATAAAATGTTAAAAATATAGATTAAACTTAAAAGTGAAAACAAAAAGATTGAATTCAGTTAGGCGATTATGTAATGGAAGTCTGAATGAAGATGATGGCAACAGGAGCAGAAATGAGATGAATAGCCTGAGAGACAGAATGGACAGCCTGTCTGATTTCATCCATTGTAAATGTAAGCCACATAACAACAGTGGAGTTTCCAGTGATCTTTGGCAATTATTACTCATTTCTTATCGATTCTGTATCACAATCTCCGAAACAGCTACTGTGAAGTTCTTATTCTCACCTCAAGCCCTTCATTTAGCCCAACCAACAATCAGAATCACCCAGTCTCAAGACTGAGAACTTCTGTTTCCTGAGACCGCCAGTAATTAGCATTTAGACCTTTCTAAGAATTAGGTAGTTTTTCCTTAGATTGAACTTTGTCTTCAGCTAGGGGTGATGTATGCCAATCCCCTGGTAATTACCAAACTGGAATAGACTGAAGCACTTGTAAACGCAGCAAGGAAAGGATGTTGAGAGCAGGGAAAGGCTTATCATCTAGGATAAAGGTTGACATGGTTGTTTACAGCTTTCCTGTGAGCTATCGCTCTCTGATCCCTTGGTGGAGGAAGGAGCTCTCCCTCATATGCTGACTGTGTAGTATACAGGTTACAGCTACTTCATTAATCTCTAGTTGAGAAAATTCAGTCTCTATCGTTGCCTCTTCTCTATAGAGCTGCAGCTCTATTCACTGCAGAGTGGGCTTTTTGCCTTAAAACTCCCAGGCATTGCCATTGGCCTGCTTTCCTGGTTGAGCAGTGTTGGTTGCTGTCCTATGTTTTCAAAGAGGACCAAAATGACATCACTGCGATAAAGTGAAATTTCAGTGTATCCGACTTTGACTAATCAGACCAATATGAGCTTAGAATGCTCTACCACAGGTTGGGCACAGATAATTCGTATGAATTTTTGGAGTGGATACTCCAAATTTGCACATCCTACATTTACGTTGTGCTGTCTCAATTCTGCTTTGCTCATAGAGCACAGCACCCTTTCTGATCTGGGCATACCATGTTGAGCGGTCCTGTGCCAGTGTCTCCCATATTGCACAGTCAAATCCAAAGTTCTTGTATCACTTCTTCTGACCACCATGTGGTCTCCTGTCCCATGTGAGTTCTCCATAAAATAGTCTTTTTTGACAAGTGTATATTTTGCATTCCAACAACATGGCCAGCCCATCGGAGTTGCACTCTCTGAAGCATAGTTTGAATGCTTGGCAGTTCAGCTCAAGGAAGGACTTCAGTGTCTGGTACCTTATCCTCCAAGTGATCCTCAGAATCTTCCTAAGACAGTTCAAATGGGAGCAAACCAGTTTCCTGGCATGGTGCTGGTAGACTGTCCATGTTTCACAGGCATGCAACAAGGTCAGCACAACGGCTCTGTAGACCTTCAATTTGGTAGTCAGTCTAATACCTCTTCTCTCCCAAACTTTTCTTCAGAGCCTCCCAAACACTGAGCTAGCTCGGCAATGCATGCATCAACGTCATTGTCAATGTGTACATCCCTGGAAAGTACACTACCAAGGTAAGTGAACTTATTCACAGCATTCAAAACTTCTCCATTTGTTGTAGTTGATGGTTCCATATATGGATGGTTTGGTGATGGCTGATGGAGCACCTGTGTTTTCTTGGTGTTAATTATTAGGTCAAAATTAGCAGCAGAGAATTGATCCATACTTTGTTGCATCTCAGCTTCAGAGGCTGCATTGAGTGCACAATCATCTGCAAACAGAAAATTATGCACCAGTACTCCCTCCACTTTGTTCTTGGCTTGTAGCCTTTTCAAATTGAAGAACTTGTCATCATTATGGTAGTTGACCTTGATGCCGTGTTCATCCTTACCGAAAGCATTTGACAACATGGCTGAAAACATCATGCTAAAAAGCATGGGATCAAGCACACAGCTCTGTTTCACTTCATTAGTGACAGGGAAGGCACAAGGGCATTGTCCACTATCCAAAACCTGGACAAACATGACATCATGAAATTGATGTACAATACTGATGAACTTCTTTGGGCAGCCAAATTTTGACATAATTTTCCATTAGCCCTCACAACTAACAGTGTCAAAGGCCTTGACCAGATCTACAAATGTTGTGTACAGACTTCGTGCTCCTGGTATTTCTCCTGGAGTTGTTGGGCAGCAAGCACCGTAAGACCGAAGGAATAGGCCCCCTATCATTACTCTCTCCCATCTGATAGAATAAATGATTTTTATAAGTCCTACCTGCAACAAGAATAATAGACAAACCAAATGGTAGTGTGATCCTCACTTCTCAAAGGTCATGTCAGTGGGCCTTGATGTAATGTAAAGATCTTCCCTGCCCATTAGTAGATCTCAAGTGGAGTCTGTTAAGAGAAGCTTGATTCAGGGAGGCTTGTTTTGTAGGAAGGCCCACCCCTTTTGTTAATTAATATGGCCCTGGGTCAGGAGGGTCATGATGCCCCTCCAGCTCTGAAAAGTGTATATATGTTCTGAAGTAAGGTTTTGTTTTGGGGCTTACTCTTTCGAAGAAGACTCATGTGCCAGATGAGACTCTGGGTAGCCATTAAGGAGCCCCCTGACTTTGAAAACCCAGATGTTGGTGCTTCTCTGTCTGGTAGCTATGTATATATGTAATGGTCAGAAAGTTGCATCTGTCTGTTGATCTGTGATATATGTAGAAGCCCTGTCTGTTGGTCTTTGTTTCTCTGCTTGTATTTTCTCTGTTGGTGAATGTAATTAAAGAAGATATTGACCCCTTAAAAGTTATTTTCCTTTTAGAAAAGCAGATCTAAGAACCTGTGCAGCACACCCTCCTATGTATTCCAGGGTACTTGCTGCTACACTTGGCAAATCCTACCAAGCTAGATATACTCTGGTATGTAAGAGGCAGTTCTGACTTCCATCCCTAGAAAATTGGACACTGGATAATTAAGTTTCAACTATATAAACTTATGAAGACCCCAGAGAGACTTGTGATTTACATGTGTTGAAAAAGTACCCATACTTATGAAATCACAAGTGTTTAGAAATACTAAGACTTAACTGGGGAGGAAATTTAAAAAAAAATAAAAAAATACTTAGAACATACACAAATATTTAATTGTGAAAATTCTTGGTCCATGTAACTTTTTTGTTTGATGTGACCTACTGATTTCATGGCTGTGGCAGGGAATTTTACCTGAGTGTTATTTTAGCTTCATAGTCTGAAGCAATATAGTGAGGTGTGTGTGTGTATGTATTTGAAAAGATTAAGTGTCAGGCTAAGGAGATTTTTCAACCCATTCTCAGTATGAATTCTTTCATTGCTTTCTCAATAGCAACAGTCTTGAAAATTTCAAAGAAGTTTCTAGCATATGTTGTTACAGTTGGTAATTAGGAAAGCTCTGAATCTGGAGGAAGAGGACTTGGGTTTGAATCCCAGCTCTGATAGAGAGTTACTTTCTTCTCCAGGCCTTGGTTTACTCACCTGTAACATGAAGTAATTGACTAAAAGATATCTCCCAGGTCTCTTCCTGCTCTGCAGAATCTTAAGACTCTTATGAACAAAAATATTCTGCAAATAGTAACATAGATTAAGAGCTAGACTGTGCCTCAGGCCTGGAGAGATAAGTTTAATTTCCCAAAGTCACATTCACAAAGTCATTGGCAGAGGCAGAATGCAACCCTAGGTCCTCTCGTGCATCATTCTTTCCACTACATTAGGCTGCAGTCTTTATATCTTTTATATCAGATTGTGTACTTTAATTGCCATTTAATATGCCTTTTGACATCTAGTACACATATTTAACTTGGGGGCCTCAGTTTCTCCATCTGCAGAAAAAAAGGTTAAACTAAAGCAGCCGTGTCAAATTCAAGTAACATATTGACTTAGAAGACTACATATTAACACTAGTTCTTATTGCTGGTGTTTTTTTTTTTTAATTTTTGTTGACTATATAATTCCCAATTATAGTTTTATCTGGTTCCAGTTACCCTGGAAACTTCTTCCAGAAGCAATGCAACAGAGTGTTTGACATCTCTGGTCTAAATAATTATCTAAGGTCCCTTTCGATGTGAAACATAAGAATCAATGAATCTGTGTTTTACCATAAAAATTTTTTCATGTAAATGATGCCTTTTGATACCTACAGACAGGGTAGTATGTTGGTATTATTTCTCTGTACAATATGTAGCACTACTTCCCTTTTCCCAATTACAAGAAAAAAATGTGTTTTTAAAAATATATCTTGGAAAATGCAGCTTTCAACATTAATATCCTTAATCACACTGACATTACCAACATTATTCTTCCTGTTCTTTTTAATGGCCAATCATTCAACTGTGAAATAAATTGTCAAAATGCAAATCATTTATTTAGTAGGCACTAATTGAGCACCTAATGCGTGTAAAACATAGGACCAGAAGGATAACAAAGAAGACAATTCTGGCTCAAATTGGAGAGGGGAAGAGGTAATAGTAAGCACTCAATATTTGTTGATTAATGGATACATACATACATGTAGATAGAAAGACATATCATCCATCCATGTGTGTATATATATGTATATATATGATAGTACAAACAAATGGAGAGCATTATGAAAAGTATGTGCTGTGCATAAATGTGGAGGAAATGCAAAATTCAGGGGGATGAAGGAGGAAGATGATTATTTTGGTAATAAGGATGGGTCAGGGAAGGCTACTTTCTGGAGATGATTCAGCCTAGTTGTTAAGAAATTTGAAAGATGTGTATTGACAGAGGAGACACTGGAGATAATTGATTAATGGGGCATAAACACAAACAAGGAAATATAAAGAAGAACACGCAAGAGATCCACAAAACCATAGACTGGCCTAGCTAACGTTGAGTAGACAAGTACAAACAATGAGGAATGCTTAGAAATAGAGCTGAATGGCTTGTGGATGGGAAAACTGAAGAGAAATTATGTCTATAGGAATAATTCATTAGACTTATATTTGTGTTATGTGGGGTTGTAAATAAAGCAAACTTTATGCATGGATTATCTTTCTAGATATCTCATACTGATCCTCTAATATTATGCTTATTTACAAGACCCCTCACCATCCTGGTCTCTCCTCTGGGCCTGTTTCAGCTTGTCAATGTGCTGCCAAAGTCTGTCTGCTCTTTACTGGTATTACTGCTTAATGATAAGATTGTTGTTGAAGATAGAACATCACAGGTAAGATGTTGGGCCCAAGAACATCAGTCCCTTATCGTGATGGCAATCAAAATAGGACCTTTCTGCTGTTTTTGTTTTAGTATAATCAAGTGTCTCTGATTGAATCTTGCCTTTATCAATCAAGAGTCTTTACAAGGAGTAAAGTACAGAAACAAGAGTTTCTTCAATTAAAAACTGTGTGTGTGTGTGTGTGTGTGTGTGTGTGTGTGTGTGTATTTTTTCCTCAAAAGCAGATGCAACTCTAAATCAAAACTAAACATCAGTGATAGTAATTTTCACAATGCACTCACTGGGTGGCACTGTTGTATTAAGCTTTAAACACAAACTGATACTGCTATAGGCTTCCATTTTGCATCTACAGGTGCTAGGTTTATAAATATTAATAGTACTATAGTAAAAAAAAATCTGATTCCAAATTTTTTTTTTGTAAATATGGTTGAACTCAACTTTAGAAAAAATTAACAGAAGCAGTTTTTAGTATTCTTGACCCCAAATTTTAATCCTTTAATCTTACTCCTGAGATGTATGTACCGTTGTTTTTACAATACTAACCCATTTGTTAGCAGAAATATGAATTTATATGGAATAGTGCTGTTTCTTAGTAATGAACGTAAATGGTTGAATTAGAACATTTGAAGGCTTTTTTCTTTGTTATTTATAACAGCATTTGAACCCAAGCCTCTCATGGCTCCCATATAATTCTTTGAAGTATTGACATCCACATACAAAGTGCAATAAATGTTTAGGTTAAATCTATAAAAATTAAAAATAAGAATAATATTTGAGGCATCCCAGTAAAATGTTTTATTTAAATGTTCAATATATTTTATTTATGATTGCCTAATGATTTCTATGTGAAAAATATTAAAATAGCTTATACTGATTTCACATTGGTTGTCAGAGGAATTCAAAGTCTGTAATAAACATTAACCTTTGAAACAACCTTGTGAAGAGCAGTAGCATTTATTTTAATTGTCCAATTACAGAAGAAAGTAAGCTAAATTTACAAGAAAGAGTTACAAATAGAAGGAACAGAAATATGAACTGAAATCCTAATCCCAAGATTTGCAGCCTGCTCCCTTTCCCCCTCCCAAGGTTTGTCCACCTTAGGCTTTTATATCTTAATAAAATGTGTTGATTCAGCAAATATCTCGTGAGCACTTCTGCTTCACTGGTTCAAAAAGACAATTTCTTCAAAGGACTTTTGGCTACATTCCATAAATTTTTTTTTTTACATTTTTATTCTCGAGTATAATAATAATTATCATTATTTTTACGATTTGTTCTTTTATCCTCCCAATTACGGTATCGTTATTTACCCTTCGGTGTACTTTTGGATCTTTTATTGTCTTCAGATGAAAGCTTAATTAGCTTGGTGATACTTGGAAAGGGAAGAAAAGAACTGGTGTAAAAAACAAAGCAAAACACAAAAGATTGCCCCTGAACTACGTATAGAATGCTAATTTTATTCTTAGCAAATGGAAAGATACAGGAATGAAGACTATTTCAGGATAACCATTTTTCAAACAGTCTATTTCCATATCGTTCAGTTTATACTTTATTCAAGCTGAAAAATGCTTAAGTTCTATTTTTTTAATAGGATAAATATCATTTATGTTCAGGTCATATAGTTAACTCACAATTACCTGTGTAACCGTCTTCATTGGCTTACGGGAGGATTCGCCCTGGTGCCTTCTTCCTGGGATACAGTTCTTTGCTGCCCAACTGAGGCAAGACAGTGGAAAAGCTGCTATAAGGGAGTGAAGCCTCAGTTCCCACTATCTAGTATATGAACAGTTACTTTTACTGGGGTAACGAATGAATGATTAAATTAAGTTGGTAGTTGCATCAAGTTGGTGGAAGGAAATGCTAGGGTAGGTTTTTTGTTTTTGTTTTTGTTTTTTTGCTTCCTATTTTCTTTCTACCAGGTTTATGTTGCTTTCACAGTTCTTATGCCTGTGGTTTAGCTCCTGCTACCAAGAAAATCTAGATTGAAAGGTGGACTGATTACATAAAGTCTTGTCAAGTCAGCAAGCATTTCTTAAATACCCTATGTACTAGACACTGTGCTCTGGCCTGGGAATTGGCAAAAGACTCCTTTCCTTCAAGGAGTTTCCAGTCTAATGGAGGGTGATATATAAAAAGAAGCTGAGAAGTGGGAGGGGAATGGGGAATCTTGTAGAATAAGTCCTAGAGGCTCAGGTGTGTAGCCCGGAGAGGAATTTTGTTGTCGTTGTTGTTTTGGTTTGGTTTTTTTGGAATTTGTTTTTTGTATTCACTGACTCATGCTCCTTATCAATAACAGAGGTCTAGTCAAAACCCCATGTTTTATAGATGAGGAAACAAACCAAAAGAGTTGAAATGACCAAGTTCACACAAGTAGAAAAAAGCAAAATATATAATGTTTTACTGTTCATTGTAGATTTGGGGGGCAATTTCTTCTAGTGGAAACTCATCAAAATTTGAGTATGTTCTTAGTAGCTTCAGCACTCACTATATGACCGTAAACATATCACTTTGCTTGACCTTAATTTTCTCATCTGTATGTGAGATATGTATGTGTTTATACACATGTACATTGAATCACTGTCTGAATATACTTGGCTCAGCTCATTTGGCATAGCTGTCTTCAAGGGAATGTGTAATGTATGCCTATGTGGAGAACAGGAAGAGACTTGGACTCTTTTCCCTTCCCTTGCCAGTCTCTTAGAGGGGTGTTGTTACATCTATCCATCACACCTTCAAGTGTTAGTAGTCCAAGAGTACGATACCTCAGGGGACAAAATGTACCCCACTTTCTCTTATTGCTCTCAAGGGTAATAATTTACTGTGTTAGATCTATCCCATAAAACGCTATCATGAATAGCTAGTAAAGCTCTTTAACAAATAAATAAGAAATGAGAAAATGAGAAACTTACATATAAGAATAAACAAAAAAAGACAAATTCTTTCAGAATAAGAGAAGAGCTTAGGTAGGTCCTAAGGGGAGAGAGAATGAAAATATTTTTGGAGTGGCGACTGGGGAAGAATTTCTTTCTCAGCAATTGCCAGGAATACAAGCACTAAATATCAAAAGCTATGTTGGGGAGTTTGTTTCTCTACGTATCTGGGTCTCTGAGGACTCCAACAGCCATTAAAAATTCAAGCCTCATCTCCCTCAACCCCATCTCTTTTGAAATTTTTCAACTATCTAAAGAAATCCCTTCTTTACTCATGCAGATATGAGATTGAGAAGGGCAGCATTCTCTTAGCCAGTCAGGTATCTTATCTACCTCCATGAACATTAAAAAACGGGTTATAGAGCTATCTCTCAGAAAAAACCATCAAACCCAACTGGGCAGAAATATTACATGTAAAATTAGGGAGACTGGACAGATGATGTCAGATGTTCATTTAAGATGATAATTTTTATTGACCAACATGATTTCCTAAGTCTATATCCTTATAGCCTCAGGTAATCCTACTACAGACCCGGGACCAATCTAAATCCCCAGGTAAGGAAGACATAAAAATTCATAGTTATATAGCTCAGCATTACCATATTTGTTTTATCCCATGGGTATGTCTCATTTCCAGGGAGGCCTCTTTAGGGATAACCCACATAGAATGTAATTGCCTATGCAGTATAAACTGAGGGACACTGGAAAAGTCTTTTTTGAATTAAAAAAAGAAAATCTCCTTCATTGGCCTGTCAGAGCAAGGAAATTTAGCATTCATTAGAAACTCATCACCTTGAATGAAGACTGTATCTATAGAAGTCTCTTTTTTAAAATTTGAATATCCTGAGAAGTATGAAAGGTGAAGACTGAAATTGACTTAAGGACCTGCATTAAATTTAGTTTATCAGATTCAATTCTCACCTGTTATATGCCCTTACTTATACTAATTGGTAGACCAGAAACATTAGTTAGACTGACACTTTTCAATACAATCAAACTTTACTACTCCAGAACTGTAAACAATACCTTCTAAGAACAAACCAGCACTCTAACATTTTATATGTTCTTTCTGATAGGATTTTCTCTTACCTGAAACAAGGTTTCCTCTCTGTCTAATCAGAGGCCATGTATCCCCCTGCCAATTCTCCATCAATGAACACTCCTGAGTTTCAGGTATGGGGAATGCAGGATCTGGTCATGTTCATACCCTAGGAAAGGGCTAAAAGCTGGGGTCTCAGGTGGATGATTTTATTTTTGGCTATGGGTGTTCTTAAATCATTCACCACTTTATCTGACTAACAGTTTACTTTAAAATTACTAATATTTATTTATCACGTTTTCCTATTTGTGGTCTGTCTGATTGGAGGATCTTTTTGTGTTTATTAGCTGTTTAAGAACATACACATGCTGCTTAGGACTTACTACCACATAGGTATTTATCTTCTTCTTATTCAAAAACTTATTAAAAAGTTCAATCACAAAATGAAGGCATAAAACAAAATGGAGTTATTTATGTTAGGTTGACAAACTTATTCCTACTTAAAATTTATTCTCACTGTAGTATGGTAGGTAAATATTAATGCAGGAAAGTATAGATATTGATCATTGAGTTCTCTAGAAAGGGCAGGGCTGACTGGATATCTGGTGAGTTATTCTAGGCTATTGAGGTTATACATCAAATGCCTAAAATGAGATGTGTCAAGACTCTTACATCTCTGCACTGCACCATCCTATCATATTACTCTGTAATAGTTCAGAGATGAACTCAAACACACAGAGAGTGGACAAAGACTGCCATCTTAAGACTTTACAATCTACATCTTTAATATATCTGTGCTCTAGCGCATGTAATCTTTCATCAATGCAGATCACAACTGATCTACACCTCTCACCCTCTGTCATTCCTATCCATATCTTTCCATAGAGGATCCCTCCAGTTGAATAGTGACCCCATTCCAATGCACAGGTTCCCAAACTTTCATCCTTAATGTCAGTAATTTTTTTCATGGTGCCTCTAGGACAAAAGAATACCTGATGCAGAGAACATCTCAGCATTGGTTCCATTACGTCACCCTCTCAGGCAACATTGCTCCAGTGAGGTATCACGTCTGACTGAACTCCTCTTGCATCTTCCTCAGTTCTGGGTAGTGAAGCTCTGATCACCTCTTGTTCCTTCAGAAGAGGGAATCACCCTCCTACTGGAGACAGTTGTAAGAGAATTCTGGGATTTCCCCCACCACCAGCACTTGGAATTTTTCAACTCTTTCCCACGTCTACTCTCATTCTTCTATCTTATGTCTCCCAATCTCAGTGAAATGTAGTGAAACTGGAATCTTTCCAATGGAGACCCTACAGTGGATTCCTCTCTGTGGCCTATCACTACTAATCCCCATGAAATGAGATTCCTTCACTTGTGTGGCCACCACTGACTTTAGTTGTTCCTCAGCTTACAGTTCTGAGGCAGTTCACTTCAGGCTTATGCTAACAATCCAGCTTTGCAGAATTGTCAGTAACAACCAGGGAATGCTGAATTTGGAGCTTTATTTGCCTTTCTGTGTAGACTTCTCCATGATCTACTGAGCTCATCACTCCATTCTAGCGGGAGCCTGTTCCCTGCTCAGCTAAGAGAACTTCCCGTACAGAACTACAACAACTCTTGCTACCAGACACCATCTTGTGGTGTGTGGCCAGCTGATGAGCCGATCCTCTGGATATGAGCCACAAGGCCATTCCCTCTGATGCCAATTGCCTACTACCTCAACTCTTAGGGACAGGTCTGAAAATAACATATTGCTAATACGGGAGGGGTGAGAAACTTCTATGTCATTTTAATAGCTAACAAAAGGAGATTAATTAGCTTTCACATAGTAAGCATATGCAACAAGAATACATGGCTTAGCTATTATGGACATGGCTCCTCTAGTCTCCATAGGAAAATACATCTGGTCAGCAAGGCAGGGTATGGTTTGTGGTCTTCAAACATCCACCTAATTGGAGGGCTTAAACTCCAAGGGAAGCTGTTGTCAAGGGAGGCAGAGGTCAATCGGGTCTTGGGGACTGCTTTATTGCCTTTTAGGGAAACCCTTCCCAGAAAAACTACTCTCATTCATCTGAATTATCAAACTTCTTTCAAGCAAAATTGGGATTCTTGCCTACTTTTACTTTGAAAAGGTTAGAACTGGACTGTGTGGAAGAAAGCTAAGCTTAAAGACAATTCTAGGACCTGGATAACTAAGTTAAAAACCAGGATTTCACTGATTACATGGGGAAACACCCAGATACTGTTACTGTCTCCGAAGTTCCATTTTACCATGACAATGGAGGCCTGACCCAAATACCATGAAGTTGTACAGTTGTCCCTTGACATTCACAGTGGTTAGGGACACAGGGCTCCCACAAATGTGAAAAGCCATGAATAGCTTTAGGCCTCACCTCAAATTTTTACTTTTATAGTTTTGATCATATTTATCTAACACAAAAAACAAGCAAAACACACTAATACCCATAAAAAGTTGTAGTTTCTACATGAGAGAGATTAGTATATCTCACATTCTACAGAGCCACCAGTGTAACTGCAGCACCTGCTTCATGGACTTCCTTCTCTTAGGAAAAGTGTAGGATACAATGATCATTCTGGTAAAAAATTGTGTGATTGAGTCTGGATCGTAGAGAGATAAAGAGAAGGCATTCCCAAAGAAAGCACTGAAATGGTTCGCGAAATTTAACTGTTTATTATAAATTTATGTATGTTTACTTATAGTAGTAAATGATAAAGTAGATTAATAATATGCTAAATTTATGCATTTGTGATTTACTGTTTTCTTTACTGTGATTTTCCACAGTGCACTGAAGATCTTCAGAAATTCCCATTTAATTATTGATGGCAGTACCCACAAATAACCAAAACCAAGAAACCCACAAATGTTAAGGGATGACTATATTTTTATGCTGATCCAAGATGCTTCACAAATATTCAGTAGAAAGGCTGAGATGTAGGGCCCTGGGCCACAAGAAGAAAGAAGACAGTTGAACACAGTCAGTTTAGCCTGATCTCTAAGCAGTTATTTTGTGTTGTGTTCATTCTGAAGGAGGACTAATGACTTCTTGAGGGTGATGTCTTGGTGCAAATGGGGTTAAAATGAGGCCGAGCTACACAAAATTGTCTAGAAAATTCCACATAAACTTAGACTATTAGAACTAGAAGGGATCACAGAGGTCCCATATTCTAAGCTACTCTATGAAGGCTAGGATTCTAGCCCTAGCTCATCTGCTGCCTCATTATGTGTCCTTGGGTAAATCATCTCACCTCTCTGAACCTCAGTTTCCTGATCTATAATATGAAGGGGTTGGATGACTTCATAAATTCACTCTACAATATTCACATCAGGCAAACAAAGCATCCAGCCTCAGCTCATTTTCAAAGTTGGAAAATTTGCCATCTCACAAAACATCACGTTGCTTTTTTGGGTTGCAATTTATCCTGGAATTAGAAATTGACTTGTCTCAATTCTTTGCAGTTCTTTACCAATGCTACAATACCCAAGGTGTTTTCTAAATAAGAGGTTTTTTTTTCCTGAGAAAAGCATTTTGTGTGATCACATATCTAAAATATTCAAGGTTCTGTTAAATATGTGAAACTTCAGACCTTGTGTTGTATTTGCAAATAACAATTCCTTACTTTGGATTTGTTCCTCAATTTTTAAAAAAGTGACCACTAGTTCCTTAGGTTTATACATGCTGTCTTTCTCTATTCCATTCCACGCCCATCACCAGAGGTCTTCAAAATAGAAATACAACATTTTCAGCTAATGCAAATCCTTTATTTTCCCATGATTGCTGGAATTTTCAAACATTCCTATGCACCGTAAAACTTCAGATTTGTCTTTGTTTAATTCTCATACTTTGTATTCAGGGTCAATAAACTTTGTAAGTACACAGCTGTGACACAGCATGATTCCTATAGGCTCCAAGCAAATCTACGTGATTTTAGCAGTCCCAGTTGACTAGCCCTTGAGTGGTTTTTCTTGGATAAATATATTTTTGGCAGTGCTCTTTGCTTTGTTTTTAACATCATTTTGGATTTATGTTTGGGAGACTCAAATTTGTCTCTGATTAGATAAAGGTGACCTTTCCCTTTCTCCAAGCCCTATCCCTGAGAGGTATCATGAATCCTGTTCAGTTCAGCTGCTATTAGCATTTATTAACTGTTAGGGTACCTTCCACCTTTAAAATCTGGCCTGAAAACAAAACTTATCCATGAAAAGCAGTATCAGTCACAACTCAGAAAATTGTGCAACATTTTAAAATAAGATAAACTATTGGACGATTTTGCCATTGTGATATCAATGTTATTTCTTGAGCTGAGGCTCCCCAATACAGAGACACATTCTGGAGTTTAAATGGAAGTTAACCAAAAAGGATGAGAGTATTGAATGTTTAAGATAGAGGCAACCCTGGAGCTAAAGTTGAATAGAGCAAACACACTAGCCTGGTCTTGGGAACAGTGACAAGAATAGGAGAGGAGAGAGTGGAATAATATGTTGGAGAAACAGACCACAAGGAGGGAAAGAAGAGGAAAAGGGGGATATTGCTGTTTAATCATATAATACATGAGCAGTAATTGAGTGCCAGCCATTTGCCAGGTACTACTAAGCATAGGGCATTCACAGATACATGTCCTCACCCTTAAGGGTCCTGCATCCTACTTGGGAGACAGTAAGTACGTATAAAAATCTAGCAATGATGTTAGTGTTAACATGGTGAGCTGACAGGTAGGACTCTCAGTTACTCTTACTTGCCTCCACCTTTTTTTTTTGGTGGGGTGGTAAGGGAGAAAGTAGAAAGAATGTTAAGCATCTTTTTTCTTTTCTTGCTTTTTGATGTCAGTGTGGAAAGGGAGTCAGAAGATCTTTAGGCTCAGGGAGAGCCCTAATCACCAGCTCTGGTGTCAAGTACTGGGTCACTTCCTATCCCTTGCTTGCTACTTTTCTTAAGATGAGTCTTTGGAAGTAGATGTAGCTCTGATCCGTCTTAGGCAACAGTTTATGGTCTAAGGCATGCTTGTAAGAAACAGAACTGGGGCTTAAGTTTGGATCCCAGTGGGAACAGGAGAGAAAGGAATACAGACAGGCAAAAAGGTTGAAAGTAAAGTACAGCATTTGGTTTTTTAGCAATACTCACTGGTTGACGAGTCATAGTGCCTTGGGGATAATGGGAATTTTTGGCCCTGGCCTCAAGCTTTAACTGGCTTGGTTACCCTTACTATATACCTGGCTTGTCTGGGTCAAATAGGACCTGGAGTTTCTTTGGGGGCCTGCAGGTGGGGTATAGTTAATTGCTCTGGGGCTTACTTGACTATTCACGGTGACATGGTGTGCTGGTGGATAGATACCCAAAGGTCTATCTGATAAGGGATCTTTATGATCTGCCTCTAGCACACTCAGCACTCATACAAACTAAACCAATCTCACACTGGTTATAGCTCTCACCACATGAGGGCCTTTAAATATTAGAAGGAAACAAATCACTTCTACTTTGAAAAGCTGTCTAAACCAATTTCCCCATTTAGCAAGGTTGAGCCTGAAAAGAGGACTGTGGACCCTTTCGCTGTCCAGTTTTTGGTTATTTGCCTACTTACATTGATTACTCAGTTTCATTCTCTTAATATGCTCACTCATGTGGGCTTGTGGTTTACATCCAAATGTATCAGGAAATGTTTTTGTTAGTACAAACCCCTCTCAGGTCCGTAAGGTCATCTAGAGTTAAAGCTGTCAAACTCCCCAAGCCTTAATAGGTTTTTCTAAATTTCTGTTAGTACCTTCTATCTAGGCATATCTTGGGATAGGGACAATACAGAGTTGGTTGGAGGGGGGAGGTGTGAATGTCACTTCCTTGGGTACCCTAATAGCTATAAGTGTGTTACAAATGTTTGCTATAGTTGAGCAACTGGGGTGTTTTAAGTAGAGTTGTATGACTTGGATCGAAGCACATGGAAGTCAGATCCTACTTGGCCATGGGGACTCCTATCAAGGAGCATAGGGTAGGATTGGTGGCTAGTCTTAAGTCAAGGGAGTTATTGGTCTTTGGGAAATCATACCATTTTTAGTGTTACAACTACCTGATAAGACACTAGACCTCATGGAGTTAGGGTATGGAAATGACTGGGATTTCCACCAATTTATGACAGTTTTGACCCAGGTAGAACTTATTTCCTATGGCCAAAAGTGCCCATCCATCCATTGAGAGTGATCAGTTAAATACTTGGTAAAGTTGAGTCCCTTGGCCTAAGCCAGTTATACATTATACACAATTATACAATTATACACATATACAACAGATATATTGACTATGCTG